>NC_059160.1:21466021-21770478 GCF_019923935.1 Bubalus bubalis
ATACTTCAGTTTTCCTCAAGTTTCAGTGAATTTTTGACAAAATTTACTCCACCTCAGAGAACAAAGCCACAAAAATACCCCCAAATGTGTAAATCATGATAGCACATTCCTTTGCAAAGAGCTATAAACAAGGAAAGGGAGAGCAGGGACACATTTCTACATTTTTGAAGACAGGAATCCTCACTTGTGACCTGAGTGGCTTCTCCCTTAGAGCTGAGGGTGTTTAATTCCATATTAGCAGGCAATTCTAGGAAAACAGAATGGAGGATGGGTGTGGTCACAGGCTTATGCTGGGAATCAAGTACACTGGAAAAAAGCAGGCCTTCCCTCAATAATACAAAAGAGGGAGCCCACCAATCTCCACCCAGGCTTCCTGTGCCAGAACCCTCACTTACCAAAAGTCTGTGTGTTCTCCAAATACACTTCAGTGGTTGTTTCTGTATCTTCAGTGAAGTCATGGTGAGTGGTCAAGTCTGATAGGCCAGTGGTTGACTCTAAGCCAATGGTTGACTGTAGGTGAGTGGTTGACTCCAGATCAGTGGGGCTAGTAGTCAACTCTAGGCCAGAAGTTGACTGTGGGCCAGTGGTTGACTCCAGGTCAGTGGGGCTAGTGGTCGACCCCAGGCCAGTAGTTGACTGTAGGCCAGTGGTCGACTCCAGGTCAGTGGGGCCAGTAGTCAACTCTAGGCCAGAGGTTGACTCTAGGTCTGTGATTGACTCCAGGTTAGTGTGGCCAGTGGCTGACTCTAGGCCAGTGGTTGACTCCAGGTCAATGGGGCCAGTGGTTGACTGGAGGCCAGTGGTCAACTCCAAGTCAGTGGGGCCAGTGGTCAACTCTAGGCCAACTGTCAACTCCAGGTCAGTGGGGCCAGTGGTTGCCTCCAGGTCAATGGGGCCAGCTGTCGACTCTAAGCCAATTGTTGACTCGAGGCCTGTGGTTGACTCTAGGACAGTTGTTGACTCCAGGTCAGTGGGGACAGTGGTTGACTCCAGGTAAGTGGAGACAGTGGCTGGCTCTAGGCCACTGGTCGACTCGAGGCCAGTGTACTCTATGTCAATGGTTGACTCTAAGTCAGCAATGAATTCTTGAGGAGATAAGAAGAAAAAACAGCCCAAGTACTTTCTAGTGAGAATATTTCCACCATCTCCACACCCTTCCATTCATACCTAGATCTTTTTCCAGGAAAAACATAGAACAGAAAAGGGTATATTGAATCATACTGGTCTCCCCACAAGTTTCTCTTTTACCAAGTGCTAGAATGTTCAGAAGACTAACTACCAGGAATATGCTCATAGGCTACTACTCCTCCCTCTTTGAGGGGCTGGTTTAGGAAGGAGCATTTTATACTATGCCTCTAAATATTAATCAGTCAGACTGCAATGGAATAAAATTTCAAAAACTCTCCTATATAATTCTTTCAATTCCTAAAACAAAATTATCAGAGAGGGCAAGGAGCAAGGACAACTATTTCCAAGATGCAAAAGCACAGATGGATTTGACTCTAAAATAGGGCCTCCTACCATTTTCATTTAGCAGGCTATATTTAGTACTTCATTTTCCAGTCTGCCCCAGAGAATGCATAATCCAGTTATTCTGGAACTTGTGAACCATAAAAGCATCATAACCTGATGAACTTACAACCTGGGCCTGCTTGGGCTGGAATGAAAGACTGCAGTCCTCATGGCTGCCTAATCCAGCAGGTTGTGGGCAGCCTGCCAATGAGGCCAAAATCATGAACTCTAATTTAGTCATTTGCTTTATCATTCATTCATATGCAATAAAAAAAATCCAGACCCAGCAGTGGATAAATTGAGAGCTACAGGAGAAGAACTGGGAGAAAGTAGAGGGGGAAATCAGCACTTATATTAAAATGAATGAACACCCCTCCTCTTTTCTGTGTTTTTAAAAATTAATTTTAATTGAAGGATAACTGCTTTACAATGTTGTTTTGGCTTCTACCATACAACAACATGAATCAGTCATAAGTATACATGTCCCCTCCCGTTTGGAGCTCTCTCCCACCACCTCCCCCCACCCTATCTCATCCCTATAGGTTGTCACAGAGCAACACGTTGAACTCCCTGTATTTTCCACTAGCTATCTATGTTACATATGGTAATATATAGGTTTCAATGCTATTCTCGCAATTCATCCTATCCTCTCCTTTCCTCACTGTGTCCACAAATCTGTTCTCTATGTCTGCGTCTCTATTCCTGCCCTGCAAATAGGTTCATCAGCATCATCTTTCTAGATTTCATATATATGCATTAATATGCATTATTTGTTTTTCTCTTTCTGACTTACTTCACTCTGTATAACAGGCTCTATGTTCATCCACCTTACTGGAACTGACTCAAATGTGTTCCCTTTCATGGCTGTGTAATATTCCATTATATATATAGACCACAACTTCTTTATTCATTCGTCTGTTGATGGACATCTAGGTTGTTTTCATATCCGAGCTATTGCTAATAGTGGTGCAGGGAACATTGGGGTCATTATAAGTATAATGTCCCAGTCATTCTGGGACATGTGTTTTTTCAATTATGGTTTTCTCAAGTTTTATGCCCAGTAGTGTGATTGCTGGGTCATATGGTAGTTCCTAGGTTTTTTTTAAGAAATCTCCGTACTGTTCTCCATAGTGGCTGTGTCAATTTACATTCCCACCAATGGTGCAAGAGGGTTCCTTTAAATTTAAAAGCTTTTGCACAGCCAAGGAAAATATAAGCAAGAAGAAAAGATAGCCCACACAATGGGAGAAAATAATTGTAAATAGAATGACTGACAAAGATTCACCTCCAAAATATACAAGCAGCCCAGGTAGTTCAAGATCAGAGAAACAAACAACCTAAACAAAAAAATGGCCAGAAGACCTAAATAGACATTTCCCTAAAGAAGACATACAGATGGCCAAAAAACACGTGAAAAAATGCTCAATATCACTCATTATTAGAGAAATGCAAATCACATCTCTAATGAGGTATCACCTCACACTGGTTAGGAAGGCCATCATAAAAAAGAAAAATCTACAAACAAAAAAATTGTGAAGAGGATGATGAGAAAAGGGAACTCTCCTCTTGGGAAACTGAGTCCAGGAAGAAATGGAGTGGCCCTGATAGTCGACAAAAGAGACCAAAATGCAGTACATAGATGCAATCTCAAAAACAACAGAATGATCTCAGTGCTTTTTCAAGGCAAACCATTCAGCATCACAGTAATCCAAATCTATGTCCCAACTACTAATGCCAAAGAAGATGAAGTGGACTGGTTCTATGAAGACCTACAAGATCTTCTAGAACTAACACCAAAAAAAAAAAAAAAGATACCCTTTTCATCATGGGGGATTGGAATGCAAAAGTAGGAAGTCAAGAGATACCTGGAATAACAGAGAAGTTTGGCCTTGGAGTACAGGGCCAGGGCTAACCGAGTTTGTTAATAGAACACGCTAGTTATAGCAAGCACCCTCTTCCAACAACACAAGAGAAGACTCTACACATGAACATCACCAGATAGCCAATACTGAAATCAAATTGATTATATTCTTTACAGCCAAAGATGGAGAAGCTTTATACAGTCAGCAAAAACAAGACCTGGAGCCGACTGTGGCTCAGATCATGAGCTCCTTATTGCAAAATTCGACCTAAATTGAAGAAAGCAGGGAAAACCATTACACCATTCAGCAAAAGTGAAAGTCCGACTCTTTGCAACCCCATGGACTATACAGTCCATGGAATTCTCCAGGCCAGAATACTGGAGTGGGTAGCCTTTCCCTTCTCCAGGGTATCTTCCCAACCCATGTATAGAACCCAGGTCTCCTGCATTACAGGCGGATTCTTTAGCAGCTGAGCCTCAAGGGAAGCCCATGCCATTCAGGTATGACCTAAATCAAATCCCTTATTATTATAGTGGAAGTGATGAATAGATTCAAGGGATTAGATCTGATAGACAGATAGATCTGAAGAACTGTGGACAGAGGTTTGTAACACTGCACAAGAAGCAGTGACCAAAACCATCCTGAAGAAAAGGAAATGCAAGAAGGCATAGTAGTTGTCTGAGGAGGCTTTACAAATAGTTGGGGGGAAAAGAAAAATGAAAGGCAAGAGACAAAGGGAAAGATACATCCAACTGAATGCAGAGTTCCAGAGAATAGTAAGGTGAGATAAGAGAGCCTTCTTAAATTAACAATGCAAAGAAATAGAGGAAAACAATAGAATGGGAAAGACTAGAGATCTCTTCAAGAAAACTGGAACACCTCATGCAGGATGGGCACAATAAAGGACAGAAATGGTATGGACCTAACAGAAGCAGAAAATGTTAAGAAGTGGCAAGAAAACACAGAAGAACTGTACAAAATAAGTCTTAATGACCCAGATAACCATGTTGGTGTGGTCACTCACCTACAGCTGAACATCCTACAGTGTGAAGTCAAGTGGACCTTAGGAAGCATTACTACAAACAAAGGTAGTGGAGGTGATGGAATTCCAGTTGAGCTATTTCAAATCTTAAAAGATGATGCTGTTAAAGTGCTGCATTTAATATGCCAGCAAATTTGGAAAACTCAGCAGTGGCCACAGGCCTGGAAAAAGTCAGCTTTCATTCAAATTCCAAAGAAGGGCAATGCCAAAGAATGTTCAAACTATTGTACAATTGCACTCATTTCATATGCTAGCAAGAATACACTCAAAATTCTCAAGATAGGCTTCAGCAGTATGTGAATAAAAATTTCCAGATGGAAATCTGGGTTTAGAAAAGGCAGGAAAAAGAGATCAAATTGCCACCACTCACTGGATCTTGAAGAAAGCAAGGGAATTCCAGAAAAAATCTATGTCTGCTTCATTGACTATGCTAAAGCCTTTGATTGTGTGGATCACAACAAACTGTGAGAAATTCTTAAAGAGATGGGAATATCAGACCACCTTACTTGTCTCCTGAGAAGCCTGTATTTGGATCAAGAAATGACAGTTAGAACCAGACATGGAGCAACGGACTTGGTTCAAAATTGAGAAAAGAGTATGTCAAGGCTGTATACTGTAACCCTGCTTATTTAACTTCTATGCAGAGTACATCATGGGAAATGCCAAGCTGGATGAAGCACAAACTGGAATCAAGATTGTCAGGAGACATAGCAACAATTTCAGATATGCAGATGATACCACTCTAATGGCAGAAAGTGAAGAGAAACTAAAGAGCCTCTTGATGAGAGTGAAAGAGGAGAGTGAAAATGATGGCTTGAAACTCATTATCAAATAAACTAATATCATGGCACCTGGTCACATCACTTCATGATAAACAGAAAGGGAATAAGTGGAAACAGTGACAGATTTTATTTTCTTGGGCTCCAAAATCAATGTGGACAATGATTGCAGCCATGAAATTAAGACACTTGCTCCTTGAAAGGAGAGCTATGACAAACCTAGACAGTGTATTAAAAAACAGAGACATCACTTTGCCAACAAAAGTCCATACAGTTAAGACTATGGTTTTTCCAGTAGTCATTACAGTTGTGAGAGTTGAACCATAAAGAAGGCTGAGCACCTAAGAACTGATGCTTTCAAATTGTGGTGCTGGAGAAGATTCTTGAGAGTCCCTTGTACTGCAAGGAAATCAAACCAGAAGGAAATGGCAATCCACTCCAGGACTATTGCCTGGAAAATCCCATGGACAGAGGAGCCTGGTAGGCTACAGTCCATGGGGTCGCAAAGAGTTGGACATGACTGAACGACTTCACTTCACTTCACTTCAATCCTAAAGGAAATCAACCCTGAGTATTCATTGAAAGGACTGATGCTGAAGCTGAAGCCCAAATACTTTGGCTACCTGATACAAAGAACTGACTCACTGGAAAAGATCTGATGCTGGGAAAGATTGAAGGCAAAAGGAGAAGGAGGCAAGAGAGGATGAGATGGTTAAATAGCATCACCAACTCAATGGATAGGAATTTGAGTGAACTCCCAGAGATAGTGAAGGACCCAGGGGAGCCTGGTGTGCTGCAGTCCATTGGGTCGCAAAGAGATTGGACACAATTGAGTGACTGAACAACAACAGGAAGGACTAAAAGAGAAAGAGCCTTGTGGGAAAAGCAGCCTGCCACTGGTTCTGGAGACACTGATCCTTTCCTCCCTCAAGCGGCACAAATTTCTGCTCCAGACCCACTGATTCCCACCACATGTGTCCCAGCCAGTGGCTAGAGCACTCTGAATCTTACTCTCCTGTAAAGTGAGAATATACCTGAGGACTTTTTAACCTGACCAAAATAAAGTCTCTTTTAGCACCTGACAGTGAAGGGAAACATAAGGAAACCCCAGGAGCCCTCTCATCATCAACCCTAATTCCATCTATCATTCAGGTAGCCTGACTATATGAGGCAGGTTCAAAACATAGCCTTAATCTTAGCCAAGCCACTCAAATTCCCCAAGGCCTCAGAGCTCAGCCACCCATCCCCACCATGCTTTACAAGGCCTCTGTCGCTGTCTCACACATACACACACAAATACACTCACACACACAGTGAATGGATTTTAGCCCTCTTCTCCAAAAGATTCCCGATGTCCACTCACCCTGAAGCAGTGCAGGGTAAGTCATAGCCAGAGCGAAGCAGGTGGAGAGGAGAAGGGCTTGCCGGAGCATGATGCTGGTGGTGCTGGGTGGAGAGCCCAGGAGGCTGGCAGAGGTGGGGAGGCCAAGAGTGCTGGACTGCAACTCCACAGGGCATTTATACAACCTCAGGCCCAGATCTCTGGAGTCAGCATTCCCAGGGGGCTGGGGGAAGGGTGAAAAAAAAAAAAAAAAAAAAACTTCACTCACAGTTGAAGGATGAGATTGCCCTGGAGCAAAGGAGGGAAAAGGTAAGTGAAGGGGTGAGGGGCAGAAGGAGGAAGCAAGGAGTTTGGAGGAAACCATCAATGAGATCCTTGTTGATGACACTAGAGTCCTTTGCCCCATTTACCACCAGGGGCAGGGCTTCTTCTTCCACCAGATCGCAGACACTCCCCTCCTGACTCAGGACTGCAGGTGTATCCTATAGCATGCCTCAGCATGTGTCTTGTGCTCAGTCATGTCTGACTCTTTGTGACCCCATGGACTGTAACCTGCCAGGCTCTTCTGTCCATGGGGATTCTCCAGGCAAGAAAACTGGAGTGGGTTGCCATTTCCTTCTCCAAGGGATCTTCCCCACCCTGGGATCAAACCCACATTTCCTGTGTCTCCTGTATTACAAGCAGATTCCTTACCTGATGAGCCATCAGGGAAAGCTGTAGTTGGGAGCCTAATATTGCTTTACTGAGCCACTGAAATGCCACCGTTTGTCAGGCTGTGAAACTAAGAACCGTGGTGAGAGCCTGCTGGCTACTTTGGTGCTAATTGTCCAAGCCAGGCTTCAGCAATACATGAACCATGAACTTTCAGATGTTCAAGCTGCTTTTAGAAAAAGCAGAAGAACCAGAGATCAAATTGCCAACATCCCCTGGATCATCGAAAAATCAAGACAGGTCCAGAAAAACATCTATTTCTGCTTTATTGACTATGCCAAAGCCCTTGACTGTGTGGATCACAATAAGCTATGGAAAATTCTGAAAGAGATGGGAATACCAGAGCACCTGACCTGCCTCTTGAGAAATTTGTATGCAGGTCAGGAAGCAACAGTTAGGACTGGACATGGAACAACAGACTGGTTCCAAATAGGAAAAGGAGTATGACAAGGCTGTATATTGCCACCCTGGTTATTTAACTTATATGCAGAGTACATCATGAGAAACGCTGGGCTGGAAGAAGCACAAGCTGGAATCAAGATTGCCAGGAGAAATATCACTAACCTCAGATATGCAGATGACACCACTCTTATGGCAGAAAGTGAAGAGGAACTAAAAAGCCTCTTGATGAAAGTGAAAGAGGAGAGTGAAAAAGTGGGCTTAAAGCTCAACATTCAGAAAACAAAGATCATGGCATCCGGTCCCATCAATTCATGGCAAATAGATGCAGAATCAGTGGAAACAGTGGCTGACTTTATCTTTTTGGGCTCCAAAATCACTGCAGATGGTGATTGCAGCCATGAAATTAAAAGACACTTACTTCTTGTAAGGAAAGTTATGACCAACCTAGACAGCATATTAAAAAGCAGAGACATTACTTTGCCAACAAAGGTCCGTCTAGTCAAGGCTATGGTTTTTCCAGTGGTCATGGATGGATGTGAGAGTTGGACCGTGAAGAAAGCTGAGCTCCGAAGAATTGATGCTTTTGAAATGTGGTGTTGGAGAAGACTCTTGAGAGTCCCTTAGACTGCAAGAAGATCCAACTAGTCCACCCTAAAGGGGATCAGTCCTGGGTGTTCATTGGAAGGACTAATGCTGAGGCTGAAACTCCAGTACTTTGGCCACCTCATGCGAAGAGTTGACTCATTTGAAAAGACCATGATGCTGGGAGGGACTGGGGGCAGAAGGAGAAGGGGACGACAGAGGATGAGATGGCTGGATGGCATCACCGACTCTATGCACATGAGTTTGGGTGAACTCTAGGAGTTGGTGATGGAGAGGGAGGCCTGGCATGCTGCGATTCATGGGGTCGCAAAGAGTCAGACACGACTAATTGACTGAACTGAACTGAACTGAACTGAGAGCCCTGTGCTAACAGGCTCTAACTCCGGCAGATCCCCGCAAGAGAACCCTGATCAGAATGATAACTAGTGCAACTGTTATAATCACAGAAATACCTAAAATGGTAAGATTTCACATGTGCCACTCTCACTGGATATTCACCATGATTCTGTGCCAGAGTCACTCTTATTCTAATTTTTTTTTTTTTCTGGTGAGGAACCTAGAGGCTGAAAGACTACATGACTCCAGATTTCACCTGAAGATACTCACGCCCTTCGTCCATTCCTTGAACATGTGGGAGCTCTTAGCTGTGAGGACTGGCTCCTGCTAATGACCTTCCCAGTCCTCTAGGGGGCAGCATGAAGCTGGAAGGCGTCCTTGGCTGAGCACTGAACCCTCCTCAGTTCAGTTGCTCAGTTGTGTCTGACTCTTTGAGACCCCATGGACTGTAGCGCGCCAGGCCTCCCCGTCCATCATCAATTCCAAGAATTTGCTCAAACTCATGTAATTGAGTCAGTGATGCCATCCAACCATCTCATTCTCTGTTGTCCCCTTCTTCTGCCTTCAATCTTTCCCACCATCAGGGTCTTTTCAAATGAATCAGTTCTTTGCATCAGGTGGCCAAAATTATTGGAGTTTCAGCTTCAACATTTGTCCTTCCAATGAATACTCAGGACTGATTTCCTTTAGGATGGACTGGTTGGATCTCCTTGCAGTCCAAAGGACTCTCAAGAGTCTTCTCCAACAACACAGTTCAAAAGCATCAATTCCTCAGCACTCAGCTTTCTTTATAGTCCAACTCTCACATCCATACACGACTACTGGAAAAACCATAGCCTTGACTAGAAGGACCTTTGTTGGCAAAGTAATGTCTCTGCTTTTTAATACGCTGTCTAGGCTGGTCATAACTTTCCTTCCAAGGAGTAAGCATCTTTTAATTTCATAGCTGCAGTCACCATCTGCAGTGATTTTGGAGCCCAAAAAAATAAAGTCTGCCACTGTTTCCACTGTTTCCCCATCTATTTGCCGTATTTGCTAACCCTCCTGTTAGATACCAAACAGGCTGAGAAAACAGAAGTTTGTGAGGCAGGCTCACCTAAGTCGGCCTCTGCCCATTGAAGCCAGGACTGTTACCTGGAGCAGAGGTCTGTACAATTCCAGTCACAGGGTTATATCCTGTGAGACCTTTTGGTCTTTTTCTTTACTTAAAAGGTCACGGCTGATTCCTGCTCCTCAGAAACCACGGGGCTGACAATACTATTGAGAGAAACCTCTCAGTAATAGTAATAAGAGCTAATAGTTAAAAAGAACTTAACTGTTGGCGTAGGCATATGTTTCTTCATCCTAATGCCAAAGCTAAGGTAATCTTATTATTCTCCTTTTCCAGATAAAGAAACCATGGCACAGAGAGGTTAAGGAAATTTTGAAAGTAAATGTTATAAAATCAGAAAGCAAACCTTTGGGCAGCCTGATGCTGGGGCCTCTGCTCTCAACCAACTCTTCCATTTGTGCCTCCAGCCCTGTTGTCTCCCTGAGCTCTTCCATTTGTGCCCCCAGCCCGGTTGTCTGGCTGGGCTCACTGGCAGTTTTGTCCTGGGAAATGTGGTACTGCACAGGCTCTACCTTCAAGGCAGAAGGAAAACAACACATTCTGCTTTTCTGGAAACTACATTTCCTTGGCAAGGCCTGTACAATGAAGTGTAACCAAACCCAATAGTCAGGAGCCTAAGAAGCAAGAAGCTCATGAAAAAACTTGCAGGCTAATGACACTAGCAAACAGTAGACTCAAATCGGACAATCATACAGCAAGTCACTGGCTGGTGGAAAAGGAAGGATTTCATCTGGGTCAACACAACGTGAGAGTGTTTCCTACCCTAGAAAAGTGGAAGAATCGGCTTCCAAATGTGCAAAGTAGAATTTCTGGTCTCTTTAAGGAGCGCAGGACTTAGACCAGAGTCATCAGAAATGACCAACTTCTTCTAGAAGCTTCCTTTAGAAGCTTTGTTTCAAAACTCAAAAACCAAAAAATGTAGATACTGCTTTAGATGTTCTTCCAAAGCTCAGATGGTAAAGCATCTGCCTGCAATGCTGGAGACCCAGGTTCAGTCCCTGGGTCGGGAAGATCTCCTGGAGAAGGAAATGGCAACCCACTCCAGTATTCTTGCCTTCAAAATCTCATGGACGGAGGAGCCTGGTAGGCTACAGCCCATGGGGTCGCAAAGAGTCACACACAACTCAACAACTTGACTTTCCTTTCTTCTTTTTCCAAAGATCACGGTACAATTTTTATGTGCCTCAGTTTCAACCGGAGTTAGTGCAAGCAGAGCTTCCAGGTGACCACTGTATTGAAATATGGGAGCAAGTTGGTCTCCTTTCATGAAAATGTTTTATTCTTTCTCATCACTTGAATCTAGTTAGGTCATTAACACAATGGGTTCCAGAGACGTCTCTGCTAAGGTGGAGATGTAATAACATTGTCAGGTTATAATTATAGGGTCTTTTTATTGATATGGCATTGTAGGTCTGTTTTATAGTATTAAAATAATTTGGCTTTCTTAACTTTTTACATTGCTATCAACTGTTATAGAATCATATCATCTCAAAGCTTGAAGGTATATATTAAACTGTACCCAGCTCAATCAAATAGCCAATTCTTTTTTTAAAAGTGAGAATAACTTTTTCTTTAAATAACATCCCTAGTAATGGAGAACTCACTGCATTGAGAAGAACAGTTCATCTTTGGACAATTATTCCTCGCAGTGGAAAAAATGTGTCTTCTTGCAATTTCAACCTGTTTGCCCTAGTTTTATTCTTGGGGTGCATATATATATAATTAGACCCTTTTTTCCCTCTCTTCAGATATCCAAGGTGGCTATCATTTTACTTTCAAATTTCTTCACCATCCTAAAATATAATGGAAGTTTCTTACTATCTTATTCCCTCAAATTTCTCCAAAACCTAGCAAAGTGTCTGGCACATCAGAGGTGATAAAAATATTTATTAATAATTTAATGATAGATGACTCTTGGTCTTTAGTCTCTGGTCACATTAATCTGTGGTCTTCTGAAAAGGAAACACTATAATTGAAACAAGTTAACACAAATTTGATTTAATTAAAGAGAAGAAAAAACTTTCACTATCCTTCTTTCTAGAAAATTTGCACATTAAATGCCAAATTAAATGCTAAAATGTAAGCCTGGCAGGAAGTGTGGAAAGTTTCCTGAAAGCACAAAAGAAATGCAAAAGCTTTTGCATCTACTTTCTCCAGAATGAGATTAGTTTCTGGCAAGTGGGCTGAGCTGAGGATTGACATCCTTCAGACATGTCTCTATGTGCGCGTGCTTGTAAGTTGTTTCAGGCATGTCTGACTCTGTGCAACCCTATGGACTATAGCCCGTCAGGCTCCTCTGTCCATGGGATTCTCCAGGGAAGAGCGGGTTGCCATGCCCTCCACTAGCACCATCTCACCCTGGACAGATAGAAGCCCTGGAAGCACCTAGCAGCTGTGGAGCCAGCAGATTGGCCCAGGGCAAAGTGCTCCTTTCATTCTCCATTCCAAACTCCAGCAGTCATTCTCCCCTTAAGGGGCAATTTCCAGAGAGCAAGACAAGTTTCTCCCTTGAGGATCTAGGTGTCCAGAATGACTACCTGACCTCACAGATTATATACCGATAAAGGTTAGCCTAGTCTTTTTAGGGCCAGTCAAGCATTTTTCCAGCATATGATCAGTGACCTAGCAATTACACTAAGTATCTTGAACAATTCAAAAGAAACCTCAAAATCGATTGTTTCTCAGAGGTTATAACCATGGACTAAGTTTATTTATTTTTACATTTACATTACAAAGGCAGTTTATAACAAGATACTGAGACTCCCAACCCAGTGCTAGATATAGAAAAAAAGTTATTTACTTAAAAAAACATTTACAGAGTCACTGAAATACCATGACTAAAGCAGAACAGGCACTAGACAAAAGGTCAAAACCACAGACTCTGGCGTCCAGCAGCCTGGACTCTATCCAATATATCCTGGCTCTGCCAGTAATAATTAAGCAACCACGGACAAGTTACTTAACTCATAGGAGCGCAGTTTTTTGTTTACATGAAGATAAAAATAGGTTTATTTTATTGGATTGCCATAAGGATTAAATTAATGTGTTCATGTAAAATGCCTAGAATAAGGAAAACCATAATGAAAATGAGCTATTATTAGGTGCTAAAAATTAGCTATTGTTAGGTGCTAAAAAAAAGGCTCAGGTCTCCAAAGAGTTGATAATATTGTTTTAAGGTGGAAATACAAAGAAGCATCATCCTGAAAAGTTCCATGGGGAAGGTGGAACAAGTTAAAGAGTTAAGATTCACTCGAGTTTTTATTTACTTATTTTATATATATATATATATATATATATATATATATATATATTTTTTTTTTTTTTTTTTTCTGTCCTGGGTCTCCTTTGGCCTGTGGCCTTTCTCAAGTTGCAGATGTGAACAGGTGCCACTCTCTACTTGTGGTACACAGGTTTCTCACTGTGGTGGCCTCTCTTGTTGTGGAGCTCAAAGGCACACAGGCTCAGGAATTGTGGCACATGGGCCTGGTTTCTCCATGGCATGTGGCATCTTCCCAGACCAGGGATCAAACCTAATCCCTTTCATTGGCAGGTGGATTCTTAACCACTGGACCACCAGGGAAGTCCCACTTGAATTTAATATATCCCTGGGCTAATAGAAAGAAAGAAGGTAAACAGAAGGGACTCTAGGCAAAAGAAGTAATGCTGTATTGGAAGAGACAAAAAAGTGCACGAATAATAATGTTCAAGGTGTCATGTCATGAGAACGATAATCAATTTAGGAACATAGAGGAAATATGTATTAATTGCTAGATTCTAAACCACTGAAAGCGGGTGCTGTCTTCATCAACTTTGCGTTGCCCACTCCTACAGAGTCTATGATAGTCACATAATGATTGCCAAATAAATTATTAGTTATCTGTATTGAACTATAACATGGGATAAGTGGGAAGGCATCATTATTCAAGCAACAAAATAGAGCTAAAAACTTGAGTTTTGGACTGTGAATCCAGGTCTTTGTGAGAACTCAGTCTTGTGCAAGTTACTTGAACCTTCAAAATGCAGGCGACAATAGTAATCATTTCACAGGGTCATTGTGAATATTAAATGTAATTTAATCCATTTACTCCATGGATTAAATGTAATTACTGTATAGTAAATGATCAATGATTGGCAGCTATCATTATTATGACTTGAAATGGGCCTTGAAGAATGAATTAAAAGTGCAAGAGTGGCTATTCTCATTCAAAAGAAGTTCCTGACTGGAGAACATAGTTGGAGCATGAGAGAAAAGAGGGTAGAAGGAGAGAAGGTTATTTTAAAAAAAACAGTCTGAAATGGCATTTGGGACCAGATCAAGAAACGGGTTGAGTCATTATTCTGCCAGCAGAATGGAGTCCTTAAGGTTGTTAAATCAAGGACTATTCTGGTCGAGTCATGCTTTAGACAGGCTAACCAAACCTGCACAGAAAGAAAACAGGTCAGCTATG
Organism: Bubalus bubalis; assembly: GCF_019923935.1. Classification (NCBI taxonomy): domain Eukaryota; kingdom Metazoa; phylum Chordata; class Mammalia; order Artiodactyla; family Bovidae; genus Bubalus; species Bubalus bubalis. The sequence goes on from NC_059160.1 coordinate 21,480,170, forward strand.
ATGCAGCACAAACAAGAAGTGCTGCAAGTTAAAAAGTGTGGTGGCCTTAGGCATGAAAGGAAATGCACAGATACCAGAGACATTACACAGAAAACTAGCCAATCTGATCACACAGACCACAGCCTTGTCTAACTCAATGAAGCTAATGCCATGTGAGGCCACCCAAGAAGGACGGGTCATGGTAGACAGGTCTGACAGAATGTGGTGCACTGGAGAAGGGAATGGCAAACCACTTCAGTGTTCTTGCCTTGAGAACCCCACGAACAGTATGAAAAGGCAAAATGATAGGATACTGAAAGTTTTCTCAAACTCATGTCCATTGAGTTGGTGATGCCATCCAACCATCTCATCTTCTCTCATCCCGTTCTCCTCCCACCTTCAGTCTTTCCCAGCATCAGGGTCTTTTCAAATGAGTCAGTTCATCGCATCAGGTGGCCAAAGTATTGGAGTTTCAGCTTCAGCATCAGTCCTGTGAGAGGTTGGAAAAGGTAAATGAAAGAACTTCAGTTTCCCCTATCACATTTCGAGTTACATAAGGAAAAAGAAAGAAAAGGTTTGAGTGTGTTTTGCTGACCTCTCCAAGAGATGTAATACAAATTCACCATGGAATTTTATTCACCATTATTTTCCTTACAAATGAGCCTCCTCTTAACCACAACAAAACTCATTTAGATAAAGTTGAATAGAGGTTAAAGGATCGATAAAGAATGAAAGAGCCCATATTTCACTGTAAGGTTTTATATAAGATGATGGATGTTCACTGAACTTACTGTGGTAATCATTTCATAATGCATGTTAAGTCAAATCATTGTGCTGTACACCTTAAATTTATACAGTGCTATATATCAATTATATCTCAATAAAACTATAGGAAAATAACATATTTATTCAAGTAAAATGAACACAGTACCTGATAAAAATGTCAAACAAGGCTTAAAATATAAAATTGAAATGGAAAATACCTCTGCTTCCTAACCCTGAAACCATGATTAACAGTTTCTTCTATTTCTTAAAAAAAATTCATTATTCTTACTGCTCAATACTCATGGAGGATTATAGTCCATTCACTTTATGAGATATTCTAAATTTTATTCTTAGATTCATACATTTAACAAGTATTTGAGTCTTACTTTATCCAGGCACTGCTTCACTGCTTAGTTTTTGTTTTTTTTTTAATAAAGTGGGAGGTTCTTTAAAGTCTACAATGCCTTATAGTTTTCATAAGTTTAACACATGTAATTTCATATAATCCCATAATGACCCTTTTTCCCCCTCTAGCCCTTTATTTACCCTCTCCCCTTCCCTCTCCCCACTGGTAACCACTAGTTTGTTCTCTATATCTGGGAGTCTGCTTCTTTTTTGTTATATTCACAAGTTTGTTGTATTTTTTAGACACCATGTATAAGTGATATCCGGAGAAGGCAATGGCACCCCACTCCAGTACTCTTGCCTGGAAAATCCCATGGATGGAGGAGCCTAGAAGGCTGCAGTCCATGGGGTCACTGAGGGTCGGACACGACTGAGCGACTTCACTTTCACTTTTCACTTTCATGCATTGGAGAAGGAAATGGCAACCCACTCCAGTGTTCTTGCCTGGAGAATCCCAGGGATGGGGAAGCCTGGTGGGCTGCCGTCTATGGGGTCGCACAGAGTTGGACATGACTGAAGTGAATTAGCAATTAGCAATAAGTGATATCATACAGTATATGTCTTTTATAATTTATTTCACTTAAAGCATAATGCCCTCCAAGTTCATCCATGTTGCTGTAAATGGCAGAATTTCATTCTTTTTTATGGCTGAGTAGTATTCCATGGTGTGTGTGTGTGTGTGTGTGTGTGTGTGTGTACCACATCTTCTTTACACATTTCTCTGTTGCTTACATATTTTGGCAATTGTAAATAATGCTACTATGAACATTGGAGTGCATGCATCTTTTTGAATTAGTGCTTTTGTTTCTTTCAGATACACATCCAGGGGTGGAATTGCTATATCATATGGTAATTCTATTTTCAATTTTTTGAGAAATCTGTATGCTGTTTTCCATAGCTGCTGCACCAAATTACATTCTCACCAACAGTGTAGGAGTGTTCCCTTTTCTCCTTAGCACCAGTTTTAACCATTTGAGCAAACTTTCTGATTAATAACCCAGCATACTCCCTATGCCTCCTGGAGTTCATTCATTTAACATATATTGATGAATCACCTATTTTTTTTTCTCAGAATTTTTCACTATTGCAAGGGCTTGAAGCTATGTATACAAATGAAGTAAAAGATATAATATTACAAGAGCCTTAAGGAAGCATAGGGTATTCTGGTGATCCAGAGGAGATAGAGATTACACTCACTAATGATGGTTAAGTCAACAGTTGTTCAAAAGCTCAGTGAGTCAGGAAGTATGATAGACTCTAGTGACATAAAGACATAAAGACTGTCTCTGACTTTAAAGATATTCTTGGCTAGTTGTTCAGGAAGCTTTCATAAAGGAGGTTACATTTTAATTGGATCTTAGAAGGTGGAAAGATTTCATCGGGGGAAATGATGGGTAAAACAGGGAGGATTATCAGGAAGAAGAAATAATCCAACTAAATACACATAGAGGCAAGATAGGAGAGCAGAGGAATATTCAGGGAGTAGCAATTAGGCTAATTTCTCTTACAGGGTGGTTGCAGAAAACATAAGGAATTTGAGACCATAGAATGGAATGCCTACCCTAGACCAAAGAGATCTGACTCATTGGTAGATAATAGCCTGTTAGTGAAGGGCATCCCTGGTGGCTTAGTGGTAAAGAATCCACCTGCAATGCAGGAAATGCATTGCTCAGTGGTAAAGAATCCACCTGCAATGCAGGAAATGCAGGTTCAATCTCTGGGGTCTGGAAGATTCCCTGGAGAAGGAAATGGCAACCCACTCCAGTATTCTTGCCTGGGAAATACCATGGACAGAGGAATCTGGCAGTCTACAGTCCATGGGGTTGCAAAGAGTCAGATGCAACCAAGCATGCATGCATGAAGGCTTGTTAGTAGATTATGCTGATCCAACTCATATTGTATGAAGACAATCAGAGAGAATTTTAAAGAAGAGAAGAGGTTGTTACAGTAACACAGTCAAGACGTTAAGTAGAAAGAATAGCATACAATCAGCAAATTAAATTTGTGTGGATGGCGTGGGAAATGAGGGTCCAGGGAGTGGGAAAACAACACCAAATTTTAAAGAGTAAATTATTCCAATGACATACACAGGCAGTCAAACCAGGAACCAATTTCTGAATGCTGTTAGGAAGAGAAGAGCTTGGGTGAGGAGAGAATTTTCAGCAGGGGGCAAGATCAGTTTGGCTAGTGGAAGTTATTTTGCTTTAAGAGAATCTTCCTGGGAATATTCCATAAGCAGCAGAAACCATGAGGCTGAAGTCCATGAGATTTTGCTTTATGCGTAGTTATGTGTGATTCATTTGCTCTGAAGTGATGACTGTGACCAAAGAGTAGATATGATTCCAAGACAGATGGGGAAAAGCAGGAAGACTAGGAAGAAGCTTGGTATAGGAAGTTCTTTCATTTAGGACGACCAAGGAAAAGCCAGCAAAGGAGACAGAGAAGTAGAAAACCATAATGTTACGTGGACAACGAAAATGAGGAAGAATACTTCAGGGTGATAGTAAACAGCATCAGATGCAGCCAAGACAGGTCAAGAACAAAGAAAATTAAGGAAGTAAGCAGAGGAGAAAAACCAATCAAGAGACAATGAGCAGGGGGCGGTCCTAAGATGGAGGAGGAATAGGATGGAGAGACCACTTTCTCCCCCACAAATTCATCAACAGAACATTTGAACACTGAGCAAATTCCACAAAACAACTTCTGAATACTGGCAGAGGACATCAGGCACCCAGAAAGGCAGCCCATTGTCTTTGAAAGGAGGTAGGACAAAAGATAAAAAGAGAGACAAAAGAGGTAGGGCCAGAGATCCGTCCCAGGAAGGGGGTCTTAAGAGAAGTTTCCAAACACCAGGAAACACTCTCACCAGCGGGTCTGTGGGGAATCTTGGAATCTCAGAGGACAACATAACAAGGAGGAAAAATAAATAAATAAATAATTAAAACCCACAGATTACATGCCTAACGGCAATTCCCAGCGCTTGCAGCCGCTACCAGCAAATGAGGGCTTAACAGGGAGGCACGGGCTGCATTGCTTAGAGCACACCTGGCCAGAGCGCCCTGAGGGCAATCAGGGAACTAACATAAGATAGCAACCCAAACTCTGGGATAGCCAGAGAAAGAGAGGGAAAAAAAAAGAGAGAGAGAGAACTGTCCTGCAAAAAGCCCTAAACTGAGGCACTGCCAGGCCCGCTCACAGAACAAAGGACTGAGTGAACACCAGAGGAGAGCTAGCAGGCTGCGGGCTGGTCCATCCCCTGCCAGATAGAAGCAGGCAAGGTGGGGCGAGGTGGGGCGGGGCGGGGGGCAGGGGGTGGGCAGCCAGAGCTGGAAAGGGGCAATCACGGCCCCAGAGAGGCATCCTCTACCACACTGCAAACAGGCTCCATTGCTAACCAAGAGTTCTTGGGACTCTGGACAGTTGACATCCCCAGGAGGGTCGCAGCCAGAGATCAGCTCCCCAGAAGAGACACATGGCATACCTGAGAAGACGCACCCATTGTACACCCAGAAAACTGAGCAGCTTGGATAGGGAATGCAATAAGACACACCGCCCACCTGGGGGCAACTGCGCTCACCAAGCACCTGGTCACCTGAGCTGCTCAGACCTGGGAAGGGCACAAAACGCAGGCCCAACCAAGTCTGCACCTTTGGGAAGTACTCCAGAACCTGAACCTCAGCGGCTTAGACCTGGGAAGTGCATGCAACCCAGGCCCCGCCTCAGAGCAAACCTTGAGTCTGAGCAGTGTAGACTGGGAAAGCACACACGCCATGAGTGGGGCAAACCCAGTGCGGCTGAAACACTGCAGCACTCCCCACACATGCCAGTGATATTTGTTTGCAGTGTTCCTCCCTCCCCACAGCACGACTGAACAAGTGAGCCTAAATAAGTGACCACCTTCACCCCCCCTTGTGTCAGGGCAGAAATTAAACAGTGAAGAGACCAGCAAACAGAAGAAGCTAAAATAAACAGAGGGAACCACTTTGGAAGTGACAGGTGCAACAAATTAAAACCCTGTAGTTAGCACCAACTACAACGGAAGGGGCCTATAGATCCTGAGATGTATAAGCTGGATCAAGGAACTATCCGAAACTGAACTAACCCCACACTGTCCACAACAGCTCCAGAAAGATTCCTAGACATATTTTTACTATTATCACTTTTTTAATTTTAAAATTTTTTATTTTTAAGTCCTCTATTACCACTTTAATTTTCATTTTTATAATCTATTATCTTGCAAAAAGAAGCCCATATTTTTAAAGCAAACTTCATGTATATATATATTATAATATATATTATATTATATATTATAATATAATATAATAATATTATTTGTTTGTTATTATATTATAATAATAAATATTATTTATTATAATAATAAAGTGTTGTTATAATATTATTATAATAAATATTATTATTTATTATAATAATAATAAAGTTTTGTTTTGTTTTTTTAATATTGTATTTTTGAGAGTCTAACCTCTACTCTAGATTTTTAATTTTTGCTTTTTGGTATTTGTTATCAATTTTGTACCTTTAAGAACCCAATCTTCAGTATCCATTTTTACTTGGGAGCGAGATTACTGGCTTCACTGCTCTCTCCCGCTTTTGATTCTCCTTTTTCTCCACCATGTCACCTCTATCTCCTCCCTCCTCCTTCTCTTCTACACCCAACTCTATGAATCTCTTTGTGTGTTCTGGGCTGTGGAGAACACTTAGGGAACTGATAACTGGCTGGATCTTTCCCTCTTCTTTTGATTCTCCCTTTTCTCCTCCTGGTCACCTCTGTCTCCTTCCTCCTTCTTCTCTTCTCTGTGTAACTGCATGAACCTCTCTGAGGGGTCCACACTGTGGAGAGCACATAGGGAGTTTATTACTGGCTAGCTTGCTCTCTCCCCTTTTGATTCTCCCTCTTCTCCTCCTGGTCACTTCTATCTCCCTCCTCCCTCTTCTCTTCTCAGTGTAACTCTGTGAACCTCTCCGGGTGTCCCTCACTGTGGAGAAACTTCTCATCATTAACATTGATATTTTATCATCAGTGCTGTATAGATGGAGAAGTCTTGAGGCTACTTTAAGAATAAGACTGAAATCCAGAGTCAGGAGGCTTAAATTCAAAACCTTAGAACACCAAAGGAATCCTGACTCCAGGGAACATTAATCGATAAGAGCTCATCCAAAAGCCTCCATACCTACACAGAAACCAAGCACCACCCAAAAGCCAACAAGTTCCAGAGCAAGATATACCATGCAAATTCTCCAGCAACACAGGAACATAGCCCTGAGCTTCAATATACAGGCTGCCCAAAGTCACACCAAACCCACTGACATCTCAAAACTCACTAATGGACACGTCATTGCACTCCAGAGAGAAGAAATCCAGCTCCACCCACCAGAACACTGACATAAGCTTCCCTTACCAGGAAATCTTGACAAGCCACCCTTCCAACCCCACTCACAGTGAGGAATCTCCACAATAAAGAGGAACCACAAACTGCCAGAATACGGAAGGGCCACGCCAAACACAGCAATCTAAACAAGATGAAAAGGCAGAGAAATATTCAGCAGGTAAAGGAACAGGATAAATGCCCACCAAACCAAACAAAAAAGGAAGAGATAGGGAAATCTACCTGAAAAAGAATTCAGAATAATGATAATGAAAATAATCCAAAATCTTAAAAACAAAAAAGAGTTACAGATAAATAGCCTAGAGACAAGGATTGAGGAGATGCAAGAAACCTAGAAGAAATAAAAAATACTCAATATACAATGAATAATGCAATAAATGAGATCAAAAACACTCTGGAGGGAACCAACAATAGAATAATGGAGGCAGAAGATAGGATAAGTGAGGTAGAAGATAGAATAGTAGAAATAAATGAAGCAAAAAGAAAGAAAGAAAGAAATGAAGCAGAGAGGGGAAAAAAAAGAATTAAAAGAAATGAAGACAACCTCAGAAACCTCTGGGACAATGTTAAACACCCCAACATTTGAATCATAGGAGTCCCAGAAGAAGAAGACAAAAAGAAAGACCATGAAAAAATACTTGAGATAATAGTTGAAAACTTCCCTAAAATGGGGCAGGAAATAGTCATGCAAGTCCAAGAAACCCAGAGTCCCAAACAGGATAAACCCAAGGCGAAACACCCGAAGACACATATTAATCAAATCAACAAAGATCAAATGCAAAGAACAATATTAAAAGCAAGAGAAAAACAACAAATAACACACAAGGGGACTCCCATAAGGATAACAGCTGATCCTTCAATAGAAACTCTTCAGGCCAGTAGAGAATGGCAGGACATACTTAAAGTGATGAAAGAGAAAAACCTACAACCCAGATTACTATACCCAGAAAGGATCTCTTTCAAATATGAAGGAGAAATCAAAAGCTTTACAGAAAAGCAAAAGCTGAGAGAATTCAGCACCACCAAACCAGCTCTCCAACAAATGCTAAAGGATCTTCTCTAGATAGGAAACACAGAAAGGGTATATAAACTCAAACCCAAAACAACAAAGTAAATGGCAATGGGATCATACTTACCAATAATTACCTTAAATGTAAATAGGTTGAATGCCCCAACCAAAAGACAAAGACTGGCTGAATGCATACAAAAACAAGACCCCTATATATGTTGTCTACAAGAGCCCCACCTGAAAACAAGGGACACATACAGACTAAAAGTGAAGGGCTGGAAAAAGATATTCCACACAAATAAAGACCAAAAGAAAGCAGAAGTAGCAATACTCATATCAGATAAAATAGACTTTAAAATAAAGGCTGTGAAAAGAGACAAAAGACACTACATAATGATCAAAGGATCAATCCAAGAAGAAGAGATAACAATTAAAAATACATATGCACCCAATATAGGAGCACCACAATATGTAAGGCAAATGCTAACAAGTATGAAAGGGGAAATTAATAATAACACAATAATGGTGGGAGACTTTAAATACCCCACTCACACCTATGGATAGATCAACTAAACAGAAAATTAACAAGGAAACACAAACTTTAAATGATACAATAGGCCAGTTAGACCTAATTGATATTAATAGGACATTTCACCCCAAAACAATGAATTTCACCTTTTTCTCAATTGCACACGGAACTTTCTCCAGGACAGATCACATCCTGGGCCATAAATCTAGCCTTGGTAAATTCAAAAAAAAATGAAATCATCCCAAGCAGCTTTTCCGATCACAATGCAGTAAGATTAGATTTCAATTACAGGAGAAAAACTATTAAAAATTCCAACATATGGAGTCTGAACAACACACTGCTGAATAAACAACAAATCACAGAAGAAATCAAAAAAGAAATCAAAATATGCATATAAACAAAGCAAAATGTAAACACAACAACCCAAAACCTATGGGACATTGTAAAAGCAGTGCTAAGGGGAAGGTTCATAGCAAACCAGGCTTACCTCAAGAAACAAGAAAAAAGTCAAATAAATGACCTAACTCTACACCTAAAGCAGCTAGAAAAGGAAAAAATGAAGAACCCCAGGGTTAGTAGAAGGAAAGGACTCTTAAAAATTAGGGCAGAAATAAATGCAAAAAAACAAAGAGACCATAGCAAAAATCAACAAAGCCAAAAGCTAGTTCTTTGAGAAGATGACTAAAATTGACAAACCATTAGCCAGACTCATCAAAAAACAAAGGGAGAAGAATCAAATCAACACAATTAGAAATGAAAATGGAGAAATCACAGGAGACAACACAAAAATACAAAGGATCATAAGAGACTACTATCAGCAATTATTTGCCAATAAAATGGACAACTTGGAAGAAATGGACAAATTCTTAGAAAAGTACAACTTTCCAAAACTGAACCAGGAAGAAATGGAAAATCTTAACAGACCCATCACAAGCAGGGAAATTGAAACTGTAATCAGAAATCTTCCAGCAAACAAAAGCCCAGGACCAGACGGCTTCACAGCTGAATTCTACCAAAAATTTAGAGAAGAACTAACACCTATCCTACTCAAACTCTTCCAGAAAATTGCAGAGGAAGGTAAACTTCCAAACTCATTCTATGAGGCCACTATCACCCTAATACCAAAGCCAGACAAAGATGCCACAAAAAAAAAGAAAACCACAGGCCAATATCACTGATGAACATAGATGCAAAAATCCTTAACAAAATTCTAGCAAACAGAATCCAACAAAATATTAAAAAGATCATACATCATGACCAAGTGGGCTTTATCCCAGGGATGCAAGGATTCTTCAATATCTGCAAATCAACCAACTTAATATACCACATTAACAAACTGAAAGATAAAAACCATATGATTATCTCAATAGATGAAGCCTTTGAAAAAATTCAACATACATTTATGATTAAAAAAAAAAAACTTCCAGAAAGCAAGAATAGAAGGAACATCAGTTCAGTTCAGTTCAGTCACTCAGTCGTGTCCAGCTCTTTGCAACCCCATGAATTGCAGCACACCAGGCCTCCCTGTCCATCACCAACTCCCAGAGTTCACTCAAACTCATGTCCATTGAGTCAGTGATGCCATCCAGCCATCTCATCCTCCGTCGTCCCCTTTTCCTCCTGACCCCAATCCCTCCCAGCATCAGAGTCTTTTCCAATTTGTCAACTCTTCACACGAGGTGGCCAAAGTACTGGAGTTTCAGCTTTAGCATCATTCCTTCCAAAGAAATCCCAAGGCTGATCTCCTTCAGAATGGACTGGTTGGATCTCCTTGCAGTCCAAGTGATTCTCAAGAGTCTTCTCCAACACCACAGTTCAAAAGCATCAATTCTTCAGTGCTCAGCCTTCTTCACAGTCCAACTCTCACATTTATACATGAAACTCAAAATGGATTAGAGATCTAAATGTAAGACCAGAAACTATAAAACTCCTAGAGGAAAACATAGGCAAAACACTCTCTGACATAAATCACAGCAGGATCCTCTATGATTCACCTCCCAGAATAATGGACATAAAAGCAAAATTAAACAAATGTTGGTGGATTCATGTTGATGTATGGCAAAACCAAAACAATATTGTAAAGTAATTAGCCTCCAATTAAAATAAATACATTTAAATTTAAAAAATAATAAAAAAATGTTAAAATGGGACCTAATTAAACTTAAAAGCTTTTGAACAATGAAGGAAACTATAAGCAAGGTGAAGAGACAGCCTTCAGAATGGGAGAAAATAATAGCAAATGAAGCAACTGACAAAGAATTAATCTCAAAAATATACAAGCAACTCCTGCAGCTCAATTCCAGAAAAATAAACTACCCAATCAAAAACTGGGCCAACTGACTAAACAGACATTTCTCCAAAGAAGACATACAGATGGCTAACAAACACATAAAAAGATGCTCAACATCACTCATTATCAGAGAAATGCAAATCAAAACCACAATGAGGTACCATTTCACACCATTCAGAATGGCTGCTATCCAAAAGTCTATGAACAATGAATGCTGGAGAGGGTGTGGAGAAAAGGGAACCCTCTTACACTGTTGGTGGGAATGAAAACTAGTACAACCACTATGGAGAACAGTGTGGAGATTCCTTAAAAAACTGAAAATAGAACTGTCATATGTCCCAGCAATCCCACTGCTTGGCATATGCACCAAGGAAACCAGAATTGAAAGAGACACGTGTACCCCAATGTTCATCACAGCACTGTTTATAATAGCCAGGACATGGAAGCAACCTAGATGTCCATCGGCAGACGAATAGATAAGAAAGCTGTAGTACATACACAGAATGGAATATTACTCAGCCATTAAAAAGAAAACATTTGAATCAGTTCTAATGAGGTGGATGGAACTGGAGCCTATTATACAGAGTGAAGTAAGCCAGAAAGGAAAACATCAGTACACCATACTAACACATATATATAGAATTTAGGAAGATAGTAATGATAACCCTATATGCGAGACAGCGAAAGAGACACAGATGTATAGAACAGTCTTTTGGACTCTGTGGGAGAGGGCGAGGGTGGGATGATTTGGGAGAATGGCATTGAACCATGTATATTATCATATGTGAAACAGATCACCAGTCCAGATTTGATGCATGGGACAGGGTGCTCGGGGCTGGTGCACTGGAATGACCAAGAGTCATGGGATGGGGAGGGAGGTGAGAGAGGAGTTCAGGATGGGGAACACATGTACACCCATGGCTGATTCATGGCAATGTATGGCAAAACCACTACAATATTATAAAGTAATTAGCCTCCAATTAAAATGAATAAATTTATATTTTAAAAAAGAGACAATGAGCAGTTATTTGTGGGGGGAGCAATTATTTGGGGGTTTAGGTTAAAAGTATTGAAATCAAGACAACAAGCCCCAAAAGAAGGTGTTTATGCTAATCCCCATGTCACCAAACTGAGACTTAATTACAGTTTCAGTCCTTCTAGAAATGGAATCTTAAAGCAGTCAATCAGGGTTCTCTTGATGAGCACTATTCAGGTAATGTGCCTGTTAGACTCTTTGCCAGGACCTGAAGGAAAGCAACTTTGCCATAACCAACCTGGTTGGTTGGTTGGTTGGTTTTTTGCTTTGTATAACTTTCATGTTCCTGCTTGCTTCTGTGTTTGAGTTTTTCACTTAGTACATCTCCTGGGAATTCCTTTCTATCTGCTAGTTTAGATGCAGCCTGATTCACAAACTGTTGAATGAAGTCAATAAGATCTTTGAATTCACTCAGTTGAATTTTGTTTTTTAACAGTTGACAGGAGCATAGACAGAGGTAAGGGAGAGAAAAGAATAAGAGAATCAAGGTATTAGATGGTGAAAGTGTTGGGATAAATGACCACACAGAGTTGCAAAAAATATGTGTAATTACCTATTTACACTTCTGTTTTCTCCTATTGAAGTAAGCTGCTTTCAGGAAAGGACCAAGAGCTGTTCATGTCTGCACCCCGATTAGAGACTGCTTCTTACCACTAATATGCATTCTTCTATTTTCTCACAGAATCACAGAAGCTCTGATGCTTCACTGGGCATTTATGACAGCCCAACAGAAGACTGCACTTCCCAGAGGATATGAGCAGAAGTAATGTGTGAAACTTCTAGGTTTTGTTCTTAAAGGGAAGAGACATATCCTCATTTCCACTTGTCCCCTTTCTGCTGCATGGGATATAGGTATGGTGATGGCTCATCTTGAACCATCTGGATGAGGGCAACACCATAGGGATGGCAGAGAAGATACAAAGGAAAGATTCTGCATTCTTCTCAAAGTTGTAGGACGTGGCCATCATACCAGGTCCAAGAAATAAGCCCCTGTCCTGTTCAAGGCCCTGATGGTGTAGTGTGATGAGGGATACACTGTCATTGTACCCCAAGTAGCCCAGACTAATCCACATCCCAACACTCTGCATAGCTTCTACTGGTTGCTTCATAAAGATGGAAGGGAAGGAGGGAAAAGATGTCTAAGGAGACATTTTAGATGTTGGCAGGACTTTAGCAGGAAAAGGAAATGCTGCTTTGAGTTATGAACACACAGTTTGGTTCCTTGTGTCTCCATTTCTTTGTACAAAATCAGGTTATGAAAAAAAATCTCCAATTTGATCTTGCTTCAATTTGCTATTAATTTAGTGAAAAGTTTTCTTATTACAAGTCTAGTCTTAAAAGAGGCAAGGATTTGTTTCGATTTCTAGCCTTCTGTTCTGAGATGCATGAGATTTACAAATGTTTCAAAGGGCTTTCAAATCCAAATTCACTCTGATACCAATTCTGAGAGATTGGCAGAGTGCATATTAATATTTTTCTACAAGTGAGCCCCCAGCATATTGTTGCCTCCATAAATAGTTAAATATTGAGTGCTAGCCAAAGAGATAGAAATCCAAAATGGTTAATGACCTGCTCAAGGTCATAGCTCCTTAGCACAATGCCAAGTGGTAGAACCAAAACTTCTAAAAATCTTTTTTTTTTAACAACTGCTTATCGATTTATTAAATAAAAGTCTTCTTATAAAACTCTTTTCACCTCTAATCATAACAGACTTAGTGGACAATAACCTCTGATGGCATAAACCACCTCACCCAGAATAAGGTTTCTCTTGAAACACTTTGAAGCATCCAATTCCTCATTCTTTCTGTTTGAAACCCAAAACATCTTGTGATTGGCATTTTGTTTCATCATCACTTCTGGGGAAGTACATACAAGCACATTTTCCTAATCTATTTTATACCTCAAATGGGAAATTGTGAGAGACAAGGAAAATTCTAATTCATTTCCAAGAAACTAAGATCAATACTTTCTCAACTTATCCCACTCTTTGCTTCTATGAAAAGCAGCTCTTCCCATAAGAACAAACACCCTGTTCATCTTCAATCCCCATCTTTAGCTGGAAGCCCTACCATGAGCATGTAAGCTTGCAAGTTCTCTTGCTTAAAGCACAAAACCATATTTGATGGTTTAACTGATAATTTTTCTAAGAACTACAGGAAAAATCCATGGAATTTTAATCCTGGGAGCATTTCTAGAAGGAGAGCCAGATAGATATTTTGCCTTCCAGGCCTTTGTGGTTTATGATAACCATACCTCATTTGGATGGCCTCTTGCAGGCAGTTACTCAGTATCAATGATAAGGAAACACTGCTGTGTTCTTTCCATCCTCCATGGCCAGGAAGAAGCCCCAGTATGCCCAGCAAGATCAATTTCTTTTTTTTATATCCTCAACCACGTTCTTCATATGGTGGGAGACCAATAAAATAAATACTCATTGAATCTATGAGCAAATAAATGAAGAAACTGACCTTTTCAAACCAACTTTGTTTATAGTCTCTGTCCTCAATTCAGGGGGCCGTTCTATGACAGCCATTCCATGTGATCCAGCAATGGGTACTCCCAAACAAGAAAAGTACACATAACACAAGCCCAGAGATCCAGGAAGCCAGGAAAAAAGAACCCAGAAAATACGGACATGTATCCTGCTTTTCCATGCAAAAAAAAAAAAATACAGGTGGGTGATATGGATGGGGTGAGCAGCCTGAGATCAAGCAGAATGTTAAATCACAATTCAAGCTGCGTTTTAGATGAAACCTGCAGGAATTGTGCCCTGCTTGTACTTCTGTTTTTAACTAGTTAGGGAAATTTAATGGAAAATGGAGCAGCATGGTGCCCCTAGGTCTCTGGCTAATGACTAAACATACTAGAGGTCTGTTTATGGAGGTTATTGTGTCCTAACCCCAGAAAAGCAAAAACAAGGCTGGAGTATTTTACCCTTTAATCAGCACAGATATTAATCCTAGCAGGCAGAATGTATGTTCATTTAGGCTTCCTAAATGCATTATGCCTAGAAATCAAAAAGGAAAACTACCCAAATTTCTGACCTGTGAATCAGTATTACATGGCAATACCAATAGTTCCTGCATTTATGTAGAATTTGACAAGTTACAAAACAGTTCCTAAACATCATCTTATTTGAGTCTAACAAGATCCTTGTGTTAGTTATTATTCCAATTTTACTGAGTATCTTCAGGACTTGATTCTAGTTCTTTAGAGGTAGGAAAAACAGGTTAATCCACACTTCCTTTTAAAGAACAGTTATTGGTTCCTTTGTCTGAGGCAATGCCAACTTCACACCCTAAAAAACAGCAACCTTAACCAAAATGACAGGGAGTGAAAAAGGAAAGTCCTTGAAGTCCTGATAAAGGCAGCTATCCAGGCCATTACTACATGAAATCAAACCATCTTGCAATTGTTATGGTGGGGGAAGGGGGACCGGAGACCAGGTAGGGGTCCCTGTCTGTAAAACCTCAGAAACCCAGAGAGTTTTAGGATAGAAATGAACTCAGCGATCATCTGGCCTAATACCTTCATTTTAGTGAGGAGAAAATGGAGATTCAGAAAGATTAGGTAAGATTATTTGGCTTCCAATGACAACACTGCCTTTTGGCAAATTCCTTAACATATCTCTGCCTCAGTTTTCCCATAAAGAATATGGGAATAACAATACCTACCTCCTGGGGTTGTGATGAGAATTAGGATACTTAGCAATACTGAATATTTAGGAAGTACTAAAAAATACCATACTGTAACCATCATCATATACCAAATGCACATAGAGAAGTGAGGGCTAAAATATGCCTCTAAATCCAGCATTCTTTCCACCACAGGACACTATCTAATTCCTCAGGAGGAGCTCTTCCACCCCCTACTGTGAGGCGCCAACAGCATTAAAAGTAAATTATTGTTTTCCACATCTAAATGCATGGTAGAAATTGGATACAGAGAAGGGATTCAGAGGCAATGGGCATGTAAGAAACTTGGTATTAGATAGACATCCACCATCAAAATCAGGTATCTGAAATCTGTATTTGGATGAGAGTTTCAGACAAAAAAGCTTCAGGAAAAGAAAAAAAAAAAAACATGGTAACCTCAGTAGTAACAGGATCAAAAAATATATGATTCTTCCTCCTCATTTCTAGTGGCTGTTTTCCCATTGTTCTGTATGTGAAGAGGAGGTGGGAGGGAGGGAGTGTTGTTGTTGTTGTTGTTGTTGTTTTTTGAAAGTTATTGCAGACAAAAAATAAAATAAACTTACCAAGGGGATAGAGGGAAGGAAAGGAGGAACAGGCAGAGCAGGGTGGTTGTGGTTTAGTTGCTAAGTCATGTCTGACTGACTCTTTGCGACCCCATGGACTGTAGCCCACGCAGCTTCTCTGTCCATGGGTCTTCCCAGGCAAGAATACTGGAGTGGATTGCCATTTCCTTCTCCATGGGATTTTCCCGACCCTGGGATCGAACCTGCATTGCAGGCGGATTCTCTACCAAGAATCCGAGAATTCTCTACTGAGCCACCAAGAGAGCTTTAAAGGCAATGAAACCACTCTCTGATACTGTAATGGTGGACATGTGTCATAAATTTGTCCAAATTCATAGAATGTACACCAAGCGTGAAACCTAATATAGACTATGGACTTTGGATGATGCTGTGTCAGTGTGTGAAAACTGTAAAGCATTTAAAGAATATTTCATTCAATAATTTTTTAATTTTAAGCAAACTTAGGTGTCTGAGTGCATGCTAAGTCACTTCAGTCATGTCCAACTCTTTTTGACCCTATGGACTGTAGCCCACCAGGCTCTTCTGTCCACAGAATTCTCCAAGCAAGAATACTGGAGTGGGTTGCCATTTCCTTCTCCATGGGATTTTCCCAACCCTGGGATCGAACCTGCATCTCCTGCATTGCAGGCTGATTCTCTACCAAGAATCCAAGAATTCTCTACTGAGCCACCAAGAGAGCTTTAAAGGCAATGAAACCACTCTATGATACTGTAATGGTGGACATGTGTCACCAGTTCAGTTCAGTTCAGTAGCTCAGTCATGTCCAACTCTTTGCGACCCCATGAATCGCAGCACACCAGGCCTCCCTGTCCATCACCAACTCCCGGAGTCCACTCAGACTCATGTCCATTGAGTCAGTGATGCCATCCAGCCATCTCATCCTGTCATCCCCTTCTCCTCCTGCCCCCAATCCCTCCCAGCATCAGAGTCTTTTCCAATGAGTCAACTCTTCGCATGAGGTGGCCAAAGTACTGGAGTTTCAGCTTTAGCATCATTCCTTCCAAAGAAATCCCAGGGCTGATCTCCTTCAGAATGGACTGGTTGGATCTCCTTGCAGCCCAAGGGACTCGCAAGAGTCTTCTCCAACACCACACTTCAAAAGCATCAATTCTTCAGTGCTCAGCTTCCTTCACAGTCCAACTCTCACATCCATATATGACCACTGGAAAAACCATAGCCTTGACTAGACAGACCTTTGTTGGCAAAGTAATGTCTCTGCTTTTCAATATGCTATCTAGGTTGGTCATAACTTTCCTTCCAAGGAGTAAGCGTCTTTTAATTTCATGACTGCAGTCACCACCTGCAGTGATTTTGGAGCCCAAAATAATAAAAGTCTGACACTGTTTCCATTCTTTCCCTATCTATTTGCCATGAAGTGATGGGACCAGATGCCATGATCTTCATTTTCTGAATGTTGAGCTTTAAGCCAACTTTTTCACTCTCCTCTTTCACTTTCATCAAGAGGCATAAATTTGTCCAAATTCATAGAATGTACACTAAGCCTGAAACCTAATATGGACTTTGGATGATGGTGTGTGTGAAAACTGTAAAGCATTTAAAGACTATTTCATTCAATAATTTTTTAATTTTAAGCAAACTTAGGTGTCTGAGTGCATGCTAAGTCACTTCAGTCATGTCCAACTCTTTTTGACCCTATGGACTGTAGCCCACCAGGCTCCTCTGTCCACAGAATTCTCCAAGCAAGAATACTGGAGTGGGTTGCCATGCCCTCCTCCCAGGGATCTTCCCAACCCAGGAATTGAACCTACATCTCTTATATCTCCTGCATTGGCAGGTGGATTCTTTACCACTACACCACCTGGGAGGCCCATGTCTGAGTATAGCACTGACTGATTCCATACCAAGGCCAAATGTCCATGAAATAATATAGGTAACAAAACACAGTTGTTTCACTCAAAAGGAGCCAATTAGACCCCTTACTAGAAAGAGTCTCACTAGAGGAGAAATCAGTCACAGCATTCCAGAAATACTCTGCTACAAATGCATATGGAATAGAGCCACAGAATGTTAGACTGTAAGAACCTAGAGAAGAAGGTCCATCTAAATATTCTCCTCTGTTCTCCAGAACTTAGCCCTATGCCTGGAACATAGTAAGTTTTAAAGCTTGATAAAAAAAAAAAAAAAAAAAAGGGAGAAACTCTCTGAGATAGAATATCCATGAGATTAGTATTGATGTGATCATAAGACCCCATTTATCCACTGTGGCATCAGGATCTCCTTTGATGAGATGGTCCATGAGAATGAAATCAGATTCTGGAGCCTGTTTATCTAGGTCCCAGGCACCCCCAGCTGCCCCACGAAGCACAGGGCCTTGGTTTCCACATTGCAGCCAAGCAGCCCTTCTCCATGAGACAACAGGATAAAGGACTGATTTTTCAGCTGTCCTCTGATTGGAAGCAGCAGTGTATCAGCAGGGCCCAAGCCCCAAGGGCACAATGCTATGGCTGTAATCCCACTAAAGCCCATAAAAAGAGTTTTAAAATCTTACTGGAAGTAGAGCAAGAGTCCCAGACCCCTGAAAACAGTATTCAAAAGAGGAATTTACTTTCCTATTTTTTTTTTTTTTTTCTCTTCCTCATCCATTGGATTCCCAGGCAAGCTACTGCTTATCCTCCCACTCATATCAATCAGGGTTGCCTTTCCAATTGTACTCCTCACTGGAGTTAATTTAGGGCTATTCTGACTTTTTTTTGGATTTGTCAATAGGTTCTTTCCTGGACTCTTCACTCAACAGTTCAAATGACACTTTGGTGAACTCCCAACTGAAATCTTGTTCCCAAATGTCACTGAATTCTCCACCTATGTGTCTCAATCTGTGGGCACTGTCTCATGCAGAAGACATGAAATAAAAGGCAATCAAGTAAATACAAGCCAGAGACTGAGCATTTCAGCAAAATCTAGGGTAAGTCTTTCTCCCATAGCCCTCACTCTGAGACAGGAGCATAGGGCACATCCATGGCTTTCCACCATCTGGAAATTCCTCTAACTGTGCTGTAAGTCATTGGTCACAGGTGGACATTGAGTACTTGCATTTTTCATTTTCTTTAATTTTAATTAATTTATACAGTTAACTACTGCTCGTGACTATGGTACTAGACAGTTTATAGCCTTTGCTGCACTACTTGTGTGACAGAGAGAATTAATTCTCCTTTAAGGAGCAAATGCCTTTTCCCTGCTACTTGTCCAGTCAAATTTCTCTTGTCAGGAATGGAAATTTCCTCAGGAAAAAAAAAAAAAAAAAAAAAAAACAAATGAAATAGCTGAGAGGTTTGGACTTCACTAGCGCAAACAGCTGGACTACTCCCATAAGACCATTCTCATGGTCCAGCTCTATCCTCTGACCAAACTGATTGTCATTTTTATTGCCATATTTATTGTCCAAATTTATTCTTATTGCAATGTGTGCTCAGTTGTGTCCAATTCTTTGTGATCCCATGGACTGTAGCCTTCCAGGCTCCTCTGCACTCCACTTTCCAGTGGAGAAGAAGAATTGATAGATGAGCCACTAAAATTCATTGAAACAGTCACCAGAGGCTGAATGAGTAGGAATCATTAAGGGACAAAATCAAAGATTTCAAAGCACGTCAAGAACAACAAAAACTGTTGATCAAAAGAAAAACACACAACCTGAAAGTTGCAAGTTGAGGGGGTTTTTTTAACTTTTTATTTCATATTGGAGTATAGTTGTTTGGCTTCCCAGGTGGTATAGTGGTAAAGAATTCACCTGCCACTGCAAAAGACACAAGAGACACAAGTTCGGTCTCTGGGTCAGGAAGATCCCTGGAGTAGGAAATGGCACAACTGAGCACCCACAGTAATAGTTGATTAACCAATGTTGTATTACTTTCAGGTGTACAACAAAGCAATTCAGTTATACATATACACACATCTGTTCTTTTTTCAAATTCTTAGATTGTTACAGAATATTGAGCAGAGTTCTCTGTGCTAGACAGTAAGTCTTTGTTGGTTATCTATTTTAAATATTTGGGGACCTTATTGAGGACTCTTGAGCCCAGGAGACAGCCTCTCAGATAACCCTGAGGAACTGCTCCAAAGAGGAAAGGGGGGAGTCAGGATATATATATTAATATTTTATGGGGGGAAAAAACTTGTAGTTGAACATCAAAAGAGTACTGCTAATCAAAAGAACAGACATCTCAAGTTAATGATTTTTGTTCTTTTCAACGTATGAGAAATGGCAAGGATCTGGGGTCATCCAAATTTTTCCTCAGATGTGCATCATAACCATCTAGGCCAATATCCAGGGCACAGAGTTCTTCCTATTTTCCTCCATCTTGAATTCCCCACAGGGTGCACTCTCCTGGGTGACTGCGGTGGCCGATGGCTTGATCCTGGTAAAACTAGAATGGCAGGCAATTTTCCTTTCTTTACAGAAGGCAAAAGGGGAAAGATTATTAGAATCATTAAATATAGCTGTCACTTTCAAATAATAATTACTAAGTACCTACTTACAAGTATTGAAAGTATTAAGTATAAGAAATATTAAGTACCTACTGGGAATTGAGTAGAAATAACCAGCTTAGTAATTCAATGGAAAGATTTGTAAGAAAGGCTAGTACAACGCATCAGAGATTAATCCAAATCATTATAACCAGGTCCTCTTACTTGAAATAATCAGAAATAAATAAAGCCAAAAGGACTCAGAAAGAAAATATCCACAGATAATGAAAAATATGAAATATATTTTGTAGCTTATAAAGTACACTCTAGAAACATATGAGTATTAGCAAATCCAGCTAGCTGTTAGTTATGTTTTGGCTTTAAAATTAGTTTTCTTCCATTGAGGACATAAATTCAGGGATGGGAAAGGTGAAGATGAGAGGAAGACTGGAATTCAATAAAATCTATTAGAAGGTAAGGAAGAGGTAAAAGGGAAAATCAGAGCTAAACTAGATCTCAGGGGCAAGGTGAGAGGATGAGAAGTTATTGCATTTGAAGAAACTCTGAGAAGTAACAGGATGAAGGAAATCTTCACATATCCTGTGCAAAGCAAGCCGGATGAGAAAGCTGAGGCACAAGAGAAGTTAAGTAACTTATCCAAAAACACAGAGCTATTTAATGTCAATTTCAAGAGCTAATGAAACATCCATAACAACCTTGCTGTGTATTATTTTGATATAATTTCAATCCTCTTGTTTATGACTTCTGTGGTTTCAATCCACTTGTTTATGGCAAAGATCAAAACAAGGAGTTGATTTTAGGAGTAAAGCTGTTTGGCTATAAGAATGAAGTAAGCTGTGTTAGGATGTCACCATCTCATCTATTCTTGATAAGCACTTGGTGCTCAGCTGCTGAGGGGCTGCCTTGGAGGCTTATCAATAAAAACATTTGTTGCTCATCACTAAGTCGTGTCCAAGTCTCTGCGACACCATGGACTGCAGCGCACCAGGCTTCCCTGTCCTTCACTGTTTCCAGAGTTTTCTCAAATTCATATCCATTGAGTCAGTGACATCATCCAACCATCTCATCCTTGGTCTCCCCCTTCTCTTCCTGCCTTCAATCTTTCCCAGCATCAGGGTCTTTCCCAATGAGTCAGCTCTTTGAATCAAGTGGCCAAAGTATTGGAGCTTCAGCTTTAGCATCAGTCTTTCTGATGAATATTTAGGGCTGATTTCTTTTAGGATTGACTGATTTGATCTCCTTGCAGTCCAGGGACTCTCAAGAGTCTCCTCCAGCACCACTGTTGGAAAGCATCGTTCTTTGATGCTCAGCCTTCTTTATGGTCCAACTCTCACGTCTCTGCATGACTACTGGAAAAACCATAGCTTTAACTATAACAGACATTTGTTGGCAAATGCTGTCACTGCTTTTTAATATGCTGTCTAGGTTTGTCATATAGCTTTTCTTCCAAGGAGTGTCTTTTAATTTCAAGGCTGTAGTCATCGTCCACAGTGATTTTGGAGCCCAAGAAAATAAAGTCTGTTACTATTTCCATTTTTTCCTCATCTATGTGCCATGAAGTGATGGCACCAGATGCCATGATCTTAGTTTTTTGAATGTTGAGTTTTAAGCCAGCTTTTTCACTCTCCTTAACATATGAGGCAATTAAGTGGAGGAAACATTTAGCCTATAAATACCCAGAGTTTGTAAGGACTACGTGAGAGCTTCCTCTTGGCAAAGCTACCTTTTGCTGATCTAGTCTCTAAAGACCTTAGTGCTTTAGCTCCTGTCTTGGTAAAGTCTACCCTCTCATTGGCAGTGGCCAAAGCCATGCAGCATTCTGAGAAAAAGCCCACCTTGGCCCCCAACACCAAGACACCCTTGTTCCTGAGCAACTGTTCTAACAACATGGGAATTTTCATTCGAGTTTCACCACTGCTGGACAAACTCGATTGTGGTCAGTTAAGCCAACTCTCATAAAACATGTACACCTCATATGAATTTGAACTTTATTTCTATCACCTCCCTTTGCCTGGAAACAGCAGTGTAATTAATCTGTCATTTGTTTGGGGTATGTGATTTCTTTATTGGCTTATTGAGATGTTACTAAAACCAGGTAACCTATGGTCACACACCTGGTCTCAGGACTTGAAGCTCAGATTCTTGTCCTTTTTTAAATATTTATTTATTTTGGCTGCACCAGGCCTTTTTTGTAGCACATAGGATCCTCCTTGCTGCATATGAGACCATCTAGTTGTGGGACTCGGACTTCTTAGTTGTGGTGTGAATATGGGATCTAGTTCCCCAACCAGGGACTGAACCTCGGCCCCCTACATTGGGAGCACCGAGCCTTATCCACTGGACCACCAGGGGAGTCCCAAGGCTCAGGTTCTTGATGTCTTCTCTCAGTAAGAATTCAGTGAGAGACAGAGTGATAGGGAAGAAGTGGATTTATTTAGAGAGAAACACACCCCTCACACAGAGTGTGGATCTATCTCAGAAAACAGGAGGCCCAGAAACATGGGATGGTTAGTTTTTATGGGCTGGGAAATTCCACAGGTTAATGAGTGGGAAGATTATCCCAACTATTTTGGGGAAGGAGTGGGGATTTCCAGGATTGAGCCACTGTCCACTTTTTGACCTTTTATGGTTGGCCTCAGAACTGTGAAGGTGGTGTCACTTCGCTTATGCTAATGTACTACAATGAGCATATCATGAAGCCCAAGATCCACTGAAAGTCAAATCTTCTGCCATCTTGGACCTAGTTGGTTCTTCCCAATTTTTGTCATGTCCTATGGCTATGTTATTCTTTTAAAGTTTGTGCCCTGCCCCTTCCCTCCTGTTTCATTACCCTATGTGCTGTTGGTTTGTGAAATTGTTGTAATTCCTGCAGTGAACCCGTGTTCAATTAACTACTGGCAGAGAGCATTTCAGCCTGAGCATAATTTACTGTTCCCTGAAGCAAAATGAGTATCAACAGATAAGATTCATCAAAAACTGATTTACGGCTTATAAACAAGACCTGAGCTTAGCTCACAACCTTCCAGCAATTTTTCTTTACCCCAAATTCTTCCGCCCAAGTACTAAGGGAACTTAATAATGAACTTTCAAGACAAAAAAAGGAGAGAGAAAAAAACTCACATAAATAAGCACATAGCCACGGTGATAAGAAGCAAGCCAAGGTCTTTGATCATTCTCCATTCTGTTTCCAAAAATACACCAGAGAGTAGGAGCCAGGAAAAGGAGTAGAACTGCCAGGACTCTGGGCTTAGTGCAGGGTCCTGGGCCAGGAAGGATGTCATCTTCCTAACTGAGCCCAGCCCACAAGGCCCAGGCTACACGCTGCAATGTTCCTATTCACTGAAAGTGAAACAAGCAAACTTGTGTGGAATAAGAAGAGGAAGAAGAAAAAAAGATAAGAGAGACTCCAGGAGAAGAGAACATCAGGGTCAAGTGAGAACTAGATGATTCCCTGAAAAAGCAACCAAGATTTAAAATGCATGTGACCTGAAACAGGAAAGCACATTTAAATAGCCAGAGCCTCTGAATGTTGTCAGCCACATGCACTACTCCTGAGTCACTGAGAAACAAACCTGGAACAGACAATGGAAAGCAGAGAAGACCATCCCCTGCTCCCACAGTTTATACCGTTCACTGCTCGTGCTGCAAGCCTCTTGGGAAAAATTGGTACCTCATTGTGATTTTCACTTCCCAGGTCTCACCTGCCAGGTTCTTTGCTCATGAACCTTGGCTCAGAAGTTCAGAAACCTCCACAAGGACTCCAAGAGAGATTCGCAGTTCTTCCTTTAGATTTTGCACAGCAACAGAGTACACCCACCTGTTCAGAGAATCTGGGCAGTCTGAGTGGCCCTGGCCTCCTTTTCCAACTATCTAACCAATCCCCTCAATTCGTCTCTCCCCTTGTTCCTTCAGCTGTTCCATTATTTTAATAATAAATTCATTGAGTGAGCATGATTCACCTTTATAATAAGGGGTAAATTATTTTCTAAAGAAAATATAAACACTGCCATCCTTTTTTACTTGTTCTGACATGCATATTAACTTGTTCAACAAATATATATTGAGTGTCAGATGTTGTTCTAGGTATAATAGTAGTAGAACATGAAATAGGCCTACTTCCTGGCATCATGGTGAAGAAAGACATCAATAAATGAATAAGTAAATATAAGTAAGCTAGATAGAATTAGTGGTATAGAAAAAATCAAGGAAGATTTATGGATAGTGCAGGTGTGGCAGGTCTGGGTATGTGAGTCAGTGGATATGCTATTTTGCAAAAAGGCTCCGAGAAGGGCTGTCTGAGAAAGGCTTCAACAAAGTGCGGGAGGGAGACCTGTGCTCTCCAGAGAGGTTTCCAGGCTGCACGAAGAGTAAATGCAAAGGCCCTGAGGTGACATGGGAATGGGCTTGGTTAATTTTCTTCATTCCAAGTTGCCTGGTCTTCTCCCAATATAGTATGAATAAAATTAAGAGCCACCACAGAGAAAGAAGAGTCAGACACAATCATTGTGGATAAAGGAAGCAGTTAAATGTTAACACAAAAGTCTAAGATCCAAAATGATAGACATCATGCATGCTAAGTCGCTTCAGTCGTATCTGACTCTGTGTGACCCCGTGGACTATAGCCCACCAGGCTCCTCTGTCCATGGGATTCTCCAGGCAAGAATACTGGAATGGATTGCCATGCCCTTCTCCAGGGGATCTTCCTGACCCAGGGATTGAACCCACGTCTGTTATGTCTCCTGCATTGGCAGGCAGGTTTTTTACCACTAGCGCCACATGGGAAGTCCTTCCTTGGTGAAAGGCCCTCAAGAGGAATCAAATATTCATACAGTTATTAACTAATTTATGTGGTAAGTATTTTTGAAGTAAGCTAAAGAAGAAGGCTGAGGTAAAGCTGGAGGAGAAACTAAATGGACTCGGGGAGCAGAGGGGAAAGAGAGGGAGCCAGGAGAAGGGAAGAGTTAGAAAGGGTAGTGAAAGAATC
This sequence comes from Bubalus bubalis, assembly GCF_019923935.1. Classification (NCBI taxonomy): domain Eukaryota; kingdom Metazoa; phylum Chordata; class Mammalia; order Artiodactyla; family Bovidae; genus Bubalus; species Bubalus bubalis. The sequence goes on from NC_059160.1 coordinate 21,505,294, forward strand.
TCACCAGGGAGGCAATAAAAAACTGTTCAGTTCAGTTGCTCAGTAGTGTCCGACTCTTTGTGACCCCATGGACTGCTGCCCGCCAGGCTTCCCTGTCCATCACCAGAAACAAAGGTAAAAGGAAACAGGACAGAACCTGAAGAAGCCATGTTGCAGAAAGATTGGAGAAGGCTCAGCATATGCAGTGATGCTAAACTTATGCCAAGAATGTCATTATTCACAAAGATCCTGTCAGCCTCTCCTTTGTGGCAGGAATCATTGCCATCTGACATTTCAAGTACTGATTCCCACCTGGCTGGTCACTTGGTTTTGCTGGTAACACATTCCTTGGTTTAATAGATCTCCACACCTCTTCTAGTCAAAACAGTAATAACTAAACCATTAATATTGGCGATCCTCTATAGTTTGGTTCAATAACAAGTCCATCTTCACAAAGTAATAGTCATTCCCAAGTCTGGAAGCAGGGTGATATAACATGGAACAACAGACTGATTCAAAGTTGGGAAAGTGGGACATCAAGGCTGTATTTTGTCACCCTGCTTCTTTAACTTACATGCAGAGTACATCATGAGAAATGCTGGGCTGGAGGAAGGAAAAACTGGAATCAAGATTGCCGGGAGAAATCAATAACCTCAGATATGCAGATGACACCACCCTTATGGCAGAGAGCGAAGAAGAACTAAAGAGCCTCTTGATAAAGGTGAAAGAGGAGCGTGAAAAAGCTGGCTTAAAACTCAAAATTCAAAAAACAAAGATTGTGGCATCCGGTCCCATCATTTCATGGCAAATAGATGGGGAAATGATGGAAACAGTGAGAGACTTTATTTTGGGGGGCTCCAAAATCACTGCAGATGGTGACTGCAGCCATAAAATTAAAAGACAGTTGCACCTTGGAAGAAAAGCTATGACAAACCTAGACAGTGTATTTAAAAGCAAAGACATTACTTTGCCAACAAAGGTCCATCTGGTCAAAGCTATGGTTTTTCCAGCAGTCATGTATGGATGTGAGCTGGACCATAAAGAAGGCTGGGTGCTGAAGAATTGATGCTTTTGAACTGTGATGTTGGAGAAGACTCTTAAGAGTCCCTTGGACTGCAAGGAGATCAAAGCAGTCAATCCTAAAGGAAATCAATCCTGAATATTCATTGGAAGGACTGATACTGAAGCTGAAACTCCAATACTCTGGCCACCTGATGCAAAGAACTGACTCATTAGAAAAGACCCTGATGGTGGGAAAGATTGAAGGCAGGAGGAGACAGGGATGACAGAGGATGAGATGGTTAAATGGCATCACCGACTTGATGGACATGAGTTTGAGCAAACTCCAGGAGAAGGTGAAGGACAGGGAAGCCTAGTGTGCTGCACTCAATGGGATCACAAAGAGTCAGACAAGGCTGTGTGACTGAACAACAACAACCGTTCATCATTTTTTTTCTCCAATAAATATTTATCAGGCACTTATGTGCAAACTTGAGAAGAAAAAGTAATCCCTCCTCTTACCCTCTCCCATCCTCACTGGTGAGGAAAACAGGGAAGGGAAGAGCATAGGATCCTAGGCTTTGATTTTGCAATCTAGTTTAGGAGGTAGATTCGTATCAAAGCAAGACAAGGAAAAAACAATGCTGAGAGTTCAGAAGGCAAGTGATTAGAATCAGGGTTTGAGAAATTTGTATTACTGACAGTAGCATTTGGTATGCATGTTGACAACTGGGAAATTAGGGGAGGTAAATAGCACTCTGAGGCTGAAGTTCATCCTGTGTTCATGTCAAACCACTAAGAAAAGACAAACAGGTAGCCTCTGGGTAGGAGGTGGTTGGCTGACCAGAGACACTTTATCTGAAGGGATATACTGGAAGGATAAGTCCTAACTCTTCCTTGAGGCCTTAGGACAGGAATTCTTTATGTAATTGCTCCCATTTATACAGAAAGGAAAAATTTTGTTCTGGTTCTTCTGTCCGTAATGTTGAAATGAGATTTCTATTATCACCACTGTCAGGTCCACCCCTCTCCCCACAAATTCTTGCTCATCCATCTTTTACTGAGTACCTAGTAATGCCTCACAGGCTGCTGAACAATGCTCAGAAAAAGAAGAAAATTGCTCAAGTTCTTCCTGTCAAGATTTCAGAGACTTATAAAAGAGAGGCCTAACAGAGAAATAATGGCACCTAGATACAGCTAGTGAGAATGCAGGTCTAAATAAAATCCAAGGAGATGGAGTGTAAAAGTTCAGTAACTGTGGCATTGGGGGAAGGAAGATCTTGAGAAGAGCCTGGTCTGAGACACTTCAGAGACAGGAGACTTGCCAGTAAGGGGTAGAATAAGTGTTGAAGACTGATGGAGGGAACACATGAAACAGATTAAAAGCCCAGGGGGTTTAAAACAAAGTGGTGCTCTGCCTGTGTTTTCCTTAAGAGTTTAATGGTGTCCAGCCTTCCATTCAGGTCTTTAATCCATTTTGAGTTTATTTTTGTGTACATTGTTAGGGAATGTTCTAATTTCATTCTTTTACAGATAGTTGTCCAGTTTTCCCAGCACTATTTATTGAAGACGCTGTCTTTTCTCCATTATATATATTATAGATTAGGTGCCATACCTGTGTGGGTTTATCTCTGGGTTTAGTATCCTGTTTCATTGATCTATATTTCTGTTGTTGTGTCACTACCATTTTGTCTTGATTACTATAGCTTTGTAGTATAAAATCAGAAAGCCTGAATCCTCCAGCTCCATTTTTCTTTCTCAAGATTGCTTTCACTATTCAGGGTCTTTTGTGTTTCCATACAAATAGCAAAATTATTTTCTTCTAGTTCTGTAAAAAATGGCATTTGTTTGACCTGCCTTCTAGAGTCATGAAAATAAAAACAAAAATAAGCAAATAAGATCTACTGAAGTGAAGTAAAAGTCTCTCAGTCATGTCTGATTCTTCGCTAGTCCATGGAATTCTGCAGGCCAGAATACTGGAGATCTTCCCAACCCAGGAATTGAACCCAGGTCTCTCACATTGCAGGCAGATTCTTTACCAGCTGAGCCACAAGGGAAGCCCAAATAAGACCTAATTAAATTTAAAAGCTTTTGCACAACAAAGTAAACCATAAACAAGAAGAAAAGACAACCTCAAAATGGAGAAAATATTTGTAAAATGAAGCAACTGACAATGGATTAATTTCTAAAACATACAAGTAACCCATGGAGCTCAGTATTAAAAAAAAAAAAAAAAATGAACAACCCAGCAAAGAGACAAAGGAGATCAAACCATTCAATCCTAAAGAAATCAACCCTGAATATTCATTGGAAGGACTGATGCTGAAACTGACTGAGACCCAAATGTTTGGCCACGTGATGCAAAGAGCCTACTCACTGGAAAGGCCCTGATGCTGGGAAAGATTGAGGGCAGGAGGAGAAGGGGATGACAGAGGGTGAGATGGTTGGATGGCATCACCGACTCAATAGACATGAGTTTGAGCAAACTCTGGGAGATGGTGAAGTACAGGGAAGCCTGACGTGCTGCATTCCATGGGGTCGCAAGCAGACACAACTGAGCAACCGAACTGAACTGAATCAAAAAATTGGGCAAAAGACCTAATAGACATTTCTCCAAAAAAGACATATGGATGATCAATAAACACATGAAAAGATATTCAGCAACACTAAATGTTAGAGAAATGCAAATCAAAACTACAACGAGGTATCACCTCACATGGTCAGAATAGCCATCATCAAAAAAAAAAAAAATTTATCAAAAATAAATGCTGGAGAGGGTGTGGAGAAAAGGAAACCTTCATGCCCTGTTGCTGCTTCTGCTGCTGCGTCACTTCAGTCGTGTCTGACTAGCACAGGCATAGACGACAGCCCACCAGGCTCCACTATCCCCGGGATTCTCCAGGCAAGAACACTGGAGTGGGTTGTCATTTCCTTCTCCAATGCATGAAAGTGAAAAGTGAAAGTGAAATAGCTCAGTCGTGTCCAACTCTTCACGACCCCATGGACTGCAGCCTACCAGGCTCCTCTGTCCATGGGATTTTCCAGGCAACAATACTGGAGTGGGTTGCCATTGCCATCTCTGAACATGCCCAGTTGATGGGAGTGTAAATTGAGAACACTATGGATAACAGTATGAAAGTTCCTTAAAAACTAAAAATGGAACTAACATATGACCCAGCAATCCCACTAATGGGCACATACCCAGAGAAAACCATAATTCAAAAAGATACATGTGCTCCAATGTTCATATAGCACTATTTACAATAGCCAGGACATGAATGTCCATCAAAAGAGAAATGGAAAAGAAGATGTGGTGCATATATACAATGGAATATTATTCAGCCATAAAAAGGGACAAAATGTCATTTGTAGAAACACGGATGGACCTAGAGACTGTCATACAGAGTGAAGAAAGTCAGAAAGAGAAAAACAAATATCATAAATTGATGTGTCTGTATGGAAACTAGAAAATGATATAGGTGATCCTATTTACAAAGCAGAAATATAGACACAACATAGAGAACAAATATATGTATAACAAAGGCAAATAGGGTGGTGAGAGGAAATGGGAGTTTGGAATTGACATATATACACTATTGATATATGTGTTCAGTTCAGTTCAGTCGCTTAGTCGTGTCCAACACTTTGCGACCCCATGAACCACAGCACACCAGGCCTCTCTGTCCATCACCAACACCCAGAGCCCACCCAAACTCCTGTCCATTGGGTCGGTGATGCCATCCAACCATCTCATCCTCTGTCGTCCCCTTCTCCTCCTGCCCGCAATCTTTCCCAACATCAGGGTTTTTTCCAATGAGTCAGCTCTTCCCATCAGGTGGCCAAGGTATTGGAGCTTCAGCTTCAACATCAGTCTTTCCAATGAACACCCAGGACTGATCTCCTTTAGGATGGACTGGTTGGATCTCCTTGCAGTCCAAGGGACTCGCAAGAGTCTTCTCCAACAACACAGTTCAAAAGCATCAATTTTTCAGCCCTCAGCCTTCTTTATAGTCCAACTCTCACATCCATACATGACCACTGGAAAAACCAAAGCCTTGACTAGACAGACCTTTGTTGGCAAAGTAATGTCTCTGCTTTTCAATATGCTATCTAGGTTGGTCACAACTTTCCTTCCAAGGAGTAAGCGTCTTTTAATTTCATGGCTGCAACCACCATCTGCAGTGATTTTGGATCCCAAAAAAGTAATTAGCCACTGTTTCCCCATCTATTTGCCATGAAGTGATGGGACCAGATGCCATGATCTTCGTTTTCTGAATGTTGAGCTTAAAGCCAACTTTTTCACTCTCCTCTTTCACTTTCATCAAGAGGCTCTTTAGTTCCTCTTCACTTTTAGCCATAAGGGTGGTGTCACCTGCATATCTGAGTTTATTGATATTTCTCCCAGCAATCTTGATTCCAGCTTGTGCTTCTTCCAGCCCAGCGTTTCTCATGATGTACTCTACATATAAGTTAAATAAGCAGGGTGACAATATACAGGCTTGACGCACTTCTTTTCCTATTTGGAACCAGTCTGTTGTTCCTTGTCCAGTTCTAACTGTTGCTTGCTGACCTGCATACAGGTTTCTCAAGAGGCAGGTCAAGTGGTCTGATGTTCCCATCTCTTTCAGAATTTTCCACAGTTTATTGTGATCCACACAGTCAAAGGTTTTGGCATAGTCAATAAAGCAGAAATAGATGTTTTTCTGGAACTCTCTTGCTTTTTCCATGATCCAGCAGATGTTGGCAATTTGATCTCTGGTTCCTCTGCCTTTTCTAAAAGCAGCTTGAACTCAGAAAGTTCACGGTTCACATATTGCTGAAGCCTGGCTTGGAGAATTTTGAGCATTACTTTACTAGCGTGTGAGATGAGTGCAATTGTGTGGTAGTTTGAGCATTCTTTGGCATTGCCTTTCTTTGGGATTGGAATGAAAACTGACCTTTTCCAGTCCTGTGGCCACTGCTGAGTTTTCCAAATTTGCTGGCATATTGAATGCAGCACTTTCACAGCATCATCTTTTAGGATTTGAATTAGCTCAATTGTTATTCCATCACCTCCTCTAGCTTTGTTCATAGTGATGCCTCCTATGGCCCACTTGAGTTCACATTCCAGGATGTCTGGCTCTAGGTGAGTGATCATACCATCATGATTATCTGGGTCGTGAAAATCTTTTTTGTACAGTTCTTTTGTGTATTCTTGGCACTTCTTAATATCTTCTGCTTCGGTTAGGTCCATACCATTTCTGTCCTCTATTGAGCGAGCCCATCTTTGCATGAAATGTTCCTTTGGTATCTCTAATTTTTCTTGATTACACATATTGATATATGTGTAAAAATAGGTAACTAAAGAGAACCTGCTGTATAGTACAGGGAACTCTGCTTAACACATTGTGGTGACCTGAATGGGAAGGAAAACCAAAAGGGAATGGATATGTGTATATGTATGGCTGATTCATTTTGCTGTTAGAAACTAACACAACATTGCAAAGCAATTATACTCCAATAAAAATTAATTTTTTTAAGAAAAGTAATGGGTTTGGTGAGTCAAGATCACACATTTCAACACTGGAGATTTACTGGGAAGCCAGAGAGAGATCAAGGGCCCTGAGAGTCCTATTAGGAAGCCTGGGTTCCACCCTGTAACTCAGTCAGCAAATACTCCTTATTTCAAATCCACAGGGTGACTTGCTGAAAATAGGAATTTCTGAGCCCTACTTCAGAGTGTCGAGCCAAGGAATCCACAGGCTGTTTTTAACAGCCTCCTCAAGTGATTCTTTTCTATACAAATTTTTCTAATATAATTTTGTTTATTTTCTTGTTTATTTTTGCCTGTGCTGAGTCCGTATTACTGCACGGGCTTTTCTCTAGTTGTGGTATGCAGGCTTCTCATTGTGATGGCTTCTCTTGTTGGGGAGCATAGGCTCTAGGGCGCACAGACTTCAGTAGTTGCAGCTCCCGGGCTCTGGAGCTCAGGCTCAGTAGTTGTGTCTCATGGACTCAGTTGCTCCACGGCATGTGGGTTCTTCCTGGACCAGGAATTGAACCCGTGTCTCTTGCACTGGCAGGCAGATTCGTTATCACTGAGCCACTAGGGAAGCCCCTCCGCAGGTGATTCTTTAGTAAAGTTTGATAACAAAGGCTAGAGTAAGGGGATCTTTGAAAAAATTTAACCATGAGAGAAAAGTAAACAAATTGACATTTATAAACATTGTATATGTACATACTATATATGGGTGTATGTGTGTGTATTATAACTAACCTTTGTACTAGTTTAAAATTATTTTCCATGGGTGGGCATCTCATTTTCCCTATTAGCAGAGAAAGACCATACTTACCCCAACATGCACTATCAACTAATTACTCCTCCTCTGACCACAGCCAACAGTGCTTCAGGGTCTTAAAACACAGAGGCAGGAGTCCCCAAGCAGGGGAAAGGCTGCACCTAAGACCCAGGCTCATCCCGAGATCCACACTGGCTGCAGCATCTTCAGCACCACATCCAATGGTCCAGTGTTGAAAGGCTGCTACCTGATCTGCCATGAGTCTGATAAATCTAATCATGGCACTCCCCCTCCTTAATGGCTTTCTACTGTCCACAGGAATAAGGCCAAATGCCAGGGTAAAACATAAAAACCTGTCTCAGTCTATCCCTACCCACTTTTCCTAATTTATTTCCTACCAATATCATGGGTTCACTTGAGGGACCAACCACATGGAACCACTTATCATTCCCAAGTATGTGACGTATATTCCCATCTCTTTCTCTTTGCACATGGGGCTTCCCTGATGGCTCAGTGGTAAAGAATCTGCCTGCCAAGCAGGAGAAGCGCAGGTTTGATCCCTGGGTTGGGAAGATCACCTGGAGAAGGAAATGTATTCCAATCCAGTATTTTGCCTGGGAAATCCCATGGACACAGGAGCCTGGTGGGCTGTAGTGCATGGGATCAGACATGACTTAGTGACTAAACAACAACAATCTTTGCACATGCTATATTTCCTGTGAGATACTGACTATCCTGACTGCACACTAGTCTCTGCCTGGGAAACTCTTACTCATGCTTCAAGATACAGCTTAGATGTTATCTTCTCAGTGAAGTCTTCCTTGATTCCCTCTGAGAGAAATACTTAATAACTGTGGTTTTTAAAAGCCCATAATGTAGAATTTACCATCTTAGGATTCCCTTGGTGGTCCAGTGGCTAAGACTCTGCACTCCCAACGCAGGGGGCCCAGCTTCGATCCCTGGTCCAGAAACTAGATCCCGCATGCCGCAACTAAGACTTGGCTCAGCCAAGTAAATAAAAATTACCATCTTATCCATTGTCTTTGTTTTTCAAGGAGTGCTTAATTACAAAGTAGATAACATATGTTTATCTGGCATGTGTGTTTATTGTGATCTTATTTGCATTTTCCAAAGATAATTCTTGTGGCAGTACAAAGGATGGTTTGGAAAAAGAACCAGAGGAGCAGACTCTCTCATCTAGACATTAAAACAAGGACATTCACTGAGAAACACAGGGTGCACAGGGTCGGGGCTGGCGTTGGCGGACACACCGTGGGCTGATGGTGTCACTCTAAGACCCAGATCTTTTCTACCACCACCGGCTGCTTTCCCAGGTCTCTTGCCCTGGAAATGGCTGCCCTGGAATGGCTCTCAGAGCAATCATCTCTTTCCAGGGGCAATCACCGAGTGATTAGGACAGTTCTGGACTATGCCCGTTCCAGAGAAAGCAGAGGACTATATTGCTAAAAGGCATCTTAGAATCTAATCCAGGGCTTACTTGAGGAAATTTAGGTCCAGAGAAGTAGCAAATCACCCAAGGCCAAGACAACTAATCACTGAAGTCAGGACTCAAACCTGTCCCAGGACTCTGGGGTTCCTAGTCTGTCACACTGCAGAATAAAGACAGAACCAAAGCTCCGAGTCCCTGTTTCCCACTTCTGGTGCTTTTCTCTGACTGAGTCACACCAAAATTCATTAACAGTGATGTGTGGAAGATCCCTGTGGATCCTGCTGGGTGTGGTACTGTCACAATGGTTGAGGCCCCGCACCAAGCTGTGAAATGCACAAACGAAATACAGTTCTTCCCTATGGGCATCCACCCACATGGGCAGCTGTGGCAGGACTCCGCTTTGTTCTTTTCTGCATAACATGAGAGGAGGCCCAAAAATTTGTGGACAAGCCTTAGTGAGTGCACAGCACCAATAATGGTAGGAGAAAACAAGGTAGCAAGAGAAAAAAAAAATGAGTGTGTGATTTTCAGAGAGGCTGACTTGGAAAAAGGAAATTCAGTAGCAGACAAGTGTGATTATGATTTAATACCTTAAACAAAATAGATGTGGCCTTTCTGATGCAGAATTAGGTAGACAGCCAATGTGGAGTGTGAGATGCCATAGCCCTGACCAAAATCACATTCTTAACACAACTCCGAAGTTGCCAAAATTTACAAACATGATAGTTTTTTGTATGGTAAACCATTATCCTTAGAATCTCTGACCTTTCCTTTCCATCCCTAATAAATTGATGTGCTGCGTTAGTTAGTTCATTAATATTAATTATTGTTTTGCCTGGTAATAAGTGGATGCTGTGTGTTTAAGATAAATGACCATAAGTGCAAAGACTATTTTAAGCATTTTATCACAAACTTTATCTCCCTTGATTCTCAAATCAGCGCTTGTACATAGAATACATCTTTATTTTACGACGAGAAAACAAAGGCTCAGAGAGGTTCAGGGGAAAACTGCAAGTTACACAGCCAGGAAATGGCAAAACTGTGAGTTTAATCTATGTCTTCTGATCTTTTTCTTTTAACTAAGTTTATTTTAATTTTTAACTGAAGGATAATTGCTTTACAGTATTGTGTTTGGTTTCTTCCAAACATCTATATGAATCAGCCATAGGTATACCTATGTCCCCTCCTTCTTGAACATCCTATTCTGGTCTCAAATACCATATTCTTTCCCCTATGCCTGCTCGGTGTACCAGTAGAACTCTCTAAAACAAACAGAGCTCACATCTCAAAAAAAGAGACGAATATAAGACATAATAGAGTAGGAGGTAAATAACAAATCCAGATTTAAAATACTTTTCAGAAAAAAACTTGCATCAGTAACTGCCTTAATGTGCCTGTGGATTAAGCACTATATCTAGGAAATCCAAACCCATGGCTCTATTTTCTGAAAAAAAAATATTTTTAAAAAAAAATGTATTAGTTTCAGGTGTACAACAGAGTGAATTATTTTTATTCATTGAGAAATGATCACCACTATGAGTCTAGTTAGCTCCTATCACCACACCATCCAAAGTTATTACCGTATTATTGACTATTCCCTATGCCATTCTTTGCATTCCTGTGATAGTTATCTTATAACTGGAAATGTGTACCTCTTAATCCCTTCACCTGTTTCATTCATTCCTCTCCCCTCTTCCCCCATGGTGACCATCTGTTTGTTCTCTATATCTTTGAGTCTCTTTCTGTTTTATTGCATTTGTTTATTTGTTTTGTTTTGTAGATTCCACATATAATTGAAATCATATTTCTCTGACTTGTTTCACTTAACATATATCCTCTAGGTTGATCCATATTGTTACAAATGGCAAGAATTTTTTTATGGCTGAGTAATAGTTATCTATCTATACATATTAATATAATAAGGCTTCCCGGGTGGCTCAAAAGTAAAGAATTCACCTGCCAATGCAGAAGACACGAGAGACGAGAGTTTGATCCCTGGGTGGGGAAGATCCCCTGGAGGAGGAAATGATAACCCACTCCAGTATTCTTGCCTGGAAAATTCCATAGACAGAGAGGACTGGCAGGCTACAGTTCGTGGGATTGCAAAGAGTCAGACATGACAGAGTGACTGAGTGCACACACACACACACATGTATATGTATATATACCTATCTTTATCAATCTGTCAGTGGGCACTTCGGCTGCTTCCATATCTTGACTATTGTGAATGACGCTGCCATGAACATTGGACTGCATATATGTTTCTGAATTAGTCTTTTTGTTTCTTCCCGATAAATACCCAAAAGTGGAATTGCTGAATCATATGTAATTCTATTTACAGTTTTTTGAGGAAGCTCCACATCGTTTTCCGTAGTTGCTGCTGTGTTCACATTCCCACTAACAGTGCGCAAGGATTCCCTTTTCTCTACGTCCTCAGCAACACTTGTTATTTTTTGTGTTTCCAATGATAGCCATTCTGACAGGTTTGAAGTCATGTCGCAGTTGTGACTTGCATTTTCCCGATGATTAGTGATGTTGAGCATATTTTCATGTGCTTGCTGACTGTGAGTGAAGTGAAAGTCGCTCAGTTGTGTCCAACTCTTTGTAACCCCATGGACTCTACGGTCCATGGAATTCAGAATACTGAGGTGGGTAGCCTTTCTCTTCTTCAGGGGATCTTCCCAACCCAGGGATCAAACCCAGATCTCCTGCATTGCAGGTGGATTCTTTACCAGCTGAGCCACAACGGAAGCCCTGTTGACTGTGGCTCCATACATTATGATATACCACTCATCATTCATTGTTTCATAGGTATCTCCCAGGAAACACAGGCAGAGGTTTCTTTTTTTTTTTTTTTTAATATTTAAATGACTTCAGCAGGTATGTTTCTCCAAATACTCAAAAATTCCATCCATCCTTTGCAAGTAGCCCTGCCTAAAACAAAACTGAAGATTTTCCAAATGAAACATGCTCAAATCCAAATCTTTTTTCTATTCTGTTGGTTTTCATACTAACTAGATAAACTTCAACTAAAAATGAAAGAAACAAAAAGCTTGGTTTGAACTCATTCTTTAGAAGAGAATGAGGTAATGCCCTGAGAATGACACACTTCGGATTCCATTGCCTGAAGGAAGCACAGCATCAACAGGACACTGTGTTAAAGTGCAGCGTCTGGTTCTGTGGGATTGGGATGGGGCCCGAGGCTCTGCATTGTAACAGAGCTTACATTTGGAGCAGCAAAACCCTGGAAAACCCCTGAGTGCTCAGAGTTACATATATTGACAAATGCTGGCTCCCCTCAGTTACCAATAAAATAAATTATTAATCAGACAGGGCTTCTCTGTTGGCTCAGTGACAAAGAATCTGCCTCCATTGTGAGAGACTCCGGTTTGATCCCTGGGTCAGGAAGATCCCCCGGAGAAGGGACTGGCAGCCCACTCCAGTATTCTTGCCCAGAAAATTCCTAGGACAGAGGAGCCTGGTGGGCTAAGTACATGGTGTCGCAAAGAGTCGGACACGACTGGGTGACTAACATGCAGCACAGCAGTTAATCAGGTAAAGTCAAGTTGCTTGCTCACCACCATAAAGGACATACATAACTACCTAGACTAAGTCCTAGTAGCAGCTCAAAGCCAGGGGCAAAGTCCAGATACTTATGACATTTTGAGGGTTTTGTTTAAGGTGAGTCTTTCAATATCAAGACTTTTGAGCTATTCCAAATCCTGAAAGATGATGCTGTGAAAGTGCTGCACTCAATATGCCAGCAAATTTGGAAAACTCAACAATGGCCACAGGACTGGAAAAGGTCAGTTTTCATTCCAATCCCAAAGAAAGGCAATGCCAAAGAATGATCAAACTACCACACAATTGCACTCATCTCACATGCTAGTAAAGTCATGCTCAAAATTCTCCAAGCCAGGCTTCAGCAATATGTGAACCGTGAACTTCCTGATGTTCAAGCTGGTTTTAGAAAAGGCAGAGGAACCAGAGATCAAATTGCCAACATCCACTGGATCATGGAAAAAGCAAGAGAGTTCCAGAAAAACAACATTTCTGCTTTATTGACTATGCCAAAGCCTTTGACTGTGTGTATCACAATAAACTGTGGAGAATTCTGAAAGAGATGGGAATACCAGAACACCTGACCTGCCTCTTGAGAAACCTATATGCAGGTCAGGAAGCAACAGTTAGAACTGGACATGGAATAACAGACTGGTTCCAAATAGGAAAAGGAGTTCGTCAAGGCTGTATATTGTCACCCTGTTTATTTAACTTATATGCAGAGTACATCATGAGAAACGCTGGACTGGAAGAAACGCAAGCTGGAATCAAGATTGCCAGGAGAAATATCAAGAACCTCAGCTATGCAGATGACACCACCCTTATGGCAGAAAGTGAAGAGGAACTAAAAAGCCTCTTCATGAAAGTGAAAGTGGAGAGTGAAAAAGTTGGCTTAAAGCTCAACATTCAGAAAACAAAGATCATGGCATCTGGTCCCACCACTTCATGGGAAATAGATAGGGAAACAGTGGAAACAGTGCCAGACTTTATTTTTCTGGGCTCCAAAATCACTACAGATGGTGACTGCAGCCATGAAATTAAAAGACGCTTACTCCTTGGAAGGAAAGTTATGACCAACCTAGATAGCATATTCAAAAGCAGAGACATTACTTTGCCAACAGAGGTTCATCTAGTCAAGGCTATGGTTTTTCCTGTGGTCATGTATGGATGTGAGAGTTGGACTGTGAAGAAGGCTGAGCGCCGAAGAATTGATGCTTTTGAACTGTGGTGTTGGAGAAGACTCTTGAGAGTCCCTTGGACTGCAAGGAGATCCACCCAGTCCATTCTGAAGGAGATGAGCCCTGGGATTTCTTTAGAAGGAATGATGCTAAAGCTGAAACTCCAGTACTTTGGCCACCTCGTGCGGAGTTGACTCATTGGTAAAGACTCTGATGCTGGGAGGGATTGGGGGCAGGAGGAGAAGGGGACAACAGAGGTTGAGATGGCTAATGGCATCACTGACTTGATGGACATGAGTCTGAGTGAACTCTGGGAGCTGGTGATGGACAGGGAGGCCTGATGTGCTGCGATTCATGGGGTCGCAAAGAGTCGGACATGACTGAGCGACTGATCTGATCTGATCTGATAACAGTTTGCAAAGATTATGAAATAGTAATAATTGAAGATTAGTGGACGGCAAAGATTTCCAGAGAGTCTTGGGGAGTAAACAGCTGTTTGATGCCACCTACTGGGAAGAAGTCTGATTTTGCAGGAGTTTCCTAGAACAGCAAAGACTTGGTGAAGACAATAATAAATAATACATAGTAAATAATACAAGGAGGAGAAGGGGACGACAGAGGATGAGATGGTTGGATGGCACCACTGACTCAATGGACATAAGTTTGAGTAAGCTCCGGGAGTTGGTGATGGACAGGGAGGCCTGGTGTGCTGCAAACCATGGAGTTGCAAAGAGTCAGACATTACTCAGCAACTGAACTGAACTGAACTGAACTGAAATAATACAAATATTAAAGCCTTATTAATAATAAACTGTGTGGGTATAAGTGGTTTTGGTTTCTAATAGAGATGTGCACTTGGCATATTATGATACACAGTATCCACAGTTTCCTGCAGGAGTCAGGCTGGGCCTAAAGAAAGCAGGGAGGAACTCCATGTATCAGAGAGAGCCACCTTCTGGCTCTTACGGATTTATAAAAACAATCTACGAGTGCAATGATTGATTTTAACAGAATGACTAGGCTGCCACCTATTGATATATTTTTAAACTTTTCAAATGTTTTACAGAAAGCGTACTTTCAGGTAAGACACGAACGTGTGTGTGCTCAGTGGTGTCCGACTCTTTGCGACTCCATGGACTGTAGCCCACCAGGCTACTCTGTCCATGGGATCTTCCAGGCAAGAATACCGGAGTGGGTTGCCATTTCCTACTCCAATCGTTGCCACTGCTGACCTGAATTAGCCCCAGTCGCCCCAGTGAAGGCGCAGGATGGTCAGCCCTCCACAATCTGCCCATGCCTTGGTTATTCACTCACTGTGAAGGACAACTGGCCTCTTGGACTTCAACAACAGAGTTGTTTGTTTGTTTGGAGTACAGTTGTTTTATAATGTTTGTGTTAGTTTCTGTTGTTCAGCAAAGTGAATCAGTTATACAAATACATATAAACAACAGAGTACTAATTAGGGGATCTGTTTGGCTGGAGTAACAAAGACTAAATTTAATGATGACTTAAACAAGGCTGATATTTCTCCCTCATAACAGTCCATGTTGTTTCCTCTGTGAAGTCAACCAGCCCTGGCCCAAACTCCCTCTGTATTTTCACTTTGTAATCCTCCACAAATAGTTTCCATTTCATGGTCCAAAATGCTGCTCCAGTTCCCGTCACTTTTCCATTCCAGTCGAAGGAGAAAGGCAGGGCTTCCTTTTGTGTGAATAAAATAAACTGTTCTAATTTTTAAATTCCAAATATCCAGGCTAGAAGTATTTCTTATCTATCCCTACTTCTTTTTCTTCGCCATGTAAAATATAGCTGTGGTCTCCATGAAACACTATAGGCAGACATGAATAGGTTTTAGCCATACGAAGAGTAATTCACATATAATCTGACTGTCCCAGTAATGTTTTGGGGAGAATAGGAGAATATAGAATTTCTGTGCTCTGATCAACTTTATGCATCAATTTTTAAATTAAATTAAATTTATTTTTGGCTACACTGGGTCTTCGTTGCCTTGCATGGGCTTTCTCTAGTTGCAGTGCTTTGCATGGGCTTTCTCTAGTTGCAATACTTTGCATGGGCTTTCTCTAGTTGCAGTGCTTTGCATGGGCTTTCTCTAGTTGCAATACTTTGCATGGGCTTTCTCTAGTTGCAGTGCTTTGCATGGGCTTTCTCTAGTTGCAATGCTTTGTGTGGGCTTTCTCTAGTTGCAGTGAGCGAGGACTACTCTATTGCAGTGTGTGGGCTTCTCTTGGTGAGGAGCACAGGCTATGGTGCATGGGCTTCAGTAGTTGCAACACAAGGACTCAGTAGTACTGGCACATGGGCTTCAGTAGTTGCAACACAAGGACTCAGTAGTACTGGCACATGGGCTTAGTTCTCCAAGGCATGTGGAATCTTCCTGGACCAGGAATCCAGCCCATGTCCCCTGCATTGGCAGGGAATTTTCATCTACTGTGCCACCAGGGAAGCCTGTATTCATCAATTTTTAAAGTCAAGTTTATTGAGTTCTAATATCTATACAGTAACATTTACCTTTTTAAAGTGTAGAGCTTGTTGAGTTTTGACACTTGAATACAGTTGCTTAATCACCATCACAATGAAGATATAGAAAAATTGGGTCACTCCATAGAGTTTTCTTATCTTCAAAGTCAATCCCCGACCCCCCAGCACTATCCACTCCCAACTGCTGCTCCCATTAATCTGATTTCTTTTTTTATAGTTTTGCCTTTTCCAGAATGTCATAGGAATTGAAACACATCATACTTGGTTTCTGTGTCTGACTGTTTCCACTTAACGAAATGCTTTCAAGGTTTATTGGTGTTATTGCAGGGATCTGTAGTTGTTGCTTTTTATTACTGAGTAGTGAGCCACTGTATGGATGCACCACAATTTGTTTATCCTTTGATCAGTGGACAGACATTTAGATTGTTCTGGATTTGAGGTTATTATGAAAGAATCTGCTATAAACATTTTCATGGGGGCCTTGATGTATACCTATGTTTTATTTCCCTGGCAGTGGGGTTGACATGAACAGTTTTATGCTTAACTTCCTTTTTCTTTTTATTTATTTTTTTATTTTTGGCTGCACTGGGTCTTCATTGCGATGCGTGGGCTTCCCATTGTGGTGCCTTCTCTTTTGCAGAGCGCAGGCTTCAGTAGTTGAAACTCAAGCTCAGTAGTTGGAGCGCACAGGCTTAGTTGCTCCACGGTATGTGGAATCTTCCCAGACCAGGGATCAAACCCATGTCCCCTGCACTGGCAGGCGAATTCTCATCCACTGCCCACCAGGAAGGCCCTGTGCCTAACTTTTAAAGTAATAACAAAGCCGTTTTCCAGAGTAGCTCTCCCATTTCATATTCTGCCCAGAAACTCATAACAGCTCCAGTTTTCTCCACTTCCTCAACAGTGCTTGGTATTGTCCACTTAGTATTAGTCATTGTAGTGAGTGACTCATTTAGTGAGTATGTAATGGTATCTCCTTGGGGCTTTAACTTTTACTTCCTTGGTGACTAATAATGTTGAGTGTCTTTTTATGTACCTGTTTATCACCTTTATTCAAGTGTCTGCTCACATTTTTTGCCCATTTTTTAATTGGATTGTCTGTCTTAGTATTGAATTGTAACAGTTCTTCATATATTGTGGTTAGTATCCCTTTTTTTCATTTATGCTTTACAAATATATTCTCTCAGTCTCTAACTTATCTTTTAATTATCTCAACAATGAAAGATGTTTATATTGATGACGTCTAATTTATCTTATTATTTTTTTTTGTAGTTCATGTTTTTTGTATCCTATTTAAGAATTCAAAGAATGACTTAAATTCCTTGCACTTGTTGTTAAATAAAACAAAGCTATATTAACCAATATAGTATAATATTGACATAAATGTAAAAATATAGATCAAAGAAACAGAATAAAGTCCATTTGATGCTTGCTGTTATCACACCTAATACATTCATAATTGCTTAGACCTCATTAAGTAGTCAGTATTCACATTTCTCCCATTCTCTCAAAATATTTTTTCCACTGGTTTGTTTGAATTGTAATCAAAATAAGACCCTAACTTTGTAATGAACTGATATATCTCCTAAGAATTTGTATCTATACCCCCCTTTTCATCAGTTTTTTTCTTACTTCTTTATATCAATAGAAGAAACTGATTATTTGTCATATAGAATTCCCCCACAGTCTAGCTTTTGCTGAGTTGCATCCCTGCAGTGCCATTTAATGCATTCTTCTGTTCCATTTGCTGTGAACTGGTAGTTATATCCAGGGCCTTGATTAGATTCCAGGTGAATTTTGTTGCTGTTTTTCCACAAGACTATATCATAAGCAGCAGTGGGTTCTTGCTTCAGGAGGCACTTAATATCTGTTCTTCTCTGTTTCAATATTACCAGTCATTGAGAATCATAACACAGACCCTTAAGGGTGTACTCTCTTGCCCGTCCCTTCTTTGTGCCCACTCACCAGACTACCACACATTAATGAGCACCAGACATGTAGAAGGGAGTTGGAGACGTGAAAATAGGTAACACAGGGATTGGCCCAAAGAAGTTTGCAATCAGCTAGGGAGAAAACTAGGGTGGGAGACATAGGAGAGCTATTACAGTGCCACATAAGTATAGAAATTGAAGAATCTCAGTATAACTAGAAACCGTAGAGGGAGGGCGGTCTTTACCTTGCCACTTATTAGCACAAGAAAGCCTTCAAGTTATTTCACACTCCTGATGTTTTCCAATAAATTAATAGGGCGAAAGAGCACCAGGTGTGAGTGCTAGTTGCTCAGTCATGCCTGACTCTTTGCAACCCCATGGACAGTAGCCCGCCAGGCTCCTCTGTCCATGGAATTCTCCAGGCAAGATTACTGGAGTGGGTTGCCATTTCCTTCTTCAGGGGATCTTCCCGACCCAGGGATCCTGCATTGCAGGAGAGTCTTTACCATCTGATCCACCAGGGAAGACTACTATTAAGAGACATTTCTAAGTATAAAGACAGGTCAACTTAAAAAGTATCAGCAGATACATGCTTGACTTTATCTTATAATCTATAGACAATACATTAGAATATGTAATGAATCCATACACCTTTTCCTAAGGAATACCCAAGACAGAAGTAGCAATAAAGTTATAAATGACAGTCATCAATAAGATGAAATAACTTAGATGAAGCTTTTCTCTCTCGAAGAGATGGGGACTGGCAAGTGGTCAGGAAGGAAATACAATGTGCTTTTAACTTTGTATGAAAAATAATGTTCAGTTCCATGTTGCTGAACATGGTTCTGTTTTTGCCAAATAAATCCTCTACTTCAAATTACTGTTCAAATGCTTTATTAAAACTCCTCTTCTGGCCTTTGTTTTAGAATTTGTTACTTTTGTTGCCACCTCCTGATCGTTGTCCTCTGAAGCTTCTACTTTTTTCCCACTGTCCCCTGACACCTCGGTTGCCCTCGCGCTGTCCCCTGAAGCCTCCATTGCCTTCCTGCTGTCCTCGGAAGTTGTGATATCCTTCCCGTGGACCTTCTAGCTCTGGTTGCTCCGTGGCCACAGAAAGCTTCCAGTGCCGTGAATCATGCCACTTTTCCTGTACTTCTGTTACCGATGCAGTAGGGATAGCAGAGCAAATACTCTGCTTTCCTTTGAGAAAGACCATTCCCTTCACTTTGGAATCAATATCTTCACCCAGCTGCTCTTTAAGTTCTTTCCAAGCATAACTAATGCTTGGCATTTCAACTGAGCACCAAGTGAGCCATTAAAACATCTCCGCCCTATACAGTTTGGTTGCATATATGACTTAGTAGAAGAATATGAAGAAATGATAGAGGACTTCTCTGGTGGTATAGTGGGATGAGAATTCTCTGCCAATGCAGGGGACATGGGTTCGATCCCTAGTCCAGGAAGATTCCACATGCTGCTGAGCAACTGAAGCCCATGTGCCTAGAGCCCATGCTCTGCAACAAGAGAAGCCACTGCAATGAGAAGCAAAGAGTAGCCCCAGCTATCCACAACTAAAGAAAACCTACTCGCAGCAACAAAGACCCAGCCCAAACAAAATAATAATAATTAACAAATAAATAAATTATATAAAAAAAGAAAAGATAGGAACAACAAACTTGATATTGTCAATAATCAACATTATTTTACCTCCTGTACCTGTCTTCTGCACCAACATCTAATGGAATCCTAGGTTATCTTAGCAGAATTACCATGTCTCTGTATAATGATTTCAGCTCTATTCTGCCCTGGTCAAGCTATTCCATGAGGAGCTATTCCACTTCGGGAGGGAGATATGTAAAGAATAATACAGTCTGAGGAGAGAAACCTTTGAAGAAAAGCTATGACAAACCTAGACAGCGTATTAAGAAACAGAAACATTACTTTGCCAACAAAGGTCCATCTAGTCAAAGCTATGTTTTTTCTAGTAGTCATCTATGGATATGAGAGTTGGACCATAAAGAACACTGAGCACTGAAGAAGTGATGCTTTTGAACTGTGGTGTTGGAGAAAACTCTTGAGAGTCCCTTGGACTGCAAGGAGATCCAACCAGTCAATCCTCAATTAAATCAGTTCTGAATATTCATTGGAAGGACTGATGCTGAAGCTGAAACCCCAATACTTTGGCCACCTGATGAGAAAAACTGACTCTTTGGAAAAGACCCTGATGGTGGGGAAAATTGAAGGCAGGAGGAGAAGGGGACGACAGAGGAGGAGATGGTTGAGTGGGATCATCTACTGGATGGACATGATTTTGCACAAGCTCTGGGAGTTGGTGGATGGACAGGGAGGCCTGGCGGGCTACAGTCCATGGGGTCACAGAGTCAGACACGACTGAGTGACTAACTGAACTGAACTGATACACCCAGGACTTACTTCTTTTATAACTAGAATTTCACACCTTTTGACCTGTTTTAACAATTTTACCCACCCCACTACCACCACCTGGCAACCACCAATGTGTTCTCTGTTTTTATGAGTTTCTGTTCTTAGATTCCATGTGTAAGTGAGACCATACAGTATTTGTTTCTGTCTGACTTACCTCACTTAGCATAGTGCCCTCAAGGTCCATCCAGCTATCAAAAATGGCAGCACTTCCTTCCCTACCTTCTTTCTTGACCACATGCACCCCTCCACTTCCCAGATCCTTAGAAGTCCTTCCCTTCCATCTCAAAACTTCCCCCAGTGTTTGCCCATATTTTCCTTCCCTTTTATCTTTTTAAGAACATCTTCAACTGCTTCTGGCTCTTTCCTCTCTTCAGCCCTCCATAATCGGAGCTTTTCACATACTCCTATTCTACCAAAAATATTCTTCAGAAAGCTCACTCTTGACTTTCCTAATCATCAGGAAGTAATTCAGCCAATGTAGAATCTCTGTGGCCCTAGCAGCACAGGGAAAGGAACTGATGAATCCTGAGATGAAAGAAGGAAGAGACAGACAGAGGCCTGGTCCATGGTTTCCCAAGTAAAGTCCATGGGCCACTTGCATCAGAAACACCTGGGAACTGAGAAAAATGTATGGCCTTAGGGCCCACACCAGACCAGTGTATCTAGAATTTGGGATTCTTCCCAACCCAGGGATCGAACCCAGGTCTCCTGCATTGCAGGGAATTCTTTAGCAGCTGAGCTACCAGGGAAGCCCATAGAATTTGGGAACATTAATAAAATTTATTTTATTAAGTTTAATAAATTTATGTTACTAAATTTAGTAAATTCCATTTCATTAAATTTATTAAATTTTATTTTATTAAATTTAATAAATTTTATTTACTAATATTAAATTTAATAATTTTATTTATTAAAGTAAAATCAGTATTTTAATCATGTATTTTTGTTGATATTTACATAGGAAATCTGAGAAGCACTGGACTACATCATGAAGATTTGGCCAGAGGGTGAACACTCCAGATGGCTTCACATCCACTTGCCATTTTATCATAGTTTGTGGTTGCTACTGTCTTTGGTTTGAATACTTCCTTGTTCGGGGCATGACAAGGTGTTCTAGGTTCATTTTGTACTTTCTCTACCCAGCCCAATTTGGCTAATACTTCAAGGAGTTCTGATGTCTTTTACTGGAAAATGGCTGTTAGAAGTGAATATCTGGACGTGAGATGAACTCTTTGCTATTGGGCTGTCACTGCTCTCAAGCTTTTTCAGTGTACAGAGCTAAGGAACACAAACAATACATGTATACACACAATCATACACGCGATTGCATTCATATCTATGCCTATACCTATCTAAACCAGTCAATCCTACAGGAAATCAACCCTCAATATTCATTGGAAGGACTGATGCTGAAGCTGAGGTTCTAATACTTAGGCCACCTAATGTGAAGAGCTGATTCACTGGAAAAGACCCTGATGCTGGGAGAGATTCAAGGCAAAACTAGAAGGGTACAGCAGAGGATGAGGTGGTTGGATGGCATCACTGACAAAGGACATCAGTTTCAGCAAGCTCTGGGAGATAATGAAGAAGAGGGAAGCCTGGCATGCTACAGTCCATGGGGTCGCAATGAGTAAAACATGACTTAGAGACAGAACAACAATCTATCTATTAATATCATCCATCAATCTGTCTAATCTATCTGTCTATCACCTATCAGTCTCTATCATCTAACAGTCTCTATCATCTAACAATCTCTATCATCTATCTATCTATTTATGTATCTACATGCTAAAAACCACGAATTGACTGATGGGAAGACAAGAGAAAAGTTACAAGCACAGTGGAGATTACAAGTACACAGAGAGAGGAAACTAGAATGATCCCAGTTTCTTCTCTCTGTATACTTGTAATTTCCATCTGAGACACTGAAAAAACTGGCTTCTAGTATATTTACCTGTTCTACCAGTCCCAGTGTATGTAACTTTTCTCCCATTTTCCCTGCCAATCCCTCCTGCTCCAGCCCTGAACCCCCATTCCAAGCCATCCTCCCTTGGGGTGCCTTCCTTAACTTCCCTGGGTTTGGACACCTCACATCAGGCCACATTCTTGCTTGCACCCACATGCGCAGTCCTCACTGGGTTTAGGCTCGAAAACCCAACTGGGCCACTGAAATCCCCCCTCCTCGACCACACTGCAGATGGTTTAGGACTGAATTTTTTAGGAAGGGATGAGAAAGGAAGGTGAAGAGAAGTGGAAAGAAGGATAAAAGAGAGAAAGGAGCGGGGGAAGAAATAGGAAGGAGATGTACTACATTTAACAGGGAAGCAAAGTAGATAAGAGTGGGTTAGAGACAGCTCTAAGGAATCATACTCCAAGTCACAGATGGTGACAGCTTTACAGGAGTATGGCAGCAAGGGAGAAGAGTCAATGAGAGATATTTAGGAGGTAAAATGGACAGAACTGGACAATAGATTAAATACAAGGGGCAAGGAATATGAACCTCTCCCTTGAGAGGTTCATATTAAGGTTGATTCTGAGGTCTCTGACTTCATAATTATATGGATAATGATGCCCTTGCTAGGAAGAAAGCTGGAAGAGGACCAAATTCTGCATGTTGGCACAATTTGTACTTCTCTTTTATAGCATTGCTTCTAGATAATAGAAGTAATATACAATGTAAGCAAATAATATACAATAGAAGCATTGTACTTCTATTATAATTATATACGTGTAAAATTTTGAAATCAAGGCTTTTTAAAAATAATTTCTTTATTTTTGGCTGTGCTAGGCCTTCATTGCTACATGGTCTTTCTCTTCATTGCAATGCATGGGCCTCTTGCAGTGGCTTCTCTTGTTGCAGAGCACAGGCTCTTTGGCATGTGGGCTTCAGCAGTTGCAGCACATGGGCTTCAGTAGTTGGAATGAATGGACTCAATAGTTGAGGTTCCTGGGCTCTAGAGGACAGGCTCAATAATTGTGGCACACAGCCTTAATTGCTCCACAGCATGTGGGATCTTCCTGGATCAGGGATCGAACCCATGTCTCCTGCATTGGCAGGCAGATTCTTTACCATTGAGCCACCAGGGAAGCCCTGAAATCAAGGCTTTTCAAAGCTTAGCAAACTAAGGCCCACAGGTCAAATGAATCATGGCCCACAAGCTAACAAACACAGATATACAACAAAGACTGTATGAGATTTGCCAGTCTAAAATATTTACTCTGTGGCCCTTTGTAAAAAGAGTGTGTGGACCTTTGCTTTCATAATTCATCTTGCTTCATGAGATAATGAATACATGTTTATAAAAATAGGTTTTATACTTAAAACATTCTCCAAGGAATTTAAATTGTAAAGGAAAAATAATATATAAGGAAGCATAAATTTCATTTATAGAAAAAGAGAGAAAAATGCGTATTTTAAAACCGGATAAAATGGAGAACTTCCTGTCAATTTAGTCAGTCAATGAAAATTCATGGGGAAGGAGAATTTGTAAGAATTTGAAAGTTCTCCTTGTGTGGTCTAACTGAAAGAATTTAGGCAATCTTGAATTTTTGTGGCAGAATGAACATATTTTTTACTCTTGCAAAATTATACACTGTGAATAAGAAATCATATTCTCCTAAACATCAAGTTTTATTGCTCATGAACTCTCAGTTTCACCTTTACTTCCCTTTAACTAGCAAAAAATACTCTTTAAACTAAATGTTAGCCCAATAATGGCTCAACAATTTAGTAAATGTGAAGCCATATTCCATTATCTTGCTAACGATTACAATTGCATTTATACAGAACCCAGTAATTTTTCCATGTAAGAACAATTGCTTCACCTCTTCTACAGACCCCCATCAGAGTTTACATTGTTTTAGAGATTACATGTTCTGTAATCTCTACTTAGAATTAAGGCTTGGATATTTTTGCAGTTGATTTCCTTCGATAATTAACTTCATTTTGTCTGGTTTTCTTAAGAGGCAGGTTTACAGGAATTGCCATGTAAATGAATATGCAAGTTGGTAACTAAGGATACTATGTTTTTACTAGGACAGCAGCCAAGTCCATCTGTGTACATACAGGTGGTTATAAGCAAAACATATCAGTCAGGGAGAAGGAAGTAAGAAAGAAAGAAAAGAGGTAGAAACCCCACCCTGTCCCCTCCATACAAGGAATTCGACTTTAGCACTCAGTTTAATGAAGGCTTCCTTTATAAGGCATTTCCTTACCCCTCTGTTGTCTGATTTAGAAGTTAGAATCAATTACTTCTTTTCTTATATACCATTACACCTAGTTCAAGTATCTATTCGAACAATTACAGACAATTGGCTTACATGTCCACTTCCGTCCACCAGCCTGTAGGCTCCTTAGGGAAAGGACTGTACTTCAGCCTTGCCAAATTCAGTGCCAGCCACAGAGCATTTTCAACAAACCTTTGTAGATGAGTAAATGCACCCCAGTATCTTTGCCTAGAGAATTCCACCAACAGAGGAGCCTGGTGGGCTACAGTCCATGGGGTCGCCAAGAGTCGAACATAACTGAAGCGACTTAGCACAGCTCAGACAGCACAACTTGCTCAATGCGGGCTTATCTGCTTTCTCATTTGCAGCCAAACTAAACCAGCCTGAACCCTGAGATCCTTGACTTCCCATGTGCCTTTTCTTGGGGTACCAGGGAATGCTCGTAATCCCCCATCATGCCTCTCTGCTCCCAAAAGAGTCCCTTTGCCTGGAGCATCCTGGCCTATCCTACCCACACCCACACAAATCAGCAAGAAAGAGTTCTAATGGATTTAGAGATCATGTGCTCCTACCCCTCCTGTCTATCCATAAAAATCCACTTCAAGCACTACTTCCTCCATAAAGACTTTGTGGTCACTCTGTCTCATAATACAGAAAGACACTTGGCACTTTGGAACTCCCCTATGGCAATCATTGCATGTGTTAGACTTATTCCTGGGCATGTTTTCACATCCACTACAGGGCCAGGTTGAAAACTATAAATTTTAAAATATTTTGGTGTCCTAAAAATTAAACAGTAACATCTGTAATTTCTACAATTAAAGCTTTTATGCTTTGGGAGGAAAGGACATCATTCTTTCGAACAAATCGAAAGTTTGTTTCTCTGCTCTTCAAGTTTCCCAAGTGTCAGCTTCATGTGTGTAATGGGTATTTACTCAGTCAACCTTGATTCTCAAGAACAAGGCGGCCTGTGAGCATTTTCAGGAAAGACAGCCCTACTCCTCTCAGTGAGCCTTCAAAGGGTAAGCAGGGGACCAACAGCACAGTAAATGTGTGACGAGATGACTAGAACTAGCATTTACTCAATGATGAGCAAGAAATAAGTTTAAACAGCCCCATCCAAATCTTTTTAGTGCCCCATGGAGACCACACAGCTCCCATAACACAGGAAACAGCGCAAACCTTGAGAAGCCAGCAGTACAAAAAGCATAGCTTCCTATCTTTCCTCTCCCCACCGCTCAGTGCCCTTGGCAGGGAGCCACCTGCTTCCAGCTTTGTTTGGAAAAGGATTTATGGGACAGTGGCATTAACATCGTGCAGACTAATGCATCTTTGGATTTTTCTGGAGGCCACTGCTGTTTCTTCTGCTGGAGTCCACTTAGCAAATATCTTGGGAATGCAGTTTCTCTAATGTCTTAGAAGTTTCTCTACTTTTGATTCCTGAAGCATCACTTTCCACATCCTCAATCAGAAATCAGAAGGTACCTAGCCCATTTCCTGTGTTCAAGGCAGCACTGAGCACCAAGAGCTGTAGGCTCCTGGGCCGCTGCCAGGTTGGGGCATGGGCAGATAGGATGCAGAGTAGAGTAGCACTAACGCTACCTAGTCTTTTAGATCAGTATTACCAGGACCAGACCAAAACACAGACCCGTGTCTTCTCGGGCATCTTCTAGTTAATCCAGCCAACAGTTTTCAAAACACAATCTGTGGGGCTTCCCTGGTGGCTCAGTGGTAAAGAATCCACCTGCCAATGCAGGAGACACAGGTTCGATCCCTGATCCGGGAAGGTCCCACGTGCTGCCGAGAAACTAAGCCTGTGCACCACAACTATGGAGCCTGTGTCCTAGAGCCCCATGCTCCACCAGAGAAGCCACTGCAGTGAGGAATCCACACACCGCAACTAGGGAGCAGCCCCTTTTCAACACAGCTAGAGAACAACCTGGACAGCAATGAAGACCCAGCTCAGCCAAAAATAAATAAATAAGCAAACACAATTATATATATATATATATATATATATATATATATATATATTTTTTTTTTTTTTTTTTTTAAGTCCGTGGCTGCCCTGAATTCCTGGAAGTTTTCTGAAGGATGGAGGTCTCTGAGAGATGCCTACAGAAAGGGTAGCGCCAGACAGGAGAGAGAATGGAGTGGGCAGAGCTTCAAACCACTGACTCACATCAACCCTTCTCTTGTGTATCTTACTTTATAAAATAGCTTTTAAATTTTATCTTTTATTATTAAAATTGCCCAAAATACATGAAAATAGGGAGAACCCAAAATACTACAGCTTTCAACAAAATAATGCCTTACTTGTTTCTTTTTCTTATAAGAATTTATGTGAAATAAGACTTCTGCTACTATTTTTTTTTTAAATACTGGATTAGATAACTCACTTCCAGTATAGATTATAGTTTGCTGGCTCCAATTGCTGCATCATGAATTTAATCTATTGAAAGGAAAGTGTCAGGCCTAGGTGCCAGTCTTCATATTTGCAGAGTTTCCATTGTTTTAAATATTTATTTATTTGGCTGTTTCAGGTCTTAGTTGTGGCACACAGGATCTTCGTTGCGTCCTGTGGGATCTCTCTTGTGCACTGACTCTCTAGTTGCAGCACAGGCTTAGTTGCTTCACAGCTTGTGGGATCTTCCCAGATCAGGGATTGAACCTGTGTCCCCTGCATTATAAGATGGATTCTTAACCATTGGACCACCAGGGAAATCCCATGATTCCATTGTTTTTGACCCGAGGTAATTCTCTCTTCAAGATATTGCATTGGAAAAAAAAAAAAAGATATTGCATTGAGTTCCCACTACATTATTTTTTCACATTTAAAATCCTCCTCCTCATGGGATTTCCCTGGAAGTGTAGTGGTTAGTACTCTACTCTTTTCTTGCTGGGGGGCCTGGGTTTGATCCCTGGTTAGGGAACTAAGATCCCAAAAGCTGCACAAGAAAACAACAACAAAAAAATGCCTCTCCTTCGAAATTCAGTGCTTTTTATTATGGTACTCAAGAGGATCTAACATCTTCCCCTCACAGTCTGTTACTTAGAGTGAATCACCCTCTGTGATGCCCTCGTGTGGTCCCCTCTCAAGTTGACATGGCAAGCCAAATACAATGGAGCCTTGATAAGCTTGCATGTGGGACTTGTCTCTTTGGAATGCTCTTTGTTGAATCCAAGCCCTCATGCTGGGAGGAAGCTCAAGCAATCACATGAAGAGGCTGTTGGTGAAGAAGATTGAGACGCCTGACTGACAACATCAGCTGAGCAGAGCAACCAGCCAGCAACAAGCACTGACCCCCAGCCACACAAGCGAGGCCAGTAGAACCTTCCAGCCACCCCAGGGCCCCAGTCAATGCTCACAGGACACAGAACTGCCTAGTCAACCTCTAGAATCATGTGAAGTAGTCAATTCCATGTGATATGAAGTCGTTGTGTTAAGCCACTACATTTTAAGATGTCATATCTTGCAGTGGTAGATAGTGAAAGTACATGGCTCCACTCTTCCTAGACCAAAAAAAAAAAACCACAAAAATTATCTTTCAGTTCAGTGTGTGTGGGTTTCGGTCATGTCCAACTCTGTGACCCCATGGACTGTAGCCTGCCAGACTCCTCTTTCCATGGAATTCTCCAGGCAAGAATACTGGAGTGGGTTGCCATTTACCACTCCAGTGGATCATCTCTACCCAGTGATCCAACCTGCATCTCCTGCTTCTCTTGCATCAGCAGATGGATTCTTTACTACTGAGACATAGCAAATACACAGTTTTTAAAATTTTTTAGCATCAGTTTATTTATTTGGCTGCTCTGGGTCTTAGTTGGGGCATGTGGGATCTTTGATCTTTGCTGTCATATGCAGTATCTTTAGTTGTGGTGTATGGGATCTAGATTCCTGACCAGGGCTTGAATCCAGGTCCCCTTCACGGAAAGGAGCATGGAGTCATAGCCACTGGACCAACAGGGAAGTCTCTCAATAAGCATATATTAAGCGTATGCACATAGCAGAAGCTAGCTGGATACTGGAACCACAATGGCAAAGAAGTCCATTCCTGTCCCAGGGATTCATTACCTGGTAGGAGAGACAGACATCTAAACAAATAAATACAGTGGAGAGTCACACATGCAATAGTAAATGTGTGTACAAGAAAGAGGACTAATAGGAAGGAGTAATTAACTATTGAGAAAGACTGCCAAGAAAAGTTTCTTAGAGGCAAAAACACCTCAACAGGGTTTATAAGGGTGAATTGGGAAAAAGCAGTTGGGGAATCATGAAAGCGTGATGCAGAAAAGGTAGTAATAGAACATGATGTGTGCAGACACCTGCAAAACCTGTCTCTACTGAAAGGACAAGGGAGGGAAAGGTGAACATGAGAATGTACAGAGGTGCACACAGAGGCCGGGTCACGGTAACCTAGGAGAGCTGCTCCATTCAACTCCAAGGGCAATGAGGAGAGTGAGGAAAGGAATTCCAGGCAGGGTCAGGCTGTTCTTTTTTTTTTTTTTTTTTTTTTTTTTTTTGGCTGCAGTTGGTCTTCGTCGCTGTGCACAGGCTTTCCCTAGTTGTGGCAAGTGGGGCCCACTCTCTAGTTTCCAACTTCTCATTGAGGTGGTCTCTCTTGTTGTGGAACAAGGTTCTAGGTTTGTGGGTGTCAGTAGTTCTGGCACACAGGCTTAGTTGCTCCACACCACATGGAATCTTTCTGGACCAGGGATCAAACCTGTGTCCCCTGCATTGGCCAGTAGATTCTTAACCACTAGACCACCAGGGAAGTCCCTTAGCTCAGGTATTGAAAGATCGTATGGGCTGCTATTTGCAGGATAGATCTTCAGAAGCTAAACCAGAAACAACAGCACTTGTTAGAGGCTTGAAGTCGGGCAGTGAAAGTAGAACTGAGGGGAGAGAATGGATTTGAGGAATACTGAAAAGGGAAAAATTTGGGTAAAAAGAACAGTGAAAATAATTTTGTGTTTCACCATCCTCTTTTTCAGAGCTGGTGCACTAGGGCTGCAGACAAGTCTGGCATAGCTGGGAGAATGGCTTCTCACAAGAGGATTAAGCAAGTAAGTAAATATTTTGGAAGTGGCAGAGCAGTTTCTCACTGTTGCAGAAAGGCGTTGTAAATGTGGAGAGAAGAAACTGCAATATTGGACTGGAATTTGGAGATATCAGTTTGAAGTCGTGGTTGTTTAAGGTTACATGATAGACGATGGGCTTCCCAGGTGGCGCTGTGGTAAAAAACCTGCCTGCCAATGCAGGAGACTTAAGAGACAGGGGTTCAATCCCTGGGATCGGAAGATCCACTGGAGAAGGAAATGGCAACCCATTTCAGTCTTCTTACCTGGAGAATCCTCTGGACAGAGGAGCCTGGCCAGCTATGACTGAAGTGACTTAGCACTCACACATGTACATGGTAGATGATAGATAGATAGATCCATAGATATGGAAATAGGTATGAAAAGCAAATACATACCTACATATCTACAAAAGGTAGAAAAGTTACATTTTCTAGTTGTGGGCACCAAAAGGGCTCAGAAGCAATGACAGCTGGTTGCACTGAAATCCCAGCATCAAAATCTGTTTCTGGATTCTTGGAAAAATGTCTGATTCCATAGGGCAGGAAAAAACAAGATGAGTCTAGAAATACAGAAAGTAAAGAAGCATTCAGAGAACTGTGAGGACATACCCAAAGGACACAGGAGCCCGCTAAATGGGGCTTCCATTAGCCAGAGCTGGGATGATTTGAGCACCAAAATAAATAATGACACTGATTATAATCCATCGGTGAAAAAAAATCAAAATTCATGAGTTCATAATTATATAACTACATACATAAATAAATATTAGGGAAAAGAGAAAGCCTCTACATTATAGCAGAATGCCAACCAATAAATATAGACAGAATGATGGAATTAGAAAATCATGACTTGGCAGCCATCCAAGTTATTAGTTATCAGTAATAACTAATAGTAATAACATTATTCAGTTCAGTTCAGTTTAGTCACTCAGTCGTGTCCGACTCTTTGTGACCCCATGAATCACAGCACACCAGGCCTCCCTGTCCATCACCATCTCCTGGAGTTTACTCAGACTCACGTCCATCGAGTCGGTGATGCCATCCAGCCATCTCATCCTCTGTCGTCCCCTTCTCCTCCTGCCCCCAATCCCTCCCAGCATCAGAGTTTTTTTTTTCAATGAGTCAACTCTTCGCGTGAGGTGGCCAAAGTATTGGAGTTTCAGCTTTAGCATCATTCCTTCCAAAGAACACCCAGGGTTGATCTCCTTTAGAATGGACTGGTTGGATCTCCTTGCAGTCCAAAGGACTCTCAAGAGTCTTCTCCAACATCACAGTTCAAAAGCATCAATTCTTCGGCTCTCAGCTTTCTTCACAGTCCAACTCTCACATCCATACATGATCACTGGAAAAACCATAGCATTATTAGTTATTACTAATAAATAATTTAGGTAGAATCATCATTGGATGCTAAAATTTGCAGGGAACATTTGATAAGGATATGGACATAGTCTCAAGGCAGATCCCCAAATATTTATCTGATTATTTAAAAGTACAAAATACTTACTATTTAACTTGAAAATGAACAAAGTTAGCCGGCTCCATCTTAAGTGATAAAATACAACGTGACCAGGAACAGGATAAATTGACATTAAGTTACTTTTGATAAACTAGAAAACACAGCATTACTTCCAGGAAATTCCTGCCAAAAAATACATGACCCAAATCTAGTAATGAGAAATATCAGATCAACACGTGGTAAGGGACATTCTACAAAGTAATTATCCTGCTCTTTAAAAACTGTCAAAGTTGTGAAAAACAAGGAAAGAATGAGGAAATATTCCAGATTGAGGGAAACACTTGCTAAATACAACACATGATCCTGGGTTGGCTTCTGAAATTATAAATCACATTACTGAGATGATGTTGAAATTTGAATGAGGTCTACAGATCAGATGGCAGTATTACAGCAATATTTCCTGGTCTCGATGGTTTCATTCTGATTAAATAAGTGTCTTTGTTTTGAGGAAATACACACTGAAGTAATAAAGAGTGATGGGACATCATGTCTGCAGCTGCTCTCAACTGGCTCAGGAACAAAACAACAGTACTATGTATAAGTATACAGATGGAACAATAAGATACATGAGGTAAGGTGTAAATAATTGAAGAGTCTGGGAAAAAGGACATACGAAAGTTTTTGTGCTACTCTTGCAGTTGTTCTATAAACATGAAATTATTTTTAAACAAAAAAATATGTTTAATGTGTTAATATTCTAGAAAATGCAAACTCATCTAAAGTGACAGAAAGCAGAGATCACTGGTTGTCTGAGTGGGGAGGGACCGAGGAAGGAACCAGGATTACACAGGGACACAAGGAAACTTTGGTGGGTAATGGATATGTTCATTATCTTGATCGTGGTAATGACTTCCCTGGTGTATGTCAGAACTTACACTGCACCGTTAAAAACCTACTAATAAGTAAAATAGAAGAAATTATTTTAAAAATTCCTGATCCCTGTCTAGGGAATCAAACCAACTTTTTCTGGTCATGTGAGTCCATATTCCTGGAACACCTTATCCCAGGAAACTCCTCTATCTCATCCACTGTTCTGTAAGCAAGAAGATAGTGGACTTCCATCTCCTCCATTGACTCTTCCTTTACCAAAATCTGCTGTCTTTCATTGATTCAGCAAATCTTATTGTTATATTTTTAAGGAGTGACTTTTTTTTTGAAGTATAGCTGGTTTGCAATGTTGTGTTAATTTCTGCTGTATAGTAAAGTGATTCAGTTATACATATATATTATATATGTGTGTATATATATTCCTTTTAGTATTTTTATGGGCTTTTTTTCCTATTTCACGCACTCCCTAATCATTATATTTTATTTTTTTAATATTTATTTATTTATTTACTTGGCTGCATCGGGTGTTAGTTGCTCTGCAGCACGTGTGATCTTAGTTCCCCTACCAAGGATCAAACCCATGTGCCCTGCATTGCAAGGTGGATTCTTAACCACTGGACCACCAGGGAAGTCCCCTTATCATTGAATTTTATTTTATTTTATTTTTTTTGATGACATACATTTTTTTAAATTTTATTTTATTTTTAAACTTTACATAATTGTATTAGTTTTGCCAAACATCAAAATGAATTTTAAAGAGTACTAACCTTTACCATTCATACAATGGAAGTATACAATCTTTTCTATTGCTATATTTATAATCATTTAAGATATTCATTTTTATGTTTCTGGCTTATTTTTACATAAGAATTGAAGGTCAGATATTTAAGTTTTCAGAGAATATATACTGTCAAGCAGAACTGTGTGATGTCTACCTCGGTGCAGTCAAGGGAGGAGAGGCAGGCAGGAGGGCAGCACAGGGAACGTGGTTGGATTCCAGGGTGGGGTTCCAGCCCTGGTGCCATCACTAACCAGCTGTCAGCTGTGGGCCAGGAATGCTTTGCCTCCACCTGAAAGTGACACAACACTGTATATCAACTATACTTCAATTAAAAAATGTTCACCATATAGCAAGATTCATCTTACCATTGATGACATCTTACAATTATAAGGGGCTTCCCACGTGGTGCTAGTGGTAAAGAACCTGCCAGGCTACAGGTAAAGAACCAGGTAAAGAACCTGGCAGGCTACAGTTCATAGGGTCACACAGAGTCGGATACGACTGAAGCAACTTAGCACACACATGTAAAATTATAAATGGCAACACTTTTTTTCTTAGTGGTGTTTAAACTG
The DNA here is from genome assembly GCF_019923935.1 of Bubalus bubalis. NCBI lineage: Eukaryota > Metazoa > Chordata > Mammalia > Artiodactyla > Bovidae > Bubalus > Bubalus bubalis. The sequence continues at coordinate 21,538,619 of NC_059160.1, forward strand.
AAGGTATATCTTGAATGATTAAAAAAAAGCAAGGGGAACTAGTCTGGATTAAAGGAAGTAAAAGAGAAATGACAACCTAAAAAAAGAGAATGTTTTGCCTCATCTGTTTAGGTCTAGATGTCCCACATGTCAAAACAAGGGGTGGATTAAATGTCATATAATCCACCAGTAAAATGTTCTCCACCTTTAGATTATTTGAGGTGTGACCTCTAGATGGAACCCCTGAGCCCATGTCCATGCAGTTGCTTTATAAGGAGAGGCGGTGAGGCAGCAGGAAGCCCAAAAAGCATGGATGCAGATGATCCTGTGGTTGATGCAACATGCAGAAAGAATGCAAAGTTGTCCCCTGCAGACAACCATATTCTTGTGTCTTTAACATCTGGGCTGGGAAATTAGAGATCAGAGGGAGTCAGGCCAAAGAGAAAGCCACAAATGTTTTTTCATTCTCCCCTTAACTAAACTCCAAGGCCCTTTGACACGAAGTATGCAAATCCTGTGTGATTTTCTGTGTTATCTGAAGTGAAACTTATTTTGAGTTTCACATGTTTTTAGCCAAATGTATTCAAATGAATATTATTTTTTAAAGAAGGGGAATGTACGTCACTTATGTCAAAGGCATTCAAGGATGCTAAAGAGAAATGGTTTTTTTTAAATTTGAAAATAAAATTTCTATGAAATCGATCAAAATGGATGAGAATTTTAAAAAACATATCAAACTATAAGCAGATAGAAAAGATTTTATTTTTGTGGCATTTGTGTATGCTAATACAAAATGTTCTGTTCTATGTTCTGTTAACACTTGAACACAGAAGCAACAAATGCTACAGGATAACTAATTCTTATTCAGTGTTTACAAGTTTCACATGTAAGAAGTGACATACTCTGTGCCCCTCAAATAATCCTTTTCTCTTATTGCTGACCTTTTCTGATGAATATTTTTCAAAACTCTTTCTAAACTGACTTCAGTGTCTCTATTGGGAGATATTCCCTTCCACTGTGCACCTTTAGCAGTCAGACACTCTGCCTTTGGGAAGAACATATCCAGACACTCAAGGATGATAAATGATAATGGTGGGATTCGGGCAGCATCATTCAGATTCAGCAAGAACTTAATGAGAAAATGGTATGTGGCAGAAATTTCAATTCCTTTATTTCTCATAACACCTTTGTTCATGGCAAATAGATGGGGAAACAATGGAAACAGTGAGAGACTTTATTTTGGGGGGCTCCAAAATCACTGCAGATGGTGACTGCAGCCATGAAATTAAAAGACGCTTGCTCCTTGAAAGAAAAGTTATGACCAACCTAGACAGCATATTAAAAAACAGAGACATTACTTTGCCAACAAAGGTCCGTCTAGTCAAAGCTATGGTTTTTCTAGTAGTCATGTATGGATGTGAGAGTTGGGCTATAAAGAAAGCTGAGCACCAAAGAATTGATGCTTTTGAACTGTGGTGTTGGAGAAGACTGTTGAGAGTACATTGGACTGCAAGGAGATGAAACCAATCAATCCTAAAGGAAATCAGTCCTGAATATTCATTGGAAGGACTGATGCTAAAGCTGAAACTCCAATACTTTGGCCACTTGATGCGAAGAGCTGACTCATTGGAAAAGACCCTGATGCTGGGAAAGATTGAAGGCAGGAGGACAAGGGGATGACAGAGGATGAGATGATTGGATGGCATCACTGACTCGATGGATATGAGTTTGAGCAAGCTTCAGGAGTTGGTGATGGACCGGGAAGCCTGGCTTCCTGCTGCAGTCCATGGGGTTGGGAAGAGTCGTCTGACACAACTGAGCGACTGAACTGAACTGAATATCTTTGTTGATTACCATTTTTAATGACATTTTATAGACTGTGAGACAGACACTTAGAGATGGTAGGTAATTTGTACTAATAACCAAAGTGGGAAAGCCAGAATTCATACCAATGTCTCTTGAGGTCAAACCCAGTGCTTCCCAATTCTCCAAGGTACAACTTATTACCTGAGTCTTAACAGAGAAGGCAAAACTCTCACAGCTGAATAAGCATGAAGGTATGGAAAGGTTTGGGCTTCCCTGGTGGCTCGGTGGTAAAAAATCCACCTGCCAATGCAGGAGATGTAGGTTCAATCCCTGGGTCAGGAAGATCCCCAGGAGAAGGAAATGGCAGCCCACTCCAGTAATCTTGCCTGGGAAGTCCCGCTGACAGAGGAGACTGGCAGGCTACACTCCATAGGGTTGCAGAGAGTCAGACATGACTTAGCAACTGAGCATGCTCATACACGTGGAAGGGGTGTCTTCCCTCCTTGTTAGAGATACTCTTCCTTTTCATAATTATCATTCTTCTTTCACCAGCAAAGAGGAATATGTAGGGGACAGACCACATATAGGCACTTGTCATCAATAATGCAGAGCTATATAATGTCAACAGTCAGCGGCAGATGAGGAGAAATCGTGTAAAAGCACTGACTGACAAATAGGAACACAAGGAAGGCACTACAGCTGCTGAAGGGTCACCTCCATCGTCCCCAACCCAAGGAAAACGTGTCTGTGGGACTTGGGCTGAAGCTCAACACAGTACCAGAGACCTGGTTTTCCTGTCACTGTTGTTGACAATGACGATGCTGTAAAGGGATGGTGCAGACAGTGAATTCTCTGAGCAGCACAGAGAAGGATTTTCTCTAAGTGTTTTTCTTCTCACCCACAAACTAGTGCAGGACGTCCCACTCAGCCTATACTTAGGAAGGCAGCTAGACCTGACGTTTAGGGAGCTCTGCCTTCCCTCAGGAGGTTGAAGGAGGGGAACCTGAGTGCAGAGAGTACCATTTCCCTAAGGCCTCATCAAGTGGCCGTCTTCCTTACTTCCTGCAGTTCCTGGAACAAGACTGAAGGAATTGTGAGCTGTACTCATCAGCCCTCTAACTTTCATATCAAACTGAGCGCATTGTCCTTTAAGTAGAAATCTCTCACAAGATCTGGCTACTCAGTCCCTGTGAGTAGCCAGAAAGGTTGGTCCATACATCTAACCCAGAGGTAGAAGAGAGAGCTGGGCTGTTCCAATCCACTCCCCTAATGACTTCCCAGCCCCATTCAGTTCCGTGGGCAGCAGATAAGACAGAGGCTGTTAACCCAGGCTGCTGACCAAGTCTCTGCAGGTCCTTTTATCCTGGCAAGGCTGAACCAAAAGAGAAATTTTGTTGCAGTGTTTCCTTTCTTTCTCTGAAGCTATCTCTGCTCAGAGAGATGGGTGCAGCCTCCTGCTGCAGATGGCAGACCGCCCCCTCCCATGGTGTCTGGTCACTGCTTTTGTGCTGGCTCCGTGGGAGGAAATTCCTTCTTGACCTCAGCATTCCTTCCTGACAATTACCATATGCCTTTAGAGACCTGGGAAGCTTCACTCTGGTTTGCACTGTCCCTGTGGAGGCCATTCTTATCCAGAGCAGGACTGAAAGCTTGCTTTTTTCATTATAAGCTACCTTGTTTCTGTGAGATTCTGTAGAAGTGAAGAACTAATGCTAAGCCCCAATTCTTTGGCCACCAGAATGGAAGAGCCAACTCATTGAAAAAGACCCTGATGCTGGGAAAGATTGTGGTCAGAAGAAAAAGGGGCCGACAGAGGATGAGATTATTGGATGGCATCACTGACTCAATAGACACGAGTTTAAGCAAACTCCAGGAGACAGTGAAGGACAGGGAAGAGCGGCATGCAGCAGCTCATGAGGTCACAAAGAGTAGGATATGACTGAGCAACTGAACAACAACAAAACCGTGAATTGCACAAATTATTCCATCCATTAAAAAAAAAAAAAAAAGATTTCATCTAAATCATTTAAAGCATGTTGCCTTGTTCCCAGATGACTCAGTGGCAAAGAATCTGCCTGCAGTGCAGAGACTCAAGAGATACGGGTTCGAGCCCTGGCTTGAGAAGATGCCCTGGAGGAGGGAATGGCAACCCACTTCAGCATTCTTGTGTGGGAAATCCCACATACAGAGGAGCCTGGTGGGCTACAGGCCGTGGGGTTGCAAAAGAGTCAGACACAACTGAGCAACCAAACATGCACGCACGCCTAGTTGCTGGCCTGTGATGACTGGCACAGGTAGCCAGGCTGAGTTTAATTAAAGGATTTTCCTGTCAACAACTGAGAGTAGCATTCTCATCTCTAACTCAGGAGAAGACTTTGATTAAAGTAGGAGACGGCCATTACCTCAGGGAGCAGGCCCTCCTCCTGTCTCTACCCCTAGAATCTCCACATGTCATCCTTACCCTACACTCCCCTGGGAAGAAGAGGGGACTGGAAGGAAATGCTATGTTGCCCAGGACCACCATCCGCACAAAGGCAGAGAAGACGTGCTCACAAAACAGTTACACAAGGCTTAAGTGGGTATTCTAAAAAGCAGTGAAATCTTTAGAAGTTAGTAAAGCAGTCTATTTTTTTTCCAATTTTACCTATTTACAAGGTTACCTGCAAGGTTTTGCTTGTTTCATTTTTGTTGAATTGTTTATTTTGTGACTAGGAAGACATGCATATAGTAAAAGGCTACATAGCAAAAGTAATCTTCCTCCCACAGGTCTGCCAGACTCCTGCCCCAGTTTCCTTGCCCTCCATGTGCTTAGTTGCCCGGTCATGTCCATCTCTTTTGCAACCCACCAGACTCCTTTAGTCCGTGAAATTTTCCAGGCAAAAATACTAGAGTGGATAGCCATTTCCTTCTCCAGGGGATCGTCTCAACCCAGGGATTCAACCCTCATCTCCTCCTTTGTAGAAGAGATGCCTCCTGTGTTGCAGGCAGATTCTTTACCGTTGAGCCACCAGGGAAGCCCAGTTCCCTTGTACATTCTTCCAGAGATATTTCCCTCAGTTATAGGCTGTATGTGTGTGCACTCATTGTTTATCTGAAATTCAAATTTAACTGAACATCTTGTATTTTATCTGGCAATCTCACACTGGGCATCTCTGCTTCTAGACCTTCTCTGGAACAGAACTAGAATATATATAATTTTAAAATTATAATATAATGCAGAAATATAACATGTAATATATTAATAGCATAATATATAATAAATAAATATACATATAAAGTATATTAACTCATGTTTATACACATATCTGTTATTTCTTTATTTTATCTATAATATATAGATAGAAATACATCTATTATTTCTATATTTATTATATAGCACATATAAATAATATAGGTTTATATTAACCCATTTATATAAATATCTATTATTATTTTTATATCTGTGTGAATATATATCTCATATATATCCAGTCCATCCTAAAGGAGATCAGTCCTGGGTGTTCATTGGAAGGACTGATGTTGAAGCTGCAACTCCAATACTTTGGCCACCTGATGCATAGAGCTGACTCATCTGAAAAGACCCTGATGCTGGGAAAGATTGAAGGCAGGAAGAGAAAGTGACAACTGAGGATGAGATGGTTGGATGGCATCACTGACTGGATGGACATGAGTTTGAGTAGACTCTGGGAGTTGGTGATGGACAGGGAGGCCTGGTTTGCTGTGGTCCATGGGATCACGAAGAGTCAGACACGACTGAAATGAACTGAACTGAACATGTCCATTGAGTTGGTGATGCCATCCAACCATCTCATCCTCTGTCATCCATCCCCTTCTCTTCCCACCTTCAATCTTTCCCAGCATCAGGGTCTTTTCAGATAAGTCCATTCTTCACATAAGGTGGCCAAAGTATCAGAGTTTCAGCTTCAACATCAGTCCTTCCAATGAACACTCAGGACTGATCTACTTTAGGATGGACTGGTTGGATCTCCTTGCTGTCCAAGGGATTCTCAAGAGTCTTCTCCTACACCACAATTCAAAAGCATCAATTCTTCAGCACTCAGCTTCCTTTATAGTCCAACTCTCACATCCATACATGACTACTGGAAAAACCATAGCTTTGATTAGATGGACCTTTGTTGGCAAAGTAATGTCTCTGCTTTTTAATATGCTGTCTAGGTTGGTCATAACTTTTCTTCTAAGGAGCAAGCATCTTTTAACTTCATGGTACTAGATTAGAGTCAGGGATATCATTTATATATGTGCTATATATATTTATAACAAATATAAATGTACATATCAAATATATGTTAAATATGAGTTCATAATGATATCCCTTACTCTAATCTAGTATCATAGGGGTACTTCTAGTGTCCCCCTTGCTTATCTGTGACTTCCTTATCAGACAGTGAAAAACCCAGCCCACTGTCTGCCATCCATTTACTCATGTGTCCATTATTAATACTTACTTTGCATGTAAAGCGGTTTCAGAATTGCTCACTCGTACCCCCATGAGAAACAGATTTACCACTTGGAGCACACTGTTTACACACAGCTCCTTTTGCCATCAACCTTACAATTCCCAGTCCAGACACCAGTTTCCAAAGTCACTTAGGTGACTCCTCCCCGATTCCCTTCACAGTTGTTATGTTACCCACTCATAATACAGTTGGATTCATACCTCAGTTAAAGTCTGCTTTCCATCCTGGGATCCGCAACATCCTGGTGGATTTTTTAATAATTGTATACATAAAGGTCACTGTTTGTTTTTGGAGCTTTAATATTTTTTAGATTTACTGTTTGTTTGGCTGCCCTGGATCTTAGTTGCAGCATGTGGCATCTTTGGTTGCAGCATGCAAACTCCCAGCTGCAGCCTGTGGGATTTGGTTCTCTGACCAGCCATTGAACCCGAGTCCCGGGCACTGGGGGAGTCTTAGCTACTGGACCACCAGGGAAGTCCCACGGTCACTCTTTGTGACATATAGTTCTATGGATATTAACAAATGCAAGGTCATTTATCCACCATCTTAGAATCGTATAGCATGGTTCCATCACCCTGAAAATTCTTCCATGAATTTTCTTTGTGGTCAATCCATGTTTTCTACCCTGTGGTGTTTTCTACCCTTAGAGTGTTGCCTTTAGAGTGTTACATAAATGGAATCATAAAACATGTAGCCTTTGGGATCTAGCTTTATTCACTTAGCAAAATGCATTTAAAATCTATCCATGTCAGTGTGTGAATCAATAAATAGCTCATTCTTCTTCATAGCTGAATAGTATTCCAGTATATAAAGGTACCACAACTTGACTATCCTTTCACCTTTTGAAGGTCATTTTGGTTGCTCCCTGGTTTGGGAGATTATAAATAAAAATGCCGTAAATATTTCCATACAGGTTTTTGTGCGAACGTAAATTTTCAGCCCCCTTGGGTAAATCTCTAGGAACGTGACTACTGGGAGGTTGTGTGTGTTTGTCCCTGTTACAGTTACAAATGTGGCAGGACAGTCTGCACATGTAACGGTGAGAGCGTAACTCACCACTGAGGTGCAGGAGATAGCAGGTCTAGTAAGTTTGGAAAGTCCAGGCCTCAAAAGGCTCCCTTAAACAGAGGTGGGCAATGAGCAAGCGTTTTTGTTGAAGGGTCAAAAAGAGAATGTCCCAGTTGAGCATCAGCCTGTTGAAGACAATCCATAAACAGAGTCATGTGTCGTGAATCACAGTACCACTCTAGAAGAAATATAATGATTTAATTAGGTATTTTTAAAATATTATTTATTTTTTGTTTATTTCAACTGCTGTGCTGGGTCTTAGTTGAAACACACAGGATCTTTGATCTTCAGGGCAGCGTGCAGGATCTTCATTTGCAGCATGCAAACTCTTAGTTGCAGCATATGGGATCTAGTTCTAAGACCAGAGATGGAACCCATGTCCCCTGCATTGGGAGCTTGGAGTCTAATTTGATGTTATCTGTTCTAGTTCCCTTCACAAACCCCTGCCTCCTGATCAGTAGGGATTTACAGTTCAGCTTGCTCTGGTAACTTACACAATCTCTTTAGGAAAATTCTCAGTTATAAATAAGTCTGGGGAGAGGCATGAGGGGCCCTGGTCTCATGACATTCCTTAACATGTGCTGGCTGACATCAGCTCCTCTCCAGAGCATTGACCCTTCTCCCTCTGGTCACTGAGTTCCCTGAAGGGATCTGATGCTGAGCTCTATAGCTGGAGGACTTGTGACTCGTGTTCTTTGAGCTTGCTTGATTCTCTCGCACTGTGAGGGGACTTAGGGGAGTGCAGGGAAGTGAAACCTCAGGATCTCTGTCTGATCATGCTGGATCAACAGATCTGCTTGGACTAGAGATCTCTTCAAGAAAATTGGAGATACCAAGGGAACATTTCATGCAAAGATGGTCACAATAAAAGACAGAAATTGTATGGACCTAACAGAAGCAGAAGCCATTAAGAAGAGGTGGCAAGAATACACAGAACTATACAAAAAAGATCTTCACGACCTAGAAAACCATGATGGTGTGATTGCTCACCTAGAGCCAGACATCTTGGAATGTGAAGTCAAGTGGACCTTAGGAAGCAGCACTATGAACAAAGCTAGTGGAGGTGATGGAATTCCAGCTGAGCTATTTCAAATCCTGAAAGATGATGCTGTGAAAGTGCTGCACTCAATATGCCAGCAAATTTGGAAAACTCAGCAGTGGCCACAGGACTGGAAAAGGTCTGTTTTCATTCTAATCCCAATGAAAGGCAATGCCAAAGAATGCTCAAACTACCACACAATTGCACTCATTTCACATCCTAGTAAAGTAATGCTCAAAATTCTCCAAGCCAGGCTTCAACAGTACATGAACTGTGAATTTCCAGATGTTCAAGCTACTTTTAGAAAAGGCAGACAAACCAGATATCAAATTGCCAACATGTGTGGGATCATCAAAAAAGCAAGAGAGTTCCAGAAAAACATCTATTTCTGCTTTATTGACTATGCCAAAGCCTTTGACGGTGTGGATCACAACAAACTATGGAAAATTTTTAAAGAGATGGGAATACCAGACCACCTGACCTGCCTCCTGAGAAATCTGCATGCAGGTCAGGAAGCAACAGTTAGAACTGGACATGGAACAACAGACTGGTTCCAAATTGGGGAAGGAGTACGTCAAGGCTGTATATTGTTACCCTGATCATTTAACTTATATGCAGGGTACATCATGCGAAATGCCAGGCTGGATGAAGCACAGGCTGGAATCAAGATATTGCTGGGAGAAATATCAATAACCTCAGATATGCAGATGACACAACCCTTATGGCAGAAGGTGAAGAAGAACTAAAAATCTCTTGATGAAAGTAAAAGAGGAGAGTAAAAAGGTTGGCTTAAAACTCAACATTCAGAAAACTAAGATCATGGCATCTGGTCCCACCACTTCATGGCAAATAGATGGGGAAAAAATGGAAACAGTGAGAGACTTTACTTCTTGGGGCTCCAAAATCACTGCAGATGGTGACTGCAGCCATGAAATTAAAAGATGCTTGCTCTTTGGAAGAAAAGCTATGAAAAATCTAGATAGCATATTGAAAAACAGAGACATTACTTTGCCAACAAAGGTCCGTCTAGTCAAAGCTATGTTTTTTTCCAGTAGTCATGTGTGGATGTGAGAGTTGGACCATAGAGAACACTGAGCATAGAAGAATTGATGCTTTTGAGCTGTGGTGTTGGAGAAGACCCTTTAGAGTCCCTTGGACTGCAAGGGGATCAAACCAGTCAATCCTGAAGGAAATCAGTCCTGAATATTCATTGCAAGGACTGATGCTGAAGATGAAACCCCAATACTTTGGCCACCTGATGCAAAGAACTGAATCATTGGAAAAGACTCTGATGCTGGGAAACATTGAAGGCAGGAGGAGAAATGGACAACAGAGGATGAGATGGCTGGATGGCATCACCGACTCAATGGACATGAGTTTGAATAAGCTCCGGAAGTTGGTGATGGAGAGGAAGCCTGGCAGGCTGCAGTCCATGGGGTCGCAAAGAGTCAAACATTAGAGAGCAACTGAACTGAACTGAATTGATTCTCTCTGCACTGTGTGGGGACTTCTGGGAGTGCAGTTAAGTGAAACCTCAGGATCTCTGTCTGATCATGCTGGATCAATAAATCTGCTTTGCATGGCTGCCCCTCAGTCCAGCACAAGGCAGCTTGGAAGGCAGTATTCTCAAACAGGAGGAGGTGAGGATGGGTAAGGTGAAATTGGCAAGGATGGAGATGGGAGGCTGGAGCCCACCCTACCCTTGGTGATATCATCCTAAGCTATTGCATCTCAGGTCTGTGGACTAAACCTAGGAGACAGCAAATCAAATCACAAGTGCTATACTCTCAGGCCCCTCCCTCCATCCTCTATGGGTCTTAGCATAATCCTTCAGGGTAAGAAAAGACCTGGCTTTCTCCCTTCCCATTCTTGCCAGACCACCCGTAGGTAAAGCTCAGTGGTCTATTCCAGGATAGGCAGTTACAGCTTCAAATGTCACACATGGAAGGCCCAGTGGAGTAGGATTTTTTGCTCTTGTGTTTATGAGGACTTCACAGCTGTGCTAAAAGCATATACACAGACATGATCAGACTACTAAACTCTCATCTCAGTATTTCCAACTCACAGGAGAACAGTGGTCAGGGAAAAAATTAAACATTTTAAAGGGAATTTCTCATCTGGCAGAATTCTATCACACAAAAAGTCCCTGAAGATGAGACTGCAATCAGAGTAAGATTCTGAGGGACACGTTTATTAACCAATCAAGGAAAGCTGTTCACTGACAGCAAATTAATTAAATCCTGTTTGTTTGTGGCAGCCAAAGAAATGTGTCCAGAGAAAATAAACTTCTTCAAGACTATTAGCCTTTTGGTGACAACCGTTGCTGGCAGAGCTGAGGGCATTGGGAGCAACATCGATCGTCAATTAAAAAAACAAGACAGATGATTGGAGTGGTTTTCCTTGGCTCTGGATGAGTCAACAGATGTTTCAAATGCTCCTCAGTTGTTTATTTGAGGAGTTGGTGCAGAGATGACTGAGAATCAGGCTCTGGGAATAGTCTGAGAGGAAAAAGGCCCTTCATCGTGCACAGAAATCAGCCAGGGGGACTTGTGAAAAACGTAGATTCTGATTCTGTGCATTTCAGATTCTGCTTTTCTAACAAGCTCCCTGGGATGTCAGTAGCGTTCTTCTACTGGACCATGTTTTAATGAGCAAAACTGGCGTGTATTTAGCAAGTGACAAGCTTTGCAACTTAAAGCTGTCACCTGTGGGTCGGGCTAAGAAATGCATAGGGTAGTGAAAATTAAACCTAATGCCTAAAGGTATTTTGTATAATGTTCTAATTCTCTTTTCTTTTTTAAAAAAGTAATTTTATTTATTTATCTATTTTTGGCTGTGCTCTGTCTTCGTGACTGTGAGGGCTTTTCTCTAATTGTGGCAAGCAGGGCTAGGCTTTAGTTACAGTGCATAGGCTTCTCATTGCGGGGCTTCTCTTATTGCAGAGTGCGGGCTCTGGGGCACACTGTCTTCCGTAGTTGCAGCACATGGGCTCAGCAGTTGCAGATCCCAGGCTCTAGAGCACAGGCTCAATAGCTGTGGCACACAGGCTCAGTTGCTCTGCAGCATGTGGCATCTTCCCGGATCAGGGATCGAACCCATGTCTCCTGCATGGGCAGGCAGATTCTTTACCACTGAGCCACCAGGGAAGCCTGTTTTCTCTTTTTTTTTCTAATAACTATGTATTTATTTATTGGCTGCACTGGGTCTTCATTGCTGCACGGGCTTTCTTTTGTATGGCAAGTGGGGACATGAGTTTGAGTAAGCTCCAGGAGTTGGTGATAGACAGGGAAGCCTGGTGTGCTGCAGTCCATGGGGCTGCAAAGAGTCAGACACGACTGAGCAACTGAACAGACTCTAGTTGCAGCGCGAAGGACTTCACTGCAGTGACTTCTCTTGTCACAGAGCACAGGCTCGAGGGCGACCGGGCTCCAGCAGTTGTGAGTGCATGAGCTTAGCTGCTCCATGGCATATGGGAATCTTTCAGGACCAGGGGTTGAACCCATTTCCCCTGCACTGGCAGGCAGATTGTTAACCACTAGACCACCAGGGAAGCCCTCTAACTTAATTTTCTTAATTGAAATATTGTTGACCACAGTATCACATTACTTTCAGGTATCGACATATTGATTTGACATTTAAACACATTATGAAATGATCACCACAATAATCCTAATAGTCATTTGTCACCTTACACAGCTATTATAATATTATTGACTATATTCCTTATCCTGTATATTACCTCCCTTGGACTCATTTATTTTATAACTGGAAGTTTCTGCCTCTTAATCCCCTCCACTTATCTCCCTACTCCCCTCCCCTCTGGCCACCACCAGCTTGTTCTCTGTATCTACAAATGTTTCTGTTTTGTCTGTGTGTTCATTTTTTTTATATTTTTAGTTTCCACATATAAATGAAATCATACAATATTTGTCTTTATCTGTCCAACTTACTTCACTTAACATAATATCCTCTAGATCTATCCATGTTGTCACAAATGGCATGATTTCATTCTTTTTGGGGCAGAGTAATATTATATATATCACATCTGCTTTATGTACTCATCCATCGATGATGCTTAGGTTGTTTGCCTTTCTTGGCGATTGTAAGTAATGCTGGGTTCTAACTTTAAATGATTGGAGATGATACGTTGTGTTGAGGTTTTAGCGGGATGGTACATAACACATCTTTTCCCTGTCTGAATTCAAAACTAATTGAGATATAAGGCATATAAAGATCAAAATATCCTGTTTAATACTGATAAAGTTACTTAGAGAGGTTGTCCTAAACATGGGCTTGCTAATATTCCTCTGAATTGAGTGAAATGAGTTAACTTTCTGAAATAACAAGCCAGACCCAAAGAGACAAAGCCTGGGACACAGACTCACTTCAGTAGCCAAGAACTGGTGTGAACACACACTCTCTGCCGACAGCACATCCCCAAAAGAGAAGGAGATGGGCTGAGTTCACACCCTCAGCCCCTGGGGGAGGAGCCAGTGGGGGCTTCGGAGAGAGACTGGGTGTGTGAAAGTTCCTCCACCTGGAGTGAGGAGAACCTGTGACCTGCTCAGTCCTTAGATGGCTTAAGGGGAAACTGGAAGAGGGGTGAGGAATTATAACACATTTGCAAGCACTAGGTAACTCCTGCATCTATTTATACTCTCAGCCCAAGGTTTTGCTAACATATCTATTACAAAGAGATCTATTTTCCAAAAAAAAAAAAAAATACAAAATAGAGCATGCATCCACATCCTGACACAAGACTGGGAAAGAAAGTTAATTAGACTTTCCAGCTTCTGGAGACCAAGATTCAGTTCAGTTCAGTTCAGTCTCTCAGTCGTGTCCGACTCTTTGCGACCCCATGAATCGCAGCACGCCAGGCCTCCCTGTCCATCACCTACTCCCGGATTTCACTCAGACTCACGTCCATTGAGTCAGTGATGCCATCCAGCCTTCCCATCCTCTTTCATCCCCTTCTCCTCCTGCCCCCAATCCCTCCCAGCATCAGAGTCTTTTCCAATGAGTCAACTCTTCGCATGAGGTGGCCAAAGTACTGGAGTTTCAGCTTTAGCATCATTCCTTCCAAAGAAATCCCAGGGCCAATCTCCTTCAGAATGGACTGGTTGGATCTCCTTGCAGTCCAAGGGACTCTCAAGAGTCCTCTCCAACACCACAGTTCAAAAGCATCAATTCTTCGGCACTCAGCCTTCTTCACAGTCCAACTCTCACATCCATACATGACCACAGGAAAAACCATAGCCTTGACTAGATGGACCGAAACACCCAAATGGAAGAAGAGTTTCCAAATACTAGAGAATCCAAAAAATTAAATTAAATTAAAACTGACCAGTGTCATTTACTCGTGGCCCCACTTGATCATTGATTCTCCATCTATGTATTAACTGTTCACCTGTACCTGTGATAACTCCATGCTCCTCCATGCTCTTGACTTTATAGTAGAGCTGGAGACCCTTTGCCCAGTCCATCTTTATGACCAGACTCAGGAGCCCCTCACTCTTTTTCACATCTTCCAGTGCCTCACCTGAGAGTGTTTTCCACTGTCTCTTTACCTGGAGAGAGCTATGTACACCCCCATCAAATTACCATGCATTTTGTTCCTCCAGGACAATTTGACTCACTGCATTCTAGAAGGTCTCCCATCTCTCCTTCGGCAGGTTCACTTTGATTGATAAGGTAGTTCACTGCGTTTGAATAAGTCACTAAAGTAGTCTGGAGTTGACGAAGAAGTGACACTAAATTAACAAAGAAGTGACAGTAAATTGTTCTCTCTTTTTAAATATTTCTTTATTTGGCTGCCCCGGATCTCCATTGCAGCATGCAGGATCTTTAGTTGTAGTGTACGAACTTTTAATTGCAGCACATGGGGTCTAGTTCCCTGACCAGAGATCGAACCCAGGCCCCATGCATTGAAAACATGACGTCTTAGCCACTGAACCACCAGAGAAGTCCCAGTAAATTGTTCTTATATGTTCCCTTCAACTCTGGAATCCTGTGATTTGGTGATGGTGATTTTGAGTTCTTAAGAAAAAGCAGAGCTATTATTTTCATGATCTTAGCAACCTTTTTTTAATTATTTTCATCTAAATGATTGATAGATTATTTAATCTAAATCAAAACATCATGCAAAGTCTAGACACAGAAATCAGTGGAATAATAAATCAACTATTTAAAACTGAGAATTTGATGGGTGGTTTCTCTGTTTTGAGCTACAAGTGGCTTTGCTAAATCTGACAGCATTTACATCTACTTAATTTAGAGCTCTAGTAGCGGTTTACAAAAGGAGAACTTAAAGCAAGTCAACCATATAATTTTTTGTTAATTTGTATGCTGAATAGCCATTTCTGTTCTAGTAGCATGCAGCTGGAGGGTTTTATAGGACCAAATGCTTTTATAGGACAAAAACAATTAATATGTGCTCACTGACATAATTTATCTGCAATCATTCCTCAATTACTGTATTTTATTTAAATTTGGAGAGTGTCCCCAAGGGTGTGATTTTTCATAAGACATTGGGGGACAGAGTCTTAGAATTAGCTGGAGTCCTAATGTCTAGCTTTGTGTTTGCTGCTTTTTTGCCATCCTCTGAGGGTTTCTTGGATTGCATGCCAATTGTATGCCTTTCCTTTCCAGTTATATTCATCTATTTAATTTGGTGGAACACAGTTAGAGGTTTGGGTCATCCCTGGTGGCTCAGTAGGAAAGAATCTCCCTGCCTGTGCAGGAGACTCAGGTCCTGACCCTGGATCTGGAAGATCCCCTGGAAAAGGAAATGGCAACCCACTCTAGTATTCTCTATCCTAGGAAATCTCATGGACAGAGGAGCCTGGCAGGCTACAGTCCCTGAGATCACAGGGTCAGACACAGCAACTAAACAAGTTAGAGGTTTAACTCCAGAGATTAAGTTGGTGCAGCTAAATATATGAGTTCAGAAACAGGAAGTTGAAATCTTATTGCCAGATAACGTCTCCTTTCTTGGGGAAGTAAGAACAAAATTTACTTGCTGAAATTGTCAGCTCTGTGAGAAACCTGAAGATGATCTACCATTCCAGTATTTTTACAGATGATACTACAGGGCAAAGGAGTGATTTGGTTAACATTTCTCTGAGAAAGTTTCATAGGCAAAAGAACCAGAGAACTCAGGGGTATTTCTTGAAAAAAATAGTAGTTGAGCTTGGAAGTAGACAAGAATAACACTTCCATAAGATAAGTAAGAAGAGCAAAGATGAATTAAAGAAAATGATCTAGAAGATCTTCATGACCCAGATAATCACAATAGTGTGATCACTCACCTAGAGCCAGACATTCTGGAATGTGAAGTCAAGTGGGCCTTAGAAAGCATCACTATGAACAAAGCTAGCAGAAGTGACGGAATTCTAGTTGAGCTATTTCAAATCCTGAAAGATGATGCTGTGAAAGTGCTGCACTCAATATGCCAGCAAATTGGGAAAACTCAGCAGTGGCCACAGGACTAGAAAAGGTCAGTTTTCATTTCAATCCCAAAGAAAGGCAATGCCAAAGAACGCTCAAACTGCCGCACAATTGCACCCATTTCACACACTAGTAAAGTAATGCTCAAAATTCTCCAAGCCAGGCTTCAGTAATACCTGAACGGTGAACTTCATACGTTCAAGCTGCTTTTAGAAAAGGCAGAGGAACCAGAGATCAAATTGCCAACATCCACTGGATCATCAAAAAAGCAAGAGAGTTCCAGAAAAACATCAACTTCTGCTTTATTGACTATGCCAAAGCCTTTGACTGTGTGGAACACAATTAACTGTGGAAAATTCTGAAAGAGATAGGAATACCAGAGCACCTGACCTGCCTCTTAAGAAACCTATATGCAGGTCAGGAAGCAACAGTTAGAACTGGACATGGAACAGACTGGTTCCAAATAGGAAAAGGAGTACATCAAGGCTGTATACTGTCACCCTGCTTACTTAACTTATATGCAGAGTACATCATGAGAAACGCTGGGCTGGAAGAAGCACAAGCTGGAATCAAGATTGCCGGGAGAAATATCAATAACCTGATATGCAGATGACACCACCCTTATGGCAGAGGAACTCTTATGAAAGAGGAACTAAAAAGCCTCTTGGTGAAAGTGAAAGAGGAGAGTGAAAAAGTTGACTTAAAGGTCAACATTCAGAAAACGAAGATCATGGCATCTGGTCCCATCACTTCATGGGAAATAGATGGGGAAACAGTGTCAGACTTTATCTTGGGGGGCTCCAAAATCACTGCAGATGGTAATTGCAGCCATGAAATTAAAAGATGCTTATTCCTTGGAAGGAAAGTTATGACCAATCTAGATAGCATATTAAAAAGCAGAGATATTATTTTGCCAACAAAGGTCCATTTAGTCAAGGCCATGGTTTTTCCTGTGGTCATGTATGGATGTGAAAGTTGGACTGTAAAGAAAGCTGAGCACCAAAGAACTGATGCTTTTGAACTGTGGTGCTGGAGAAGACTCTTGAGAGTCCCTTGGACTGCAAGGAGATCCAACCAGTCCATCCTAAAGGAGACTGGTCCTGGGTGTTTATTGGAAGGACTGATGCTGATGGTGAAACTCCAATACTTTGGCCACCTCATGCAAAGAGTTGACTAATTGGAAAAGACCCTGATGCTGGGAGGGATTGGGGGCAGGAGGAGAAGGGGACGACAGAGGATATGGCTGTATGGCATCACTGACTCAATGCACATGAGTTTGGGTGAACTCCAGGAGTTGGTGATAGCCAAGGAGGCCTGGCGTGCTGCAATTCATGGGGTCACAAAGAGTCGGACACGACTGAGCGGCTAAACTGAACTGAACTGACTGATCTAGAAGAAATGATAAATGTCAATTAATTCCAATACTTTAACAGATTAAGAAATGAGGTCAGAGGGGTTAAGTGCTTTACCCCAGGGTCACACAGAGAGTCAATGTCAAGAAAGTTCTTAGAACCCAGGGTATCTCTCTCATAGCACCTCATTTTATTCATTTTTCACTATGAAATTATCTCAAATAATCAGTTTTTGTCTAAAAAGAGAGGAATTAAATATCTGTAGTATCTCAGAATGCATTAAAACATGAAGCAGATAGAGGATCCATTTTCTCTCTGATATAGTGATTTCCTGAAAATAATTGAGATAATTTTTTGGTTCAATTAAATTACCATGCACCTTTATGAGAAATGTATTAAGATAGGAGATAAAAGTGGTACCATATAAATAAGAAAATGGCTCTGACCCCTCAAATGTTTATTCATTTACTCTTTGCTGCTGCTGCTGCTAAGTCACTTCAGTCGTGTCCAACTCTGTGCAACCCCATAGACGGCAGTCCACCAGGCTCCCCCGTCCCTGTGATTCTCCAGGCAAGAACACTGGAGTGGGTTGCCATTTCCTTCTCCGATGCATGAAAGTGAAAAGTGAAAATGAAGTCAGTCAGTCGTGTCTGACTCTTTGCAACCCCATGGACTGCAGCCCACCAGGCCCCTCCATCCATGGGATTTTCCAGGCAAGAGTACTGGAGTGGGTTGCCACTGCCTTCTCCATCCTTTGCTCTACTGACTGATAATTGTGAAAAATGACAAATAAGAAGTTTCAAATGTACTGAGGATTTAAGGGGAAAAAGAAATCAGATGTTAGATCCTGATGTTAAAATTATATTGTTAAAAACTTATACTCTTAATAAAGACTTAATCACTTGGAAAGAATGAAAAAGATTGAAAAATATTCTAATTAAAAATAAGTCTGTCTTACAGAATCTTTTAAGATAGATTAGCTTAATTGTGGTCAAATGAATTTATTTCTGCCCCAAAATGTTGATACAATGTGGTTTCATTTCGTGCCTGTACACAGTCTTTAGGTGGCGGAGCTTATCCATACACACACAGATCTTCCCCTATGGTTTTTCTTGAGAACTGTTTCAGCTTCCTGACAAGGCACTTTTCATGTCTTGCTTCACCCAACATTGCGACTTTAGATAATCATTAGTTAAATCATCATCTCACCACAGCAGAACAGCGGACCCTAAGAAATGTGAGAATGAAAGACTAGGGACTTAACATTTACAAATCTAAAACAAATCTACTGTATCCATTAAACAGTGTATCTTGCATTCACTCAACCAATCAACATTCACTGAGAAAACATTGGAGGTGAAAACATGGTAATAATAGAGCTAGAATCACTAAGAAATACAGAGAAACCAAAATAATAGGTTGTGATGTATCATGAGAAATATGGTCAGGGAATGTAAGTCTTTGTTGGAAGTCAGAGAATGCTTCTTATAGGAGCCAACAAAAGAATTAAACCTTCAGAACTTCCCTGCTGGTTCAGTGGTTAAGAATCCGCCTTGTAATGCTGAGATTCAGCCAGATTCTTGGTCAGAGACTTAAGTTCCCACATGCCCTGAAGCAACTGAGCCTGCCAGCCACAAATAGAGAGTCTGTGCGCCCCAAGAAAAAGATCCCGAGTTTCGCAACCAGGTCCCAGTGCAGCCAAATAAATATTAAATATTTAAAATAGTAAAAATTAATTAAACCTTTAATTACGTTCTCCATCCACGTGACTTCCACTATCCAAAGGCTTCTTTTCACTAAACAAATATTTACATAGTAACTGTAGACACTATTGGGACCATTAAGAAAAGTGACTAATACAATTATGTAAAGTTTAAAAATAAAATAAAATTTAAAAAAAAAGAAAAGTGAAGAAAATAGGTGGCATGCTTTGAGTTTAGATTAAGAAGCATGTCTCAGAATGTAAACCTCTTTTCCTCATTCAGTATTTATTGTTTTACTTGACAGACTTTAAAGAGCAGATGAGAGTCATTGAATACTAGTAACTAATAAGTATATAAACACTTGAGAGTGCTGTTAAAGTGTTTAAAAGTCCTTAAGAGCCCTTACTAGGTCACACATGTCCTGAGTCATCTTATTTACCTTATGAATTCGCCTGGCAAACTTTGTTTTCATATGCAATGCAAAGGTGGGGTTCAGGTCAGTCTATGTGAAAACAATTACAAATGGATGGCCCTGAATGCCTGAGGTTGTACTATTTTTTTTTCTTAATAAAGTTTAGTATCTTTTCTTCTTTTTGCTTCACTGGGTCTTTGTTGCAGCATGCAGGTTTTCTCTAGTTGTGGCTCTAGATTCTGTGTGCTTAGTTGTTCTGCAGCATGTGGGATCTTAGCTCCCCAACCAGTGATCAAACTCTCTTTCCCTGCATTGGAAGGTGGATTCTTAACCACTGGACCACTGGAGAAGTCCCCAAGGTTGTTTTTTTATATATATAATTTTATTTGTTTATTTTTATTTTGGCTGTGCTAGGTTGTTGTGGCTGTCAGGCTTTACTCTAGTTGTAGCCAATGGGGGCTACTCTTTAGTTGCAGTGCGCGGTCTTCTCTTTGTGGTGGCTTCTCTTGTTGTAGAGCACAGGCTCGAGGGCACATGGACTTCAGTAGTTGGGGCTTCCGGGCTCTAGAGCACAGGCTTAATAGTTGTGGTGTAGGGGCTTAGTTGTTGCACGGTATGTGGGAATCTTCCTGAATCAGGGATCCAACTGAGTCTCTGCATTGGCAGGCGGATTCTTTACCACTGAGCCAGCAGGGAAGTCCCCAAGGTTGTGCTCTGAATGGAAAAAGAATAACAGCATTAGGCATCCCATTTTGGGCCATATTTGTTCCCACATGCTGCACATTATAGAAAATGTATAGTTAGTCCAATTTTTTTTTATTTGCTTGGCCATAAATACTCTGATATTTGATTACTCAAAACACAGAATTTTCCCCCCTTAGATTATGTTGGCGAGGGGTAGGGAAAAAAAGTATTCCAGGTAAAAGGACCTGAAGAGAAACACCAAGTTATCAGTAATAGTTGTCTTTGGATTGTGGGGCTATGGGTCATTTTATTCTGTTGTATATTTTTCTATATGCCCAAGTGCTCTATTGCAGAAGGAAATGGCAACCCACTCCAGTATTCTTGTCTGGAAAATCCCAAGGATAGAAGAGCCTAGTGGGCTACAGTCCATGGGTTTGCAAAGAGTTGGACACGACTGAGCAACTTTCACTCACTCAAATGCTCTATAATCAGCATAACTTGTGTAGAATCCAACTAAAATGGAGTCACTCATATCAGGAGCAAAATGAAGATAGTCAGTGCAGGCGCATAAAGGAAATTTAACCTAACCTTACAGGAATTCACAGCTCTTCTCAGAAATCAGCAGAGGACAGCAGCCAAGCCCCAAATGCTATCTCAGGACTTCCCTCTTCCCCTGACCCAAATAAAAACAGAGACCTCTAGGCAACCAACAAGCTGAAAAAGCCAAATAACTTCCGTATTTATCCCATAAAAATCCTGGTCTGTGAGCAACTCAGAATTTCTCCCATAGCCTTAAGTTTCCTAACTTGAAAGTCAAAAACAGTACAATAAACTCATCTTTGTGCTTTGGTTTCTTCGGTATGCAGAGATTGGTTTTTGATACTTGCTTCTTTAAAAACTTGAAACTAAAATTATTAAAAGATCCTAACACAGTAGCCTAAACTCTGAGTAGTACCTTCAAAAGCATTAATACTTTTGTAAGAACAAACTCTTTTGTAAGCAGTTTGCTGTGGTCTGTATTTAATTTCGATCTCTTTATTAAGCTGGCTACAGTTAGCCCTGAATCAGAGTGCCCAAGGACCAGAAACCTGTCAGGAGACCAAGCAGCAAGAGTAAGTAGACACCAGTGAGGTGGACAGGGTTGTAGAGAACTAACAGTGGGTCTAGAAACTCAGTTAAACAGCAGTGGAAAGAGAAGTGGAAGCAGAGAGCAGCTGAATCATCATGATGTCAGGGCATTGCATGCAGAGCTACAGACAAGACGACAGGATGGATAGAGCCGCTTCTTATCAGAAGAGCTTTTTTAGTGCTCATCAAGACCTCTGTGTCTTGCTCCTCAGCCCTGTGGCTGACGAGATCTTGCTGTTCTTTCTCTGCTTTGCGTATGTTCCTATACTACAAACCATCAACTGAGACAACCTGAAGATGAAGCTGCTCCTTGCAACCTACAAGAAGCTAACTGGCATAGACAAATATTTAGGTTGCATCCACTGAACCAAGAAACAGACAGAGCTCTGTGGTAAACCGCCTAGAAGATAACCTTTCTGTTTAAAGTTATTTGCTTAGGGTTGAGTCCTAGAATAAAAACTGACAGGTCAGAGGGTAAAGAACTTTGTGAATACTGCCAAACAGCTTTTCATAAATTGCTTTAATTACTATGAGGGGTTTTTTTATATCTTTTAATTTCTCACATATGCATTTTCTGTTTCCCGTGTCTGGATGGCTGACACTCTGTTTTGGTCGACCCAACTTTCATTTGCATCATGATTCTTCCCTTACTTGACTCTACTATGTTTGGGGCAGAAGCTAAATTTTGATTTCCACTTTCCCTTGTTGATGTGAGAAATAAGTCTTCTAGTTCTTTCTCCAAATTCTGCCTCCTTGAACTGCTGTGAGATGTGGTAGTCATTATGAAAAACAGAAAGATAAAAGCCATATGCTAAGATGTATGAGCCAAAGGCTTATGCCTTGGACATTGGTGATGTTTGGAGCCAACGTATCAGCCCTGGACTGAGTCCCATGGGACATCTTTTTTTTTTTTAATTAATTAATTTATTTTTTACTTTACAATATTGTATTGGTTTTGCCATATATCAACATGCATCTGCCACGGGTGTACACGTGTTCCCCATCCTGAACCCCCCTCCCACCTCCCTCCCCATACCATCCCTCTGGGTCATCCCAGTGCATCAGCCCCAAGCTTCCTGTATCCTGCATGAATCGCCAGTCCAGGGACATCTTTTCTACCTGAATGAAACAGTTCTTTTATTTGTTAAGCCATTGTAGTAGGTTTTTCCGTTTCTTGTTGCTAAATGCAATTTTGACTATTATACACACTTTTCATGACTTCTATATTGCAGATGTCTATGGTTTGCTGCAAATATTTTCCCATTTGTTGTTTGTCCTTTAATTTGTTTTTGATTTTTTAATATACATATGGTTTTATGTTTGTGCTTAAATGTACCCATTTTTCTGTTATTTATTCAGTCAAAAAATTGAAAAATGTTGTAAACAATTTTGAAAGTTATTGAAGAAATAAACAACACATAGTCTGTCAACTGTGAAACAGAAGACAATGAAAAATAAAGACAGAACATATATATATATATAACTTAGTATCACAACATGTATATTAATAATAATGAAAATGGGTTCAATTTCTTAAACTTCCTTATTAAAAAACACTTTGTTCTCAAACTGGCTAAACACACACACCTATGCACACACACCCATGCACATACAATCATGCTGTTTATAAAATGTACTCAAACCAAAATGACTAAAAACTTTGAAAGCAAAAAGATATACAAGGATATACCAAGAAATTAAATTTAAAACAAGGATTAATCTTGGGCAAAATACAACCTAAGGTGAAAAATAATAAATAAGTTCAAAACAACCATTTTGATAAAAGTGCACCATGATATGTCATGTAATTTTATTCATAAACACTAGATAGTTATATACAGAGCAAAACACAATAGAAACACAAGAGGAAAATCACAGAAGCACAAATGCACTGGGACATTTCAGGTAAAATAAGCAATACATAAATATTAAGAGAGCTGAGTAATATAATTAGCATGTTTGATTTAATCAATGCTTACAAAATTATGTTTGCTCCAAAATAGTATGCCTTCTTTTTTAGTGTGCCTGAAGTATTTATAATCATTTAATATTTTGCCAGAAGATAGTTTGGAGAAATTATACGTTGAACAGATCACAACATGTTCTCTCAGCATAAAGCAAGAGAAATTGACTTTAAAATTTAAGTAAGTTCCATAAAATATCTTTTGAGTGAAAGAGGAAATTCACTGCATGCATATATCACATTTTGCTTATCCATTTATCAGTTGATGAATTTTGAGGTTGTTTCCACTTTGGGGCTTGAAAAAAATCATGTGTAACGCTGCTATGAACATTTGCATCAAGTTTGTGTGTGAACATGTGTTTTCAACTCTCTTGGGTACATACCCAGGATTGGAATTTCTGGTCATATGATAACTATATATTTAATTTTTCAAGGTACAGCCAAACAGTTTTCTAAAACAACTGCACCATTTTACATTCCAACCAGCAATGTATGAGGGTTCCAACGTCTCTACATCCTCCCCAACACTTGTTATTAAGCATCTTTTGATAATACAGTTATCCTAGGGGTGTGTGAGTAATACCTCATTATGTTTTTTATTTTCATTTCCTTGATGATACTGAGCTCTTTTTCTGTACTTATTGGTGATTTGTATATCTTTGAAGAAATATCTATTCAAACTTTGCTCATTTTTACTTGGATTATTTGCCTTTTATTACTAAGTTTTGAGGTTTTTATATACTTTGGTTACAACTTTCTTATTAGATTTGTAAATATGTTCTCCCATAATGTGGAGTTTTTTCACTTTCTTGCTAGTGTCCTCTGAAACAGAAAATGTTTTTTCTTTAATTTTATTTTATTGAACTATAGTTGATTTACAATGCTATGTTATTTTCTAAGGTAGAGCAAAATGATTCAGTTATACATACATAAACATTCTTTTTCCTATTCTTTTCCATTATGGTTTACCACAGGATATTGAAGATAGCTCCCTGTGCTCTACAGTAGGACCTTGATGTTTATCTGCACTATATATAACAGCATATATCTGCTAATCCCAAACTCCCAGTCTGTTCCTCCCCCACTGCCTTGACAATCCAAGTCTGTGCTCTATGTCTGTGGGTCTGTTTCAGTTCAGACTTCATAGATAAGTCCCTTTGTGTATTATGCATTCTACTGCATTTATCAAATACACATGTGCATGTATGTGTGTGTATGAAAGTATCAGGCATAAGGTTAAGTCAAACACATATATAACCTCTCTTTGCTTGCTGAGGCCAGTAGTGAAAATGAAAAAAAAAAAAAAAATGACTCTTGGAGGTATATTAAGAGGGTTTGATTTGGTTTTGCTTTTGAGCGATCCCAGAATCAGGTTTATGGATGTGTATGGCTCTTTGAGGCTCATTTGATGCCAAGGAATAAAGGCAGATCTCTTCCATGAAGTTATGAAAACATGACACCTCCATGGGCAAAGAAAGGTGAGACTGGAGAGGGAAGATATTTAATACTAAACAACAGGGAAGGGCCAGTCAGTTACTGACTTAACAGTGAGGGTGATGTGTGGACCAGGCTTTGCTTGTGCCAATAACTGGACACCATCTGTTTGTATTGGTTTTGTTTTCCCTGCACCACCCTGGGTGATGCAGAGTTCAGCCGCTCACCATGTCCACTTAGACTAAATATTTTTTTTACAACTTAGTGGAATTAAACTGGAGACTTAGAAGTCAGAGAATGTCACATTCTGTCATCTTGCCATCTGTCTTGCCTTCTGTCTCCTTCCATCTCCTCTTCTCATTAACTTCCCTGCGCCTTCACTGGTATAAAGTCCTCCCTTTGTCTTATATGTGCTAGTTTGGACACCAATATTTTTTATAGCATGGCCAGTTTAGGAGCCCAGTCCTCCCTTCCAGGACAATTTAAGCATTTTCTTCCAGTCAAATCCCTCTCCCAAAATGCCATTTTTGTGAATTCAAGTTGTCGTATCAGGGGCTTCCCAGGTGGTAAAAAACCTGCCTGCCAATGCAGAAGATGTAAGAGACACAGGTTCAAACCCTGTGTTGGGAAGATCCCCTGAAGGAGGGCCTGGCAACCCACTCCAGTATTCTTGACTGGAGAATCCCATGGACAGAGGTGTCTGGCGGGCTACAGTCCCTAGGGTTGCACAGAGTAGGACACGACTGAAGCCACTTAGCATGCAAAATTCTTTCATCACCTCACATAATTAACTGTGCATTGAATATATTTGTTCTTGTAGTAGGTTAATATTTTGATACTTAACTATGTGGGTTTTTTTTTTAATTCCTTTTACTTATCTCTTTTTCCCCCACCATTCAAGGAATGTTAGGATTTTTAGAGATACAGATACAGAGATGTTACAGAGAGAACAATTAAATCCTAAACAGTTAAGCTCCTGAAAGTAATTTGTAAAGTCTATAGCAGACAAAAAGTTCTTAAAAGCCATGTTCTAAATTACAGGAACTGTAATTGAGAGAAAAAATGGAGGTGTTTTTTTTTTTTTAATTCCCAAAGTCTGGCTTTAAATATCCAGAGTCAATGCCTGGAGGATCAAGAACGTGATATCTATACCATAACCACAGAGAGGAGGCTGCGATGTCAGAAGAGTCTGAAGGAGATAAGAGCTTGATCAGCAGACAGGAAAGTGAGGATTGTGGGGGATGTGCTGAGGGCTCATTTGTGGGGCCTCAGGCTGTTCGAATCCTTCCTCCAAGGTCAAGTCTTTGCAGAAAAGCAGAATAAGCTTAAATCAGTTTGAGGCATTCCAGAGCAAACAGAAACACTGCAAGGCTGCACAGACAACCTAAATGACTGTAAACCTCAGAGAGCAGCCTGAGTTTTCCTGAGCAGCAGAAGGACCAGTAGTGGTCAGGATAGGGGCATCAGGGGCCATGGAGTTCTCCCAGATTCTCCTACATCCACTGGGCATGATGCAGGAGCAGGAGCTGCAATTGCCAGGCTCCCTGAGAAGGCAGGGGTTAAACAGGATGCCGGACTAGGAAGAGGAAGACAGAATA
This sequence comes from Bubalus bubalis, assembly GCF_019923935.1. Taxonomy (NCBI): domain Eukaryota; kingdom Metazoa; phylum Chordata; class Mammalia; order Artiodactyla; family Bovidae; genus Bubalus; species Bubalus bubalis. Next base: position 21,564,709 of record NC_059160.1, read on the forward strand.
TAGATGGAACAACTGGGAGCCGTGGCACCACTCAGCAGGAGCAGAAAGTAACACTCAAGCCTGGAAGGCATGAGTTACAGATGTCAGCACAGACAGAGATACCCGTCGTGCAGACTCACACACCCGCCCTGATGCTACAAACACCCGCCCCGATGCTACAAACATCCCCCAAATAGAGGCCTGCCAGGAGTAAAAGAACTACAGCAGTAGGGTTGGAGGGTGCATTTGAATTACCCATAGGAAACTGAGTTTTTAACTGATTGTAAATTAAGTTGTCAGGATACAAATAGAGAAATCATTAAATTTTTAATAAAGCCATCTTCTGATAGTACAAAGTTTGTACTCCCAAATTACTCAGGAAAGTTACTTGGCAGTAGCCACTAAAATTAAAAATGCACAGACCCTTTGACCCAGCAACCCCAGTTTTAAGAATCTATCCTTTAGGGACTTCTCTGGTGGCCCAGTGGTTAAGAATCCACCTGTCAATGCAGGGGACATGGGTTCATTCAATCCCTGGTCCAGGAACTAGGGTCCCACATGCCATGGGGCCACTAAGCCCATGTGCCACAACTGCTGAGCCCGCACTCTAGAGACTGCGAGCTGCAACTGTTGAACCCATGGGCCACAACTAGAGAAAGCCTGCATGTAGCATCATAGAGCCTGTGCACCGCAGCAAAGACCCAACACAGCCATAAAGAAAGAAAGAATCCGTCCTTTAGAAGTAAAAGAGCCGGGATTCAAAGGCATGTGTAAAAAGTCTTTATTTTGACAATATTTGAGGTGCCAAAACCCTGGAAATAGCATCAATATGTATCAGTAGAGGATGGGTGGATAAAGAACTGTGTATCTATTTCCTGAAATATTATGTTGAAATATTAATATGTTATTAAATGAAAAAAGTTGCAGTGTGAGTATATTATCTCATTTGTGTTAGCCAAAGAGAGAGAGGTCTTATATATGCTATTATAAAAATGTAAAAGAGACCCCCAAGTGTAGCCATTGGCTCTTTTATGGGTGGTGTTGTAAGGAGGAAAGAGCACTCATTTTTTATGCACTTCAGTATTGTTTGACTTGAAACAGAGAGAAGGCTCTGATTTTGTAATATGTTTCAAGTAATAAAATAGAAATGTGGGAAAAATGGATATGAGAAGGAAAAAAAATCCCTCAGCTTAACAGTTTCAAATGATCCCCTCAAAAGCTTCTGTTTAAGAAATGAATATGATTTTGAAAAATTAGATTTTCACTTCTCTCTTGTCTGTCTTCTCTTAACTCTGCAATAAACTATGGTGAAACGGTGTGGGGGATTCTTAAAATAAACCATTCACATTGGAGAATATACTGAAGAATGAAGGTTTGATGTTAACTGCTTCTGAGTCCTACTTTAAGGGCTGCTTTGCGTTTGGGGAGCTGACCCCCCCTTGCCCAGCTAACACCCCCTCACCTGCGAGCTTCTCTCCTCCCCCATTCTCTCCGCACCCTCTGTCCCAGGTCTTCCTGGTCCCACATTAACCACCTTCCATCTCCAGCCCTCCTTTCCTCTGACTTAACTTCTTTGATCTTTTTAAAAAATTTTTATTGGAGCATAGTTGATTTACAATGTTGTGTTATTTTCAGGTATACACTAAAGTAATCAGTTATACATATCCATATGTCCACTCTTTTTTTAGATTCTTTTCCCATATAGTTCATTACAGAGTATTGAGTAGAGTTCCCTGTGCTATACACTAAGTAGGTCCTTATTAGTTATCTGTTTTATATATAGTAGAGTGTATATGGAACTTCCCTGGTAGCTCAGTGGGTAAAGAATCTACCTGCAATGCAAGAGACCCCAGTTCGATTCCTGGGTCAGGAAGATCCCCTGGAGAAGAGATAGGCTACCCACTCCAGTATTCTTGGGCTTCTCTGGTGGCTCAGACAGTAAAGAATCCACCTGCAATGCAGGAGACATGGGTTTGATCCCTGGGTTAGGGTTTGATCCCCTGGAGGAGGGCATGGCAACCCACTCCAGTATTCTTGTCTGGAGAATCCCAAGGACAGAGGAGCCTGACAGGCTACAGTCCATGGGGTCACAAAGTGTTGGACACGACTAAGCACAGCACAGTCTGTACATGTCACTCCCAGTCTCCCAATTTATCCCTCCTCCCCTCACCCCCTGTAACCATAAGTTTGTTTTCTACATCTGTAACTTTACTTCTGTTTTGTAAGTAAGTTCATTTGTACCCTTTTTTTAGATTCCATATATAAACAATACGATGTTCATCTTTTTGTGTCTGACTTACTTCTCTCAGTATGACAATCTGTATGTCCATCCATGTTGCTGCAAATGGCATTATTTGTTCTTTTTTGTGGCTGAGTACTATTTCTTTGTATATACATACCACATCTTCTTTGGAGGTTCCCAGGTGGCACAGTGGTTAAAAAAAAAAAAATCTGCCTGACAATGCAGGAGATGTAAAAGATGTGGGTTTGATCCCTGGATTGGGAACATCCCCTGGAGTAGGAAATGGTAACCCACTCCAGTATTCTTGCCTGGAAAATTCCATGGACAGAGGAGCCTGGCAGGCTACAGTCCATGGGATGGCAAAGACTAGGACACAACTTAGCAAATGAACACACGTACACTACATCTTCTTTATCCATTATGCTGTTGATGGACATCTGGGTTGCTTCTGCTGTCCTGGCATTGTAAATGGTGCTGCAATAAGCATTGGGGTGCATACATCTTTTTGAATTATGGTTTTCTCTGGGCATATGCTCAGGAATGGGATTGCTGGATTATATAATAGGTCTATTTTTTAGCTTTTTAAGGAGCCTTCATACTGTTCTTAGTGGCTATACCGATTTACATCCCCACCAACAGTGCAGGGAGGTTCCTTTTTCTCCACACCCTCTTCAGCATTCATTGTACTTTTTTTTTTTTTTTTTAATGGTGGCCACTCTGACCGGTGTGAGGTGATGCCTCATTGTACTTTTGATTTGCATTTCTGTGATAATGAGCCAGGTTGACCTAACTTATTTCCTCCCTGTTCATGGGGGCACCTGGAACCCATGCCAAGTAGCACACAAGCTTTTTTCATGAAAATCACTTCATCTTCAGAAATGGGATGAAGGAAGGGGGCAGGGTTGGATGGGCCACATCTAAGAACAGTTCAGGAGTGGAGGGTTCTGGGCTGTTAAAGATGGCCTGTTCAGTTCAGTTCAGTCGCTCAGTCTTGTCCAACTCTTTGCCACCCCATGAACCACAGCATGCCAGGCCTCCCTGTCCATCACCAACTCCCGGAGTTCACCCAAACCCATGTCCATCGAGTCTGTGATGCCATCCAACCATCTCATCCTCTGTCGTGCCCTTCTCCTCCTACCCTCAATCCCTCCCAGCGTCAGGGTCTTTTCAAATGAGTCAACTCTTTGCATCAGGTGGCCAAAGTACTGGAGTTTCAGCTTCAACATCAGTCCTTCCAATGAACATCTCCTTTAGGATGGACTGGTTGGATCTCCTTGCAGTCCAAGGGACTGGCAAGAGTCTTCTCCAACAACACAGTTCAAAAGCATCAATTCTTCCATGCTCAGCTTTCTTTATAGTCCAACTCTCACATCCATACATGACCACTGGAAAAATTATAGCCTTGACTAGACAGACCTTTGTTGGCAAAATAATGTCTCTGCTTTTTAATATGCTGTCTAGGTTGGTCATAACTTTCCTTCCAAGGAGTAAGCGTCTTTTAATTTCATGGCTGCAGTCACCATCTGCAGTGATTTTGGAGCCCCCCAAAGTAAAATCTGACACTGTTTCCACTGTTTCCCCATCTATTTCCCATGAAGTGATGGGACCAGATGCCATGATCTTCGTTTTCTGAATGTTGAGCTTCAAGCCAACTTTTTCACTCTCCTCTTTCACCTTCATAAAGAGGCTTTTTAGTTCCTCTTCACTTTCTGCCATAAGGGTGGTGTCATCTGCATATCTGAGCTTATTGATATTTTTTCCCGGCAATCTTGATTCCAGCTTGTGTTTCTTCCAGTCCAGCGTTTCTCATGATGTACTCTGCATAGAAGTTAAATAAGCAGGGTGACAATATACAGCCTTGACGTACTCCTTTTCCTATTTGGAACCAGTCTGTTGTTCCTTGTCCAGTTCTGACTGTTGCTTCCTGACCTGCATGCAGGTTTCTCAAGAGGCAGGTCAGATGGTCTGGTATGCCCATCTCTTTCAGAATTTTCCACAGTTTCTTGTGATCCACACAGTCAAAGGCTTTGGCATAGTCAATAAAGCAGAAATAGATATTTTTCTGGAACTCTCTTGCTTTTTTGATGATCCAGCGGATGTTGGCAATTTGATCTCTGGTTCCTCTGCCTTTTCTAAAAGCAGCTTGAACATCAGGAAGTTCACGGTTCATGTATTGTTAAAGCCTGGCTTGGAGAATTTAAAGCATTACATCACTAGCATGTGAGATGAGTGCAGTTGTGCAGTAGTTTGAGCATTCTTTGGCATTGCCTTTCTTTGGGATTGGAATGAAAACTGACCTTTTCCAGTCCTGTGGCCACTGCTGAGTTTTCCAAATTTGCTGGCATATTGAATGCAGCACTTTCACAGCATCGTCTTTCAGGATCTGAAATAGCTCCACTGGAATTCCATCACCTCCACTATCTTTGTTCATAGTGATGCTTTCTAAGGCCCTCTTGACTTCACATTCCAGGATGTCTGGCTCTATGTGAGTGATCACACCATAATGATTATCTGGGTCGTGAAGATCTTTTTTGTACAGTTCTTCTGTATATTCTTGCCACCTCTTCTTAATATCTTCTGCTTCGGTTAGGTCCATACCATTTCTGTCCTTTATCGAGCCCATCTTTGCATGAAATGTTCCCTTGGTATTTCTAATTTTCTTGAAGAGATCTCTAGTCTTTCCCATTCTGTTGTTTTCCTCTATTTCTTTGCATTGATCGCTGAGGAAGGCTTTCTTATCTCTCCTTGCTATTCTTTGTAACTCTGCATTCAAATGGGTATATCCTTCCTTTTCTCCTTTGCTTTTTGCTTCCCTTCTTTATACAGCTATTTGTAAGGCCTCCCCAGACAGCCATTTTGCTTTTTTGCATTTCTTTTCCATGGGGATGGTCTTGATCCCTGTCTCCTGTACAATGTCACGAACCTCCGTCCATAGTTCATCAGGCACTCTGTCTATCAGATCTGGTCCCTTGAATCTATTTCTCACTTCCACTGTATAATCATAAGGGATTTTGGAAGAGGGCCCGTAACTGCCAGTAATTTTAGCAAGGAAGGAGAGAAAAGGAAAACATGAACTAAAGCCGGAGAAAAGATCAGAATTGGGAGAAGAGGTGATAGAATGTTCTGTCAAGCTAAAGGGCAAAAGAAAAAATAAATAAATAAATAAACAGTGTATTAGGAAAGAGATTTGACGATTAATTTCTTCAACATGGTGTCTGCCTCTGGCCCTCCTCCACATAGTACACACCACTGAGATCAGAATATGTTCTTCAGTCTCAAAGTCATCAAGAGTAAACCCAGCTTCCTATATTGGAGGTTTTGGGGGTGGGAGTCTACCAGATAGAAATAAGTATATTTTCCACTTCATGATTTAATTTAGGGTTAAAGGCATAAAGTAAAAATGCATTTCTTAGACAAATACGTTTCCATATTCCAACAGTAATTCTTACCTACTTACTCAGAATATTTTTGGTGTGATGACATGAGACAGAAGAAGGGGGTCTCCCCTACACATGATTTTGTGCAACCAAATAGTCTAATAACCAGTGCATTTGTGCTCAGTCACGTCTGACTCTGCGACCCCACGAACAGTATCCCACCAAGTTCTGTCCATGGAATTTCCCAGGCAAGAATACAGGAGTGGGTTGCTATTTTATCCTCCAGGGGATTTTGCCCACCCAGGGATCAAACCTGAATCTCCTGTGTTGGCAGACAGGTTCTTTATCGCTGAGCCACTGGGGAAGCCCCTAATAACCGAGTAAGTAAATGTTTTCTGGACAAAATATTAGCAATTCTTAGGAAATCCTTGGCTTGAAGCGGGGCCAGATAAGAAGAGGCCTTGCAATCACTGGTGGACTCAGTACTAGGCTCCTCTTCCATGATGAAACCATCCCTGAAGGTGTTCAACTCCCTCCGAGAACGGATAACGCAAAACAAATGACCTATTTAATGCCTCAGCCTCTGAACCCTATCTTCTGCTCCGCATTCTGAAGCAGCCGAGAGGACCTGAACCAGACGATTCATGAGGAAGTAAGTAAACTAGCCCACACAGGACACTGCCCTCCTCATACAGAAGTGAGAGTAAGTTCAAAACTGGGTGGAAGTGTTTGCTGCAAAGGCCTTTGCTGCCCATGTTAAGCAACTCAGGCTCACACTCCCAGTGTCCTGGCAAGAAGCTCTCTCATAAGAGCGGGAAAAAGGCCAAAGCAGGACAAAACCTCCAAAACAGAAGCTCGGCAGCAAAACTGTGGGAGGGAGAGAAATGAGGCAATTGCCCTGGGCAAATGGGCAGGTGACTCAGCATGCCTGCAAGAGAGGAGTCGGAGGTTCCGGGGAAGTTAGGGCTCCTGTTCCCATGGGGCTGGTGGAGCGGAAAAGGGAGGGTTTCGTCCTCAAGGAAAACGCCGAGGTCCCAGGGTGCGAAGCTGAAAAGGGGGACGGACCTTCACCAAGGAATTTCTGGTTTCTCCGTCCATACCTAGGGTTAAACGCTGTGAAAAAGCAAATGTCCAGCAGGTGGCAGCACCAGATAACTGGAGTAAACACAGGCTGCAAAGCGAGGCCGACAGCTCCCTGGCACACTCTGCAGCGTACATTACTCCACTCTGTGACTTTCCTGGTGGGATTTCATTTAGTCATCAGCCCGTCGCTCCCTAAAAGGAAGAGCACTGAGTTCATTTGTGTGTTCCCAGCACCTATCACCGTGCCTGGCACATGCTTGGCTGTATCTGTAGATTGAATGAATCAATTAATCAATTGTTTCTTTTCCCACATATACAATTTTAAAATTCCCCTAAACTCAGTGGTAAAGAATCCGCCTGCCAAGCAGGAGACACAAGTTCAATCCTTGGGTCAGGAAGATCCCCTGGAGAAGGAAATGTATTCTTGCTTGGGAAATCCCATAAACAGAGGAGCCTGGTGGGCTACAGTCCACAGGATTGCAAAAGATTTGGACACGGCTGAGCGACTAAACAACAACAAAAACAAAAAAAACTAGAGAAAGGTCATCATTGGAAGTGATCCTATTCCCGTCTTATGACTACTGTCGTGTCAATTACAGATTTAATTAGTTTTAGCAATAGTGATAATAAAGCACCAGACTGGATTCATTCTCTATCCACCCTTCTGCCTACCTGCATTCTTTTTTTTTAATATAAATTTATTTATTTTAACTGGAGGTTAATTACTTTACAATATTGTATTGGTTTTGCCATACATCAACATGAATCCGCCACAGGTATACACATGCCTATCTGCATTCTTAGGTGATAGTCGTTCAGTCGTGTCAGACTCTGCAATCCCATGGACTATAGCCTGCCAGCCTCCTCGGTCCATGGAATTCTTCAGGCAAGAATACTGGAGTGGGTTGCCATTCTCTACTTAACTAATATATCCCTATCTTTCAGAGACTTTTTAAAAAATCATGGGTTTAAAAAAACAAGCAAACCCTGAGATTTATAAGGAAGGCAGTAATCATTCTCTGATTACGGTTCTGTTGTTGTTTTTAACCAAGGACTCACTCATTCGCCAGCTATGCTTACTTTAAGTTTTACTCTTAAAAAACATTTCTTCCATTGGCCCTCTCCAAAATACATTACCGTGATGTGTGGCTTGTGCGTTTTTAGAATAGTTACTTACTAGTAATTTGAAGTAATAAAGATAAGGATTAAATAAAGTAATATGCGGGGTCTCCCTGATAGCTCAGCTTGTAAAGAATCTGCCTGCTGTGCAGAAGACCCCAGTTCAATTCCTGGGTGGGGAAGATCCCCTGAAGAAGAGATAGGCTACCCACTCCAGTATTCTTGGGCTTCTCTGGTGGCTCAGACAACAGTTAAGAATCCACCTGCAATGCAGGAGACCTGGGTTTGATCCCTGGGTCGGGAAGATCCCCTGGAGGAGGGCATGGCAGCCCACTCCAGTATTCTTTCCTGGAGAATCCCCATGGTCAGAGGAGCCTGGTGGGCTACAGCCCACAGGGTCACAAAGAGTCAGACATGATGAGCTACTTAGCTCAGCACAGCACAGACTAATGTGTAGTGAGAACCCACTGTGCACCAGGCCTTGTGCTGTACTGGTTTAGGGTGAAGACTGCCTATCACTCCTGACATAGAGTAAAAAAATCCTCACCCTTTGCCTAACCAGCTACACAAAACAGCCATGCTGGACACCAGAATAAGACCTTCCATATCTACCTATTTTTCCCTAAAAGCTAATGACAGGATCTTTGCTAATAAAACAGTGTCAGTCAACACAGTGAGTTGGAGTGTGAGGGATGTTTTATGAATAGCTGTGAGTTCTTTGAGGGCAAGAATGTCATGTTATATATTTTCATATCCCCAACACCTCACCCAGAGTCTGGAACACATTAAGGCCTCAATAAATATTTACTGAATGTGTGAAAACTATCAGGGTATTTCTCATTGAACAATGGTACTTGAGTCAGAGTCATGTTCTCAGCAGAAGAAAAAAAAATACTAGAGCAGATCATGGGAGCCATCACTCAGTAGACTCATAAAAATGGGCTTAGAACCAAAAAAGTCTGATAGCATCATGTGGAGACAATGACACCCTTGATTATCTCTCCCATCTCAGGAACTCCTATCCTCACCCTGTTCAACTTTGTTACACCTAATCATTTTGCTGTTGCTTTCACACCTTTATTATATATTAAATGCAACTTTCCTGAACTCAAGGAGTCCATATGAGTCCTTTCTATTCATAGGGGAAAGTTCTAAGTTAATATTACTCTCCCTAACTCTAAAAGAATATTATATCCTGAAAACAGTTATTTTAAATAGCGATGGTTCCCAGCTGTAGGCTTAATTCCTGTTCTCTTCCCATTCTGCTCATTCTCCGAAGGCACTCTCATCCACACCCATCATTTCTATACCAGTAACTCCTGATCTTCACCTGTAATTTAGGTTCGTCTCCTGAATTCCAAGTTCATACACACAGCTAATCACCTACTATAAACCTCGACCTCGATGTACCATAGCTACCTTAGATACATCATTTGTGTGTGTGTCTGTGTGTGTGTGTGTGTGTGTGTGTGGCTTAGTGGTGTCTGACTCTTTGTGATCCTATGGACTGTAGCCCACCAGGCTCCTCTGTCCATGGAATTCTCCAGGCAAGAATATTGGAGTGGGTTGTCATTCTCCTCTCCAGGGAATCTTCCCAACCCAGGGATCAAATCCAGGTCTTCTGTATTTCTGGTGGATTCTTTACCATCTGAGCCACCAGGGAAGCCCTAAGTACATCATATTAAAGATCAATTTCAAGAACTTCTGGTTTAAAATGTAGATTGAGCATATCCATTTATTCTTTTTTCCAAAAACTATATTAAAATCATAGTAAAGAAATAAAAATGTGTGGACACTCTCCACCAACCCCATTCAACAAAGAAAATGGGAGAGAAGCATAGGAGTAGAGATTCCAACACAGTTCTGAAAGTCAGGAGGTGAATGAAGAGAGGTGAGCGATACTCAGAAGTTAGCTGCAGCCTAGAACACCGACAGCAAGACCACAGTCAATGGAGGAGTCCATCTGCCTGGAAAAACACTCTCAATCACAGATTGCAAACTCTGTGGAGAAGGCAAGAGAATGAGACACAAGTGGAAAACAAACAAAAGTACTTCAGGATCTTCCAAAATATTAGGAGTGATGTTGCATCTATAAAGCAAAAGCAGGATAAAAGATGTGAGTGCTACAACTTCACATGTCTCCACCAACCTCCTACCTCAGTAAACACCACCATCATCCACCCAGTTTCCCAAAGCCAGAAAGTTGAAAGTGACCCTTAATTTTTCTCTTCTCCTTATGTCTCATCCAGTAAGCTAAGAGTTGATTCTGACTTCTCTTTCCCCACAGCCATAGTCTTTAATAGACTTTTATTATGTCTTCCCTGGATTGTCTCAATAGCTTTGTTACTGTCCCTTCTGACTCTAGGTTGAAGCCTTTTCAAGTAATTCCCTCAGATCTTCTAACTCCTAATCAACCAGCATCTGGAATACTGCCCTTCCATCACTGAGTGCTCAGTGGTTATCTTGAATAATATCTGACCATTTGTCTAGTCCCAGATTTTCACTACTTCATATCTTGTTCGCTGCATCCCACTCATAGGAACTTACTTTCAGTTCTGCCTCAAGACGCATCTCCTTTTTAAAACATGCTCTGTTCTCCCTCCCTGGAACCCCTGTTCTCTTTGCTGGCGTGGGAACTCCCTTAAGGCTCAACTTGAGTGTTACTTCCCCTAAGGAAGTTCCCTAACTTCCCTGGACTGGTGTGGGAATCCTGGCCCTTCTATGTCCTCTGTGTATCTCATCCACCTCCACTTACAGCATTTTTGTGTTAAATCATAATTGTATGTTTCCTGTCTCCCTGAGACCAGATGGAAGGCTCTTTGGGTCCCATGAATGAATGACAGCATCCATTCTGTGATAATGATCGTAATTACAGCAGAAGGAAACTCAAGAAACCCTCCATATAGTCCCCACCCTTGGGGTCATTGAGATATTATCACTTTCATTTAATTAGAGATTAAGTGAAGAAAGATGGCAACGCTAACCCTATATGCGAGACAGCAAAAGAGACACTGATGTATAGAACAGTCTTTTGGACTCTGTGGGAGAGGGAGAGGGTGGGATGATTTCGGAGAATGGCATTGAAACATGTATATTATCATATGTGAAACGAATCGCCAGTCCAGGTTCGATGCATGACACAGGATGCTCGGGGCTGGTGCACTGGGATGACCCAGAGGGATGGGATGGGGAGGGAGGTGGGAGGGGGGGTTCAGGATGGGGAACATATGTACACCCGTGGCTGATTCATGTCAATGTATGGCAAAACCACTACAATATTGTAAAGTAGTTAGCCGCCAATCAAAATTAATTAATTTATATTTTAAAAAAGAGATTAAGTGATTTATTTATGGTTACAAAACTGGAGCATAGGGTTTGTATGTGTGATGGAAAAGAGGCAGGATGGGGAGAGCGTGGTGGTTATAACTAAAATCCTGGTTTCCCATCTTTTTAAAAAAGTTTCATTGGCATATAGTTGTCTTACACGTTGTGTTTAATTTCTGCTGTACAGCAAAGTGACTTAGTTACATATGGTAGTGGTTTAGTCACTAAGTCGTGTCTGACTCTTGTGACTCCATGGACTGTAGCCTGCCAGGCTCCTCTGTCCATGGTATTCTCCAGGCAAGAATACTCAGTTATTTTTATATATATATAAAACAAGCAATGCTCCCACAGGTTATCTCATTCATTTCTTCCCCTAATTCTCTCCCTTTAAAAAAAAAATATTTATCGTTTTGCTGTTCCAGGTCTTAGTTGTGATGTGCGGGACATATGATCTTCCTTACAGCATGTATGATCTGTAGTCGCAGCATGTGAACCCTCAGTTGCAGGACCTTTTAGCTGAGCATGTGGGATCTAGTTCCCTGATCAGGAATCAAACCCAGGCCCCACGCGTCAGGAGCTCAGAGTCTTAGCCACAGGACCACCAGGTAAGCTCCCCCTTTTTAACTTTTTAGATGAACCAAGTTGGGCTTTTGTCATTTACAAAATCCCAATTTAAATATTTTCTTTTCACCACAGGCTTCTCCTTCCCGTGAACACATAGGAAAGCATTTCACCAGTTACCAAACCATGTGGGTTCTACCTCTTCACCACCTCATTTTCTTCACCGAACTCAGGTCCTAGGTTTCCTTAACCCAGACTCCAGTCTCACCTCCTCTAAACATCCTCCAATTTCTGTCAAATAACTTTCTAGAAAAAAAGTTCTTCTTTTCCTTAACCCTCAGTGGCTTCCTAGGACTCAGAATAAAAACAAAGCTGCTCAAACAGACTCAACATGCTACGATTCTGCATTTGCTTTCTCTTTTGCTTCATCTCTCCTAACATACCCTTCAACCAAAGATGATCACTCACCCACCAGCGAAATATTTTCTGAACTTTCCTGTTTCTGTTCTTGTCATTTTCTCTCCACTCAGCAAAGATACAAATCCTACCCATTCTTCAAATGTCACCTTCTTCAGAAAGCCTAAAGCCTCTCAGACAGCAGAAAACTGCATTTCCTTGGCTTCTACAGTGCTTTAAACCTCTAGCAAAGCACGTTTGCTATGTGCTATAGTACATTCATACATATTATCTTCCCTGTCCTCAGGGAACTTTATAGCTTAAAAAAGAAAATAATATGGTTAACCATTTGGACTAAAGCTTTCCAGAATGTGCCATCCCAAAATGTGCCTCTTTGGCATATGGATTATTTTCAGCTAAATGCAATTGAAAACCAGCAGATGCAGGAGACTCTTGAGAGTCCCTTGGACAGCAAGGGGATCAAACCAGTCAGTCCTAAAGGAAATCAACCCTGAATATTCATTGGAAAGACTGATGCTGAAGCTGAAGCTCCAGTAAGTACTTTGGCCACCTGATGTGGAGAGCTGACTCATTGGAAAAGACCCTTATGTTGGGAAAGATTGAGGGCAAGAGGAGAAGGGGACAAGAGGATGAGATGGTTGGAAGGCATCACGGATTCAATGGACATGAGTTTGAGCAAGCTCCGTGAGACAGTGACGGACAGGGAAGACTGGCGTGCTGCAGCCCATGGGGTGGCAAAGTGTTGGACACGACAGAACGACTGAACAACAAGATGCAGGGAAAGCTCTTTACTTCCCCCAACTGCCCAGAAACAGAGTAAAAATTTCCCCTTTTGTAATGGAGATTTACATTTATAAAAGAAGTCTCCACTTAGAAAGGGGTCAGAGCAGCAAGAGAGCTACTCCCTAAGACAATTCACCACCTGGAAGCCTCTTATCTGCTTTACAGGAAAACCTCATAACCCACGTTTACCAGGCTTTCCTCTCCTCCCCTTTCTACAACTTGCCTCCTCCATCCAGAAGCTCAAAATCCCCTTTTCTTTGTTTACCCTAAGATGGTATATAAGCCTCAATCAGCCGGCCACTTCCTTGAGCTTTCATTTCTTTGGAAACTCATTGCATCTATACATAATGAAGTCTGGGTTTTTTTGTTGTTCTCTTATTAATCTATTTCTTATCAGTTTGATTGGAGAAGTGGGCAGCCAATGAACCTAGGGAGGGTAGAGAAAAAAGTTTCCCTCTCTTGCATTACTCAACATAGTCTTTCTGTACTACATACAAACAAACACCTGTGATGCTCTCGATATGACTTGGAGGTTTGGCCAGAGGGATTGTTTCTCCTCTCATTATTTAAAATCTTAGTTCAGTGTTGGAATCAATGCTTATTATGGAATCTGTGAAACAATGATTATGAAATTCCAGATAATTATAGCATTTTCTATTGTACTGTTCTCATGAATGTTTTCTGCACGAGAAGTCCCAATTTAAAATAAAGTCTAGAAGGAAACTGAATGTCTGAGCCTATCCTATTAAGGAAAAAAAAAAATTTGTCTGCTTGTCTTCTTCCTTGCTTTTTTTGTTTGTTTGTTTCTTCTTTCTTTCTAAGAGACAATCTACATGCAAGCTATGGCTCAGGTGTAATTATAAGTGCCAAATCGAAGTCAGCTTTTATTTACAAGTCCTTTGCCAAGTCAGCAGTCCATCTCCTCCTGTCTGATGTATGCAGGCTGCACCCAAACCAGTCTGAGTCATATTATTTGTTTGCCATGAAAATGGAGCATCTGATAGCATCTACTCCCTTTCTTGGTTCAGATCATGAATGTGGCTCCTCTCACCTCTCTAAGTCACCAGCTTTTGAGTATTTACAATCTGTGACAGTACAAAGAAATGGATTTTGAACTCTAAGCAGCCCATGGTAGAAGCAGGGAAGCCACAGCGGAAGCAAAACCAGAGTGGGTCCTGATAACAGTGAATTTTCTGTAAGTGGGAAGGAGTTATGAAAGGTGGCAGAGAGGAGTGATGATAGATGACTAAAAGCAAAGGAAGCTTGTAAAGAAAGCGGGACATTTGCTTATGGATGGACAGGAAGGAGAGAAAGCATCGTGCTCAACAGCCACTTAGAGAAGCATCTGTACAGGGATTAAAAAAGGGCTTTCTTCAAGTTGAGAAGAAATAAGGAAGTTATTCTCTTGAAAAGGTCGTGGTAATTTTAAAGCTGTGAGTGTGTGTATGCTCAGTTGTGTCTGACTCTTTTGTGACCCCCCATGGACTGTAGCCCATCCAGGCTCCTCAGTTCATGGAATTTTCCAGGCAAGAATACTGAAGTGAGTTGCCATTTCTTTCTCCATTTAAGGCTATGGGATGACATATTTAAATAGTTTGACTGGAATTTGGCTAAGTCCCTATCTGCATGCAATTCTATATAAACTGAGTTTTACAGAGTCTTTGTTTCTGGGTGTTTACAGCCTGAATCTCGATCTCCATTTTTGCAGATGAGCTGTATTGAAAACATTGGTTTTCAGACTCTCTAATCCTGGTTTTTCAACCGGGCAGAGCCAATCAGCCAGCCCCGTTTTTGCTGGGTTAGCACAGTTAGTAAGAACCGAAGCCAACCTGATTAACTGGATGGGGACTCCTGCGCCTGGCTTGCTGAGGAAAGTAGGCAGATGTTGCTGATACAGAGTCGAAGAATCTGTGGGTAACTGATCCAACGCAGAATCTAAGAGTCAGGATATTGGAGTCAAAGTTGCATCTGGTTTGTGGTCAAAACAGCAGGAATCTGAATCTCTGTAGTGCGGACTTTGAGCAAATCACTCAATTTCTTTATGATTCAGTTTCCTGTGACCTTGAACAAAACACTATTTCTCTCAGATTTGGCTTCCTGTGAAAAATCAGAATATGAAGTTGTTGTGAGGATTAAATGAGATCAAGTATGTGAAAGTGTTTTATAGTCTGCAAAGTGTTATATAAACATAAGGCATTATGAATTTTGGGTTACGGTCTTGAAAACATTATGATTAAGCAATGGTTTCTATGAGTTTCTGAAAGCAGGTGACTCATGCACATTGTGTGTGGAAAGGATGAGCCATTTACTAGCTCAACATTAATTCAAATGTTTATTAATGGCATACTAGGTGCCAAGAGTGCTTTAAGTGCTGGAGATATGCTGTGAAAAGAACAGGTAAAAATTCCTGTCCTCATGGGCAGGATGAATGATAAGCAGACTAGTAAAAACAGAGGAGGGCTGAAAAAATTCCTCGTGTAAAATCTGGGGATCCATTATTGTGAAGTTAATGTAGAATAGTTTTCAGTTGAAAATAAAAAGATAATGAGACAGGTAGTCCAGTGGCTAAGACTTTGGGCTCCCAATTCGAGAGAGCGTAGGGAAGGGTGGGAGGAGGGTGGGTGGGCAGGGTACAATCCCTCTCAGGGATCTAGACCCCACAAGTTGTAACTAAGAGTTTGCATGCCATGACTAAAGATCCCACATGCTGCAACTAGCCCCAGTACAGTCAAATAAATAAAAATAAATATTAGAAAAAGATAATGAAATACAGTATCAATAGACAGAGAACTGAAGAAATCCCAACAGTCAGGAGGAGGTCACATCCAAACTCCTTTCACCTCCCTGCCCACAAGAACTTTAGCTGGTTAAGAACTGAGAACAAAGGCTGGGCAGAGGCTGGGAGTCAAGTGGTTTATAGCTGGCATTCATGTAAAGAGTTTAAGGGGATATGTCTTAGAGAAAAGTAACACAGGGAAGGGAAATAGGGAGGGCCGTGGTTGGTGAGAAAGAGGATGGTCAGAATGGCTCACTGAGAAGGTAGCATCTGAGCAGAGGCCTAAAGGAGGGGAGAGAACCATCCACGCAGACATCTGGGGCATCCCGTGCTCATAGGAAGGACAATGAATGGAAGACCCTGAGAGGGAAGCAGGCCCGCTATGCGTGAGAGACAGCAAGGTACCAGTGAGCTTGTAGTGCAGTGAGTGAGGGAGGGGAAGAGTAAGTAAAAGGCAGCATCGGAGGGAATGGGGCCACATGTTGGGGGCTTGGAAAGATGCTGGATTTTACTTTGGTTGAGATGGTAAACCACTGAAAGATGTTGAGCAGAAGAGTAACATGATCTGAAGGTTCTGACAGGATCACCCAGGCCACCGTGTAGAATACTGATTACAGGGAACAAACGCAGAAGCAGAGAGACCAGAGGGAAACTATTGAAATAACCCGAGGAGAGATACAGTGACTTGGACCAGGGTGGAACCAGTGGTGGTCAGAAGTGGATGAACTTGGAATACATTTTGAAGGTAAGACCAACAGGATTTGCTGACAGATTGGATGTGGGTGTAAGAGAAAGGCAAACATGCAGAACAACTCTAAAGGTTTTAGCCTGAACAACCAGAAGGTCCAATTGACTTTTTACTGCCATGAGGGTGAGTAGGGGTGAGTGGGGTTGGTTTGAGAAGTCAAGGATCATTTTTCTGTTTCTCTTCTGATTCTGTTAAGTGTGGGAGTTCAAATTTAACGAGCAAGTGAAAATCACTCAGTTGTGTCCAACTCTTTGTGACCCCATGGACTGTAGCCTGCCAGGCTGCTCTGCCCATGGAATTCTCCAGGCAAGAATACTGGAGTGGGTAGCCGTTCTCTTCTCCGGGAGATCTTCTCAACCCAGGGATCAACCCAGCTCTCCAGCATTGCAGGCAGATCTTTTACTGTCTGAGCCACTAGGGAATCCCAAGAATACTGGAGTGGGTGGCCTTATCCCTTCTCCAGGGGATCTTCCTGACTCAGGAATTAACCAGGGTCTCCTGCATTGTAGGTGGGTTCTTTACCAGCTGAGCTACCATGGGAAGCCCTGGTAAATGAGTAAAGGTGGAGAAAGAAAATAGCAAAGTTAAATAGAAATGGCATTCCAAGAGTAGGTTGAAGCTATAGGTGCAAAAATAGAAGGGTAGGGGATAGGTCTACCTAGCAAGCTTTATAGAAGCAAAGGGAGATAACTGGGTTGAAGAGTTGGGAGGAGCCAGGGAGTTGGGATAACACAGCAAAGACTTGCATCTTGCTATTGTAGGTGTCCATTACTGGGGCACAGGAGGGAGTGTCAGGTGAAAATTGGATGGTGGACCATAACATCTCATTAAGTCATAGGATGTGTGAATGAAGAGCAAGCAAGAATTTCAGCAAAGACAACCCAGTGGTCTTGGGATGGGAGAGGAATTGACGGCATATCTTGAGAAGGCAATGGCAACCCACTCCAGTACTCCTGCCTGGAAAATCCCATGGATGAAGGAGCCTGGTGGGCTGCAGTCCATGGGGTCGCGAAGAGTCGGACATGACTGAGCGACTTCACTTTCACTTTTCACTTTCATGCATTGGAGAAGGAAATGGCAACCCACTCCAGTGTTCCTGCCTGGAGAATCCCAGGGATGGGGGAGCCTGGTGAGCTGCCATCTATGGGGTCGCACAGAGTTGGACACGACTGAAGCGACTTAGCAGCAGCAGCTTGAGGAAAAGGGTTCAGTTGAGAGCATGTCATCCATGTGGCATGAAAACCAATACATTTTTTAGGTGTTCTTCCTTTTGGCTCACTGACCCATCCAATCTACTTTTGAGTTCTGTAGGTTCTACTTCCAAAGTGTTTCTTGGATCTGTCCATTTCTACTGTTTTCCACTGCTAATACTCTAGTCTAGGTGACTAAAATCTCTTCCCATTAATATCGAAACAGCCTCCTAAATGTTTCTCCGTGTTTATCCTTATCTCTTTGTAATCTATTCCCACATAGATGTAGGAGGGAGCTTATTAAAATGTCAATCAGCTCTTGATAGTTTCCTTAAAATTCCTCACTGACTCCCTATTGCCCTTAGAATAAATAATAGTGATAAAGATAGCACATCTATGATACATACTGGCCCTCCACTAAGGGCATTACATGTAGAAATTTGCTTAATATTCAACCCTATGAGGCAGGTACTATTATTATAATTTATATGTATCAAATGAGGAAGCTGAAGCACTGAAAGGTAATTTTTTCAAAAGGCACGCCCTAACCTGTTTTCCCAGAAAGCAGAGGCTGAAGTAAATGCATATGTCCCACAACTTAACTAGAGAGTGCACCCTCAGGAAGCAGGAGTGAAGTCGGGTCAGGAGGAAGTGATGGGGCCACTGCGTGGTATCCAGTCCCACTGATGGCTTGATCGTGCCTGAACAACTCTGAGAAGCTATGTGAGGGCATCCCTGGTGGTCCAGTGGTTAAGGCTTGTAGGGATGCAGGGAACATGGGTTCAATCCCTGGTCCAGGAAGATTCCACAAGCCAAGGAGCAATTAAGCCTATGTACCACAGCTACTACGAGCTATAACTACTGAAGCCCATGCACTCTAGAGCCAGAGCTCCGCAACAAAGTGTAGCCCCCACTTGCCGCAACTAGAGAAAGCCCGAGCACAGCAAAGAAGACCCAGTGTAGCCAAAATAAATAAAATAAAATAAAAGACATAGTTACTTGGCATAAGTTAAGGCAAAGTGGTTATCACAATAAATTTAGTTAAAATCCATTACCACACAGTTAGAATTTTTTTTCCTGTGATAAGAACTTTAAAGATTATTCTTTTAGGAAGCTTCAAATATGCAACATAGTATTGTTAACTATAGTCCCCCTGCCGTATGTTACATCTCCAGGATTTATTTATTTTATAACTCTAAGTTTTTACCTTTTAACTGAAACCATATAACTCAGATTGGGACGTGAACTCAAGCACTGGAACTTGAAGCCAGCCAAAACCCACACTGGGACTTCAACCTTTTAACTGAGATCACACTTGGTCTCAGGACTTAGTGAAGCTCAGGTTCTTGATACCTCGTGGCAGAAAGAATTCAGTGAGAAAGTGACAGGTAAGAAGTGGAGAAACACATTCCACAAAGAGAGTGTGGGCCATCTCAGAAGCTGAGAGTGGCACTAGGGTATGGGGTTGTCAGTTTTTATAGGGATGGGTAATTTCATAGGCTAATGAATAGGAGGGGTATTTCAGTGATTTTGGGGAAGGGGTAGGGATTTTCCGGTTTGGGGCCATCACCCACTTTTTGGTGGTTGGCCTAGGGACGGGCGAGCCTGGTGGGCTGCTGTCTATGGGGTCACACAGAGTCGGACACGACTGAAGTGACTTAGCAGCAGCAGCAGCTTGGGACTGTCATGGCACCTATTGGGGGTGTTACTTAGCTTGCTGATGTGTTCCAGTGAGCATGTAGGTCTAGTGGAAGTTGACTTGTCCACAGTCTTGAACCTAGTTGGTTCTTACCAGTTTATGTTATGTCATTCTTTTAAATGTTGCGCTTGCCCCCTTCCCTCCTCTTTCATAACCACCTGCACCCATTTTACCAACCCTTCTCACCTCCAGCCTCTGGCAACCACCAAAGTCTTCTGTCGATTTATGAGATCTTTTAAATATTTTTTAAAAATTTTAAGCTTTCATTTAAGTAAAATCATACAATATTTTAGTTGGCTAAAAGCTAAAAAGTCTTTGTTCAGTAGGTAACCTAACTTGTTCTACCTATCAGAAACACAATTTGGATCCAAATATTTTAGATAAACCAGTACGTTCTATATTATTTGTATCTAACTCACATATAAAATTTTTAAATAAATGCTATAAGATTCCTTTGTGCTGTGAGATTCATTCATTCGTCATATTATTCACTATAATGCTGTTTGTGTCTGTCTGAATGTTTATGTCTACATATGTATATTTTGTATATGTGATATTTTTCTACTTATGGATGGTATTGCCAAAATTCATAAAAGAACTCTGCTTTAATTGGTTTAAAAAGGAACACTGAAATAAGTATTCCTAAAACTGTCAGGAAAAGAGAAATTAACCCAAATTGGTTGACTTTTTTTTTTTCCAAGTCCATTTGATCTCAGATAATGTATGGTAATAAGACTAGTTTAATATTGCTGGTTAAAGAAAAAAAAAGTTGTGTCCTGAAAGTTGTTGTCATTAAATATCATGCAGACATACAATTTTATTATATTTGGGTTTTTTAGTCCAATGAGAGTATGTTATCTCTACTAGCTGTTTAAAATTATAAATTTATTCTAAGGCATATGTTTAATCCTTAGTTTCTTTACTCTCATGACTTTTAATATTTTCCTAACACACATGTTATAAAATTTGTTAACAAGAAAACAACCTTAGATGAAATTTTCATGAACAATTCAAACATAATTGTTAGCAATATGTGTGTTAAATGGAAGTGAATAACAAGTTTTTACATGAGCCTTTCTGCTTAAGAATATTTTCCAAAATCTTTTGGGTATCTTAAAACTTTGAAGTTATACTCAGTTAAGTTAAATGATGTTCTTTGATTATCTAAAATCATTTCCAAATAAGATAAAATACCAAACCTTAATTTGCTAAACATTTAGTTTAATTTTATTTACTTTGGCCTCGTTATAGACCAACTTAAGATATTTGGGACTGTCAAAAAATATATTATTTTATCATATTGAAAAACTTTACTATGAAGAAACAGATGCCTCTAAAAATTATAAAATTGCTATATTCATAAATTTTCTAATTTAACACAGAATGCTAATATATACATACATATATAAAACGTGTGTGTGTTCACATGTGTTCACAATTGCTTACTTCCTTGCTTTCCCTGGAAATTAAGGTTACAAAGGGTTAAGAATTCTAATCAACATATGTAAATTAGCTATTAAGAATAATAAAAATGTAGGGAAAACTCCTGTGTGCAAAGTATGCAAGAAAAATAAAGCAGGATGTGAGACATGAAGGATGCTTTTTTAAGAAAAAGGACAGTAATTTTATCCTAAAGTATTAGTTTAAGGTTATTTAAAAGTTGTTTCAGATGAGAAAGAGGAAAATAAAGGGCAAAAACCTAGACAGATACATTAGTTGTTCAGTCATGTCAAACTTTATGACCCCATGAACCGTAGCCTGAGAGGCTGCTCTGTCCATGGAATTCTCCAGGCAAGAATACTGGAATGGGTTGCCATTCCCTTCTCCAGGGGATCTTCCTGACCTTAGAATTGAACCCAGATCTCCGCATTGCAGGCAGATTCTTTACCGTTTATAGGATGTTTAAAACGAAAGAGAAAGAAGGTCTTTTCTCATGTGGTCAAGCTGGCCAAAAGTATTCATCATAAGGTTTTAAAATGAATTTTAATATCAATAGTGTACTGATACAGAACTGGAGTTTGATTACTGGTCTGTTCTTAATATGATACTGTAACAAATTTTTCTTTACCTGTTGAGTGGTTCAGTGGTAAAAATAATCCACCTACCAATGCAGGAGACCAAGAAAAAGCCATGAAGCTTTCATGCTCCATCATTTCGCCTCACTTGGCAGCTCCCAGCCCCACTGACGGTGTGCTGCCATCTCCAGAGCCATTGTTCAGCCTGGGTCCCTCCCAAACTAACAAGGAAAGTGAGTGACATGAACATGCAAGAGGTGGCCACAGACTGTGGCCAGAAACACAGGACAAGGAACGACACAGGAACCTTCAGCTCGCCTTCAGAGGCTTTTTCTTTACAGTATTGTTTCATTTGGGCTTCCCTGGTGGCTCAGTGGTTAAGAATCTGCCTGCCAATGCAGGAGAAGTGGGTTCAATCCCTGGGTCAGGAAGATCCCCTGGAAAGGAAAGTGGCAGCCCACTCTGAATTTCCCATTCTTGCCTGGGAGAAATCCCATGGACAGAGGAGCCTGGAGGGCTCCAGTCCATGGGATCACATAAGAGTCAGACACACCCCTTAGTAACTAAACAACAATAATCTGCCTAGGAAACAAAGATTCTGTATCTGATCAAAATAATTTCCTGTGCTTTGTATTCTCTATATTATGTTTTTGATTACTTAAGAATACAGACTTCTAAATATTGGAAGTTCTAAGTTGTGTCTCTCTTTTTTAACAGTCATGTGACCTGTATTTGCCCTTGAATCTTTTATTGTCACTTTGGTTATCTTTTATTTTTAATATTATTTATTTCTTTGACTGCACCAGGTGTTAATTGCGACACTCAGGGTCTTTAGTTGCAGGATCTTTTTTTTTTCCTTTGTCAGTTGAGGCATGCGAGATCTAGTTCCCTGATCAGGGATCCAACGCAGGCCCCCTGCATAGGAAGTGCAGGGTCTTAGCACTTAGGTCCAGTGGCCCAGGGGCTGGGGACCTCTGCTATAATGAGCTTTCATCAGATTTTTAACCATGGGCATTTTAAAGTTTGTCATTCACACACAAATAATGTCTTACACTTCTTCGTTCTGGAAGTGGTGGCAGTCAACTCAGGTGAAAATGCTTCACCTCAGGGAGATTCACAGAAAAGAGCCTGACGAGTATTCTGGAGAGCAGGTTTCTGATAACATAAAAATCATGACACTGGACTGGGTAAATAAAAATTCAAAAAACTCTAATGGAGCCTTATGGTCAGGCCACCCAAGATGGCTGTTCTCTTGCTCTCTGTACATTCCCTGCTCCACCAGTATCTGCTTCACCTACACTCTTTGCACATAACTGACCTTAGTTCATACTTGCCCCAGGCCCCAGCTAGTGACTGTTCTTATCAAAGTGGTGGGGAGCGGGCTTGCCCATTTGCTGGTTTCCCTGGTAACTAATAAGCCAACCTGACATCAGTTCCTCCTATATATGGCAATCTCTCCTTTCCCTGCCAGGAGCAAAGACCTCCACTATGTCCTGCCTGTCACCTGCCACACATGGTGGGGTCTTGCTCCAGGACCTTGCTTCAGGCATGTAACTTTCCACCATCCATTAAATCACTGATGTCTCTGTCACTAACACTGGTCTCTTTCTTCAGTCTTAAACCTGGGCAAGTACAGGCCTTGTAGGCCTATGGATTGCAGCCCAACAGAGAATCTGATGAATTTATAAAATCGCTAACCCCAAATCAAGCAAAGCAAGAGTAATTTCCTGGGGCTGAATGGACTGATAAGGATGATTATAATTTTTCCGACCTTTTTGTTTGAAACATCACTGGTTCTTTAATGTTTCATTATTCAGATTTAAGGAACCACTTTTCTTTTTTAAGCTATCTTTAACTCATAGAAATATGTTAAAGTATGCTATGTGAATAAAGATGAAATATTTACTTTTTTCTTTCTACCAGATCCTTCATGAATTTGGAAGCTCTTATTAAATATTCTCATTTTCATGATAATATAATTATTTGTTAAATAAAAATCTGATGTTCTGGTAAAGTAACTGGCTGTCCAGTGGTTAGGACCCCACAGCAGGGGCCATGGGTTTCATCCCTGACTGATCCCTGATCAGAGAATTGAGATACCAGGCAGCCAAAAAACCCAAAAAATCTGTTGTGTTTATTAATAGGACACAGTGTGAAACATTGGTTATATTACTAAGGCTTTCATTGGAATGGTGAATTTGAGAATGATGTGCATAAAATCAGATATGACCAGAAAGCTTCAAGAACTAAGGTTCACTGTAGGGAATCCAAGCTTACAATGCCCTTTTAGAATACTCACCTGGCTTATACGCTTCCTGGTCTTACAGGTAAGTGAGAAAGATTACTTCCTAATGGACAAAGGAGGCTTCAAATACCTGAGAAAGGAGGAATGCACCAAATCTATAGCTACTGAAGATGAAGACTGATGATAAATTCTTGGCTTCGCATCCTACCCTCACAAGGCATTTAAAAATCTAATCTGAGTTCCCTTATTTAAAGTTCCAGCAAAGCAGACTTAAGAGAGCCTAAATCACTTCAGTTCAGTCGCTCAGTCATGTTCAGCTGTTTACGACCCCATGGACTATAGTACTCCAGGCCTCCCTGTCCATTGCCAACTCCTGGAGTTTACTCAAACTCATGTCCATCAGGTCGGTGATGCCTTCCAACCATACCATCCTATGTCATCCCCTTCTCCTCCCGCCTTCAATCTTTCCATAAATCAGGGTTTTTTCCAATGAGTCAGTTCTTCACATCAGATGGCCAAAGTATTGGAGTTCCAGCTTCAGCATCAGTCCTTCCAATGAACACCCAGGACTGATCTCCTTTAGAATGGACTGGTTGGCTCTCCCTGCAGTCCAAGGGACTCTCAAGAGTCTTCTCCAACACCACAGTTCAAAAGCATCAATTCTTCGGTGCTCAGCTTTCTTTATAGTCCAACTCTCACATGCATACATGACCACTGGAAAAACCATAGCTTTGACTAGACAGACCTTTGTTGCCAAAGTAATGTCTCTGCTTTTTAATATGCTGTCTAGGTTGATCATCTTTTCTTCCAAGGAGCAAATGGCTTTTAATTTCATGGCTGCAATCACCATCTACAGTGATTTTGGAGCCCAGAAAAATTAAGTTTGTCACTGTTTCCATTGTTTCCCCATCTATTTGCCATCAAGTGATGGGACCAGATGCCATGATCTTAGTTTTCTGAATGTTGAGCTTTAAGCCAAATTTTTCACTTTTCTCTTTCACTTCCAAAAGTGGCTCTTTAGTTCTTCCTCGCTTTCTGCCATAAGGGTGGTGTCATCTGCATATCTGAGGTTATTGATATTTCTCCCGGCACTCTTGATTCCAGCTTGTGCTTCATCCAACCTGGAATTTCCCATGATGTACTCTGCATATAAGTTAAATAAGTAGGGTGACAATATACAGCCTTGACATACTCCTTTCCTGGTTTGGAACCAGTCTGTTGTTCCATGTCCAGTTTTAACTGTTGCTTCCTGACCTGCATACAGATTTCTCAGGAGGCAGGTTAAGGTGGTCTGGTATTCCAGACCATTCCATCTCTTTTTTTTTTTTAAACTTTACAATATTGTATTGGTTCTGCCATATATTGAAATGAATCCGCCACAGGCATACATGTGTTCCCCATCCTGAACCCTCCTCCCTCGTCCCTCCCCATACCATCCCTCTGGGTCGTCCCAGTGCACCAGCCACAAGCATCCAGTATCGTGCATCAAACCTGGACTGGCGACTCATTTCATATATGATATTATATATATTTCAATGCCATTCTCCCAAATCATCTCACCCTCTCCCTCTCCCACAGAGTCCAAAAGACTGTTCTATACATCTGTGTCTCTTTTGCTGTCTCGTATACAGGGTTATTGTTACCATCTTTCTAAATTCCATATTATATGTGTTAGTATACTGTATTGGTGTTTTTCTTTCTGGCTTACTTCACTCTGTATAATAGGCTCCAGTTTCATCCACCTCATTAGAACTGATTCAAATGTATTCTTTTTAATGGCTGAGTAATACTCCATTGTGTATATGTACCACTGCTTTCTTATCCATTCGTCTGCTGATGGACATCTAGGTTGCTTCCATGTCCTGGCTATTATAAACAGTGCTGCGATGAACATTGGGGTACACGTGTCTCTTTCCCTTCTGGTTTCCTCAGTGTGTATGCCCAGCAGTGGGATTGCTGGATCATAAGGCAGTTCTATTTCCAGTTTTTTAAGGAATCTCCACACTGTTCTCCATAGTGGCTGTACTAGTTTGCATTCCCACCAACAGTGTAAGAGGGTTCCCTTTTCTCCACATCCTCTCCAGAATTTATTACTTCTAGACTTTTGGATCGCAGCCATTCTGACTGGCGTGAAATGGTACCTCATAGTGGTTTTGATTTGCATTTCTCTGATAATGAGTGATGTTGAGCATCTTTTCATGTGTTTGTTAGCCATCTGTATGTCTTCTTTGGAGAAATGTCTATTTAGTTCTTTGGCCCATTTTTTGATCTCTTGAAGAATGTTCCAGTTTGTGGTGATCCACATAGTCAAAGGCTTTGGCATAGTCAATAAAGCAGAAATAGATGTTTTTCTGGAACTCCCTCACTTTTTCAATGATCCATCAGATGTTGGCAATTTTGATCTCTGGTTCCTCTGTCTTTTCTAAAACCAGCTTGAACATCAGGAAGTTCACAGTTCACATATTGCTGAAGCCTGACTTGGAGAATTTTGAGCATTACTTTACTAGCATGTGAGATGAGTGCAATTGTGCGGGAGTTTGAGCATTCTTTGGCATTGCCTTTCTTTGGGATTGGAATGAAAACTGACCTTTTCCAGTCCTGTGGCCACTGCTGAGTTTTCCAAATTTGCTAGCATATTGAGTGCAACACTTTCACAGCATCATCTTTCAGGATTTGAAATAGCTCCACTGGAATTCCATCACCTCCTCTAGCTTTGTTCGTAGTGATGCTTTCTAAGGCCCACTTGACTTCACATTCCAGGATGTCTGGCTCTAGGTCAGTGATCACTCCATCCTGATTATCTGGGTCGTGAAGATCTTTTTTGTACAGTTATTCTGTGTATTCTTGCCACCTCTTCTTAATATCTTCTGCTTCGGTTAGGTCCATATAATTTCTGTCCTTTATCGAGCCCATCTTTGCATGAAATTTTCCCTTGGTATTTCTAATTTTCTTGAAGAGATCTCTAGTCTTTCCCATTCTGTTGTTTTCCTCTATTTCTTTGCATTGATTGCTGAGGAAGGCTTTCTTATCTCTTCTTGCTATTCTTTGGAACTCTGCATTCAGATGCTTATATCTTTCCTTTTCTCCTTTGCTTTTTGCTTCTCTTCTTTTCACAGCTATTTGTAAGGCCTCCCCAGATAGCCATTTTGCTATTTTGCATTTCTTTTCCATGGGGCTGGTCTTGATCCCTGTCTCCTGTACAATGTCACGAACCTCCGTCCATAGTTCATCAGGCACTGTGTCTATCAGATCTAGTCCCTTAAATCTATTTGTTACTTCCACTGTATAATCATAAGGGATTTGATTTTGGTCATACCTGAATGGTCTAGTGCTTTTCCCTACTTTCTTCAATTTAAGTCTGAATTTGGGAATAAGGAGTTCAATGTGTGAGCCACAGTCAGCTCCTGGTCTTGTTTTTGTTGACTGTATAGAGCTTCTCCATCTTTGGCTGCAAAGAATATAATCAATCTGATCTTGGTGTTGACCATCTGGTGATGCCATGTGTAGAGTCTTCTCTTGTGTTGTTGGAAGAGGGTGTTTGCTATGACCAGTGCGTTCTCTTGGCAAAACTCTATTAGTCTTTGCCCTGCTTCATTCCATATTCCAAGGCCAAATTTGCCTGTTACTCCAGGTGTTTCTTGACTTCTTACTTTTGTATTCCAGTCCCCTGTAATGAAAAGGACATCTTTTTTGGGTGTTAGTTCTAAAAGGTCTTGTAGGTCTTCATAGAACCATTGAACTTCAGCTTCTTCAGCATTACTGGTTGGGGCATAGACTTGGATTACTGTGATAGTGAATGGTGTGCCTTGGAAATGACCAGAGATCACTCTGTCGTTTTTGAGATTGCATCCAAGTACTGCATTTTGGACTCTTTTGTTGACCATGATGGCTACTCCGTTTCTTCTGAGGGATTCCTGCCCGCAGTAGTAGATACAATGGTCATCTGAGTTAAATTCACCCATTCCAGTCCATTTTAGTTTGCTGATTCCTAGAATGTCAACATTCACTCTTGCCATCTCTTGTTTGACCACTTCCAATTTGCCTTGATTCATGGACCTGACATTCCAGGTTCCTATGCAATACTGCTCTTTACAGCATCGGACCTTGTTTCTATCACCAGTCACATCCACAGCTGGGTATTGTTTTTGCTTTGGCTCCATCCCTTCATTCTTTCTGGAGTTATTTCTCCACTGATCTCCAGTAGCATATTGGGCACCTACTGATCTGGGGGTTTCCTCTTTCAGTATCCTATCATTTTGCCTTTTCATACTGTTCATGGGGTTCTCAAGGCAAGAATACTGAAGTGGTTTGCCATTCCCTTCTCCAGTGGACCACATTCTGTCAGATCTCTCCACCACGACCCGCCCGTCTTGGGTTGCCCCACGGACATGGCTTAGTTTCATTGAGTTACATTAGAACTATCTAAAAGCAGACCTCCTTAACTGCCTCCTGAGAAACCTGTATGCAGGTCAAGAAGCAACAGTTAGAACTGGACATAGAACAACAGACTGGCTCATAACTGAGAAAGGAGTATGTCAAGGCTATATATTGTCACCTTGCTTATTTAACTTACATGCAGAGTACATCATGAGAAATGCCAGGTTGGGTGAATCACAAGCTGGAATCCAGATTGCCAGGAGAAATACTTGCAACCTCAGATACGCAGATGATACCACTTCAGTGGCAGAAATTGAGGAGGAACTAGAGCCTTTTGATGAAGGTGAAAGAGGAGAGTGAAAAAGCTGGCTTAAAATTCAACATTTAAAAAACTAAGATCATGGCAGCTAATCCCATCATTTCATGGCAGATGGATGGGAGAAAAGGGGAAACAGTGGCAGATGTTATTTTCTTGGGCTCCAAAATCACTGTGGATGGTTACTCCAGCCACAAAATTAAAAGACACCTACCCCTTGGAAGGAAAGCTATGACAAAACTAGACATCATGTTAAAAAACCTAGACAGAGTGTTAAAAAACAGAGACATCATTTTTCCAATAAATGTCTGTCTAGTCAAAGCTATGGTTTTTCCAGTAGTCATGTATGGATGTGAGAGTTGGACCATAAAGAAGGCTGAGCACCAAAGAACTGATGCTTTGTGTGCTGGAGAAGACTCTTGAGACTCACTTGGATAGCAAGAAAATCAAAGCAGTCGATCCTAAAGGAAATCAGTCCTGAATTTTCATTGGAAGAACTGATGCTGAATCTGAAGCTCCAACACTTTGGCCACCTGATACAAAGAGCCAACTAACTGGAAAAGACCCTGATGATGGGAAAGATTGAGAGCAGGAGAAGAAGAGGGCAACACAGGATGAGATGGTTGGATTGCATCACTGACTCAATGGACATGGGTTTGAGCAAACTCCCGGAGACAGTGAAGGACAGGGAAACCTGGAGTTCTGCAGCTCATGGGGTCACAAAGAGTGGGACACAACTTAGTGACTGAGCAACAATAACAAAAGGGCTCTGCAAGCTAACGTCAGACCCGTTCGTGCTTTGCTCTGAAAAAAATAACCATGACTGTGACATTGATATATATGCCATCACCAAAGACATTCGGACTGCAAACCAGGAAATTCGAAGTAAGATTGTGACAGTCATCCTCTCTCCATCATCTAACCATGCTTTGAGCCCACCATCCAGAAATAATTTTTACTTCTTTTCTAGTCCTCAAACCTGGGTTTATAATTTGCTCTACCCATGAAACTCTGAGTTTTTGTTTGTTTTGTTTTAATAGAAATGCCTTTTACTGGGTGTGCTCAGTCACTCAGTCATGTCTGACTCTTTGCAACCCCATGGACTGTAGCCTGCCAGGCTCCTCTGTACATGGAATTTTCCAGGCAAGAATACTGGAATGGGTCGCCATTTCCTTCTCCAGGGGAATCTTCCTAACCCAGGGCTTGAACGTGCATCTTCTGTATTGCAAGTGGATTCTTTACCACTAAGCCACCTGGGAAACCCCTTTTTTCCTGGGGAAGTGGGATTTTCAAATGGCAGATTGAAGGTTGGCAGAATATGCTGCCCCCAAATATGCCTCTTTAGCATATGAATTTTTTTGAGCTAAGAGAAGCAGAAGATATCAAGAAGAGGTGGCAAGAATACACAGAACTATACAAAAAAGATCATCATGACCCAGATAATCATGATGGTGTGATCACTCACCTAGAGCTATACATCCTAGAATGCAAAGTCAAGTGACCCTTAGGAAGCATCACTACAAACAAAATTAGTGGAGGAGATGGAATTCCAGTTGAGCCATTTCAACCCTAAAAGATGATGCTGTGAAAGTGCTACACTCAATATGCCAACAAATTTGGAAAACTCAGCAGTGGCCACAGGACTGGAAAAGGTCAGTTTGCATTCCAATCCCAAAGAAAGGCAATGCCAAAGAATGCTCAGACTACTGCACAATTGCATTCATCTCACACGCTAGGAAAATAATGCTCAAAATTCTCCAAGTTAGGCTTCAACAGTATGTGAACCGTGAACTTTCAGATGTTCAAGCTGGACTTAGAAAAGGCAGAGGAACCAGAGATCAAATTGCCAACCTCTGTTGGATCATCAAATAAGCAAGGGAGTTCCAGAAAAACATCTATTTCTGCTTTATTGACTATGTCAAGGCCTTTGACTGTGTAAATCACCACAAACTGGAACATTCTTCAAGAGACGGGAATACCAGACCACCTAACCTGCCTCCTGAGAAATCTGTATGCAGGTCAGGAAGCAACAGTTAAAACTGGACATGGAACAACAGACTGGTTCCAAACCAGGAAAGGAGTATGTCAAGGCTGTATATTGTCACCCTACTTATTTAACTTATATGCAGAGTACATCATGAGAAACGCTGGGCTGGAAGAAACACAAGCTGGAATCAAGATTGCCGGGAGAAATATCAATAAGCTCAGATATGCAGATGACACCACCTTTATGGCAGAAAGTGAGAAAGAACTAAAGAGCCTCTTTTGGAAGTGAAAGAGGAAAGTGAAAAAATTGGCTTAAAGCACAACATTCAGAAAACTAAGATCATGGCATCTGGTCCCATCACTTGATGGCAAATAGATGGGGAAACAATGGAAACAGTGACAAACTTAATTTTTCTGGGCTCCAAAATCACTGCAGATGGTGATTGCACCCATGAAATTAAAAGCCATTTGCTCCTTGGAAGAAAAGATGATCAACCTAGACAGCATATTAAAAATCAGAGACATTACTTTGGCAACAAAGGTCTGTCTAGACAAAGCTATGGTTTTTCCAGTGGTCATGTATGCATGTGAGAGTTGGACTATAAAGAAAGCTGAGCACCGAAGAATTGATGCTTTTGAACTGTGGTGTTGGAGAAGACTCTTGAGAGTCCCTTGGACTGCAGGGAGAGCCAACCAGTCCATTCTAAAGGAGATCAGTCCTGGGTGTTCATTGGAAGGACTGATGCTGAAGCTGAAACTCCAATACTTTGGCCACCTGATGTGAAGAACTGACTCATTGGAAAAGACCCTGATGCTGGGAAAGACTGAAGTCAGGAGGAGAAGGGGGATGACAGAGCATGAGATGATTGGATGGCATCACCGACTGGATGGAGGTGAGTTAGAGTAAACTCCAGGAGTTGGTGATGGCCAGGGAGTCCTGGCATGCTGCAGTCCACGAGGTCGCAAAGATTTGGACATGACTGAGGGACTGAACTGAAAGGCAATTGAGAGCCAAAAATTGCCGAAAAAAACTCTTTACTTCCCCCTAACTGCCTAAAAATATAGTAAAATATCCCTTTTTGTGCTGGAAATTTACAGTTAAAAAGGAAATTTCCACTTGTAAAGGTCTCTCACCAGAGAAATAGCTGCACCCAGAGACAGTCTTATCACCTGAAGGACTAATTTGCCTAAGGAATCAACCCTTAGTTATCTATGGTTCCTCCCTTCTCCTTTCCACAACCTGACTCCTCCACCCAGAAGCCGCAGCTCTTTTGTTGAGCTTGAAAGTGTTAGTCACTTAGTGGTGACTTTGCAACTCCATGGACTGTAGCCCGCCAGGCTACTCTATCCATAAAATTCTCCAGGCAAGAATACTTGAGCGGGTAGCCACTCCATTCTCTGGGGAATCTTCTTGACCAAGGGTCTCCTGCACTGCAGGCAGATTCTTTACTGTCTGAGCCACCAGGGAAGCCCTGCTGCTGCTGCTGCTGCTAAGTCACTTCAGTCGTGTCCGACTCTGTGCAACCCTATAGACGGCAGCCCACCAGGCTCCCCCGTCCCTGGGATTCTCCAGGCAAGAACACTGGAGTGGGTTGCCATTTCCTTCTCCAATGCATGAAAGCAAAAAGTGAAAGTGAAGTCACTCAGCCGTGTCCGATTCTTAGCAACCCCATGGACTGCAGCCTACCAGGCTCCTCCATCCATGGGATTTTCCAGGCAAGAGTACTGGAGTGGGGTGCCATTGCCTTCTCTGAGGGAAGCCCTAAGATTATATATAAGCCTTAATCTGACTGCCTCCTTGAGTTTTCATTTCCTTATAAATCTCTGTGTCTATGTGGGTGTGTGCATGCTAAGTCACTTCAGTTGTGTCAGACTCTGTGCAACCCTCTGGACTGCAGCCTGCCAGGGTTCTCGGTCCATGGGATTCTCCAGGCAAGAATACTGGAGTGGGTAGCCACTCCCTTCTTCAGGGGATCTTCCTGACCTAGAGATCAAACCTGCATTGGCAGGTGGGTTCTTTACCACTCGAGCCACCTGGGAAGTCACTATATGTCTATGTATATTAGCAAATCTGTGTTGTTGTTGTTTTTCTCTCTCTCTCTCTTTCCAAACTTGTTCTTATTAGTTTAATGGCAGTGGGGGAGGGAGGATGCCCAGCCAGTGAACCTAGGAAGGTAGAGGGAAAAAAATGTGTTTTCCTTCCCTTTGTAGGCAAAGCCCCTGGGGATGAATAAGACCAGAGAATCTGAAGGTAGCTCACAAGAACTGGCTGAGGCATATAGATAGTAAGTAATAAACCTGGGATTGAGGCTCTGGCTGCCTGGCCTCAAAGTCCATCCATTTCGTTGAACTTGAAATAATTTATTAAATTCTTTGGGGAACTTCCCTGGCAGTCCAGTGGTTAAAACTCTGTGCTTCCATCAAAAGGCGCACTGGTGTGATCCCTGGTCAGGGAACTAAGATCCCACATGCCAAGTGGTGTGGCCAAAACAAACTTGTTGCTAACTTGTTTTTTTGTCAGTCATTTCAGGAAGCCTGGGCTTCTCTGGTGGCTCAGATAGTAAAGAATCTGCCTGCAATATAGGAGACCCAGGTTCAATCCCTGGGTTGGGAGGATTTCCCTGGAGAAGGAAATGGCAACCCACTCGAGTATGCTTGCCTTAAATTCTGCGGACAGAGGAGCCTGGTAGGCTCAGTCCATGGGGTATTGGTTGCAAAGAGTCTGACACAACTGAGCAACTAACACTTTCAAATGTAACTTAGTACAAGTCAGCTATTGGAACCAATATTGCCTGAGAGCCTGCTATGTATCAGGCTTTAAGCTACACTGTGCCTGTTAGTCCTTGCAACAATGCCGCTGAGAAATCAGGAAGCCTCTTGGGCCTCCCAGATGGTGCTAGTGGTAAAGAAGCTGCCTGCCAATGCTGGAGACCAAGAGGCGTGGTTTCAATCCCCAAATTGGGAAGATCCTCTGAAGGAACAAACGGCAACCCACTGCAGTATTCTTGCTGGGAAAATCCATGGACAGAGGAGCCTGTGGGCTGCAGTCCACAGGGTCACTGAGAGTCGGACATGACTGAGCAACTGAGCACGCATGCAGTTGATACTCCAGAAAGCCTCTTGAGGAAAAGACAATGTCTATCTTATCTGCCATTATATCCTCAACAAGGAACTCAGTGCCTGACCTAAGGAGATGCCCAATAAATATTGTAGAATGAATGAATTAAAAAGGGTCCCTACATGAGAAATGGATTTTAATGGGCTATTGTCCATGCCATTATTCAAAATAAAAACACTATCGAGTTACTAAATGGACAAATGAGAAGTACTGGTAAGTGAAGGTAATAGACAGGAAGGCATAAAGCTTGCTCAAATTGTTTTCCAACTCTAGGAGACTTGAACTATGGAGGACACCATTCAGGAAACAGGAAGGAAGCAAAATCAGGAATTCCTTAGGAAGTTCCAGAAGGGAAATATAAAGAATCTGACACACTGTATGACATACAGTAAGTTAGATAAAGATGGCTTTTGAAACTGTGAACCTATAAATGGGTTGCTGCTGCTGCTAAGTCACTTCAGTCGTATCCGACCCTATGTGACCCCATAGACGGCAGCCCATCAGGCTCCCCCGTCCCTGGGATTCTCCAGGCAAGAACAAAAAGTCCTGTACAGTATTACACAAAAACGTGCTTCTTTACACCCACATGCAAATTTCTAGACAATGATTTGTCTCACATTTAGGAAGAAATCCAGAACTTCCACATGGGTAGGAAACACTGATTACAGCAACTACATATTATCTAGATGACATTCTCAGTTTGCAAATAAAGAAATCAACTCCCCCAAATGTTGTGGGACCTGTTGAACAGGCAGACAATAAACTAGGTGAAAAGAAGAACCAGAAGTCGGGTCTCTCAATTCCCAAGCCTGTATTCTTTGCTGTGCCTCAACGCCTCCCTGAAATTAAGTTAAACATCATGCAAAGGGAAAAAAAAAAAAAAAAGCTTAATTTCTTGGAAAAACGAAGAAGAAATCCAAAAAGATTAATTACAAAGGTAAAAAGCAATAGAACCATTAGGCTGAAGGAACCCCGAGGTGCACCTAGTATTTCCCCAATTTCAAGAGAAACACCTCTAAATATTCCCAAATGTTTGTTTTCAAGGTGGTTAAGGACTGTGAAAGAAAGAAAAGTGAAGTTGCTCAGTCGTGTCCGACTCTTTGCTACCCCAGGGACTGCAGCCTACCACGCTCCTTGGTCCATGGGATTTTCCAGGCAAGAGTACTGGAGTGGGTTGCCATCTCCTTCTCCAAGGACTGTGAAGGAAAGAACCAAAAAAATCATTCATTCATCTGAGAAACAAAAAGAACTAAGTTACCTTTATTCAAAACATAAGTATGAACGAATATATATCAAAATCCACACACAAAAAAATTTTAAGACTAATAAAGGCATAAGGTGACAATCTGTCAAAGTCTAAGGCTTATCTATGACATGAAGTATAAGAGCAACACAGTGTGTTCATAAATACGAAGATAGCAAAGCATTTTAGACATGTGATCATCTTTCACAATGTGATCTCAAGGATAAAGTAAGTAAATGATATCCAGGCCCTCCAGTCCTCATGTTCAGCAATTAATCAACTTTTGCCCAGAAAATATCAGGCTATTTGAAGACCTAAATTCAAATCTTGCGTTTGCCACTAATTCTCGGACTTGGACAAGTCAACTTCTCTGGTTCTCAATTTTTTTGATCTTCAGAGTGGGAAATTTTTCAAACTTTTTTTTTTTTTTAACATAAAAAGGGTTTTATTTGCAGGAGAGCCGAACTTGAATCAAACAAGCCAAACCCCATGTGGTCATGTGACTCCTCCTCTTCCTCTGTTGCAGCGGGGCGGAGACTGCCAGGGCTCTGCCCGCGGACACGCTGGCCAGCTTGCCGATACCCTAGACAATGACGTCTTCAGTGTTCTTTCTGTTCAGCTCACTGATGACCTTGTTGAGCCGGTCATCATCTGCCTGGATGCACACGCTGTCCAGGATCTTTTCCATGTCCTTGGAGCTGGGGGAGGAATTGCCCCAGTGGGCGGCAAGCAGGTAGGGGGCCACGTTGCGCAGAGAAGCCTTGCACGTGCGACCTCTTCAGAGTAGGGGGCGGAAATCTCAAGCTATTTTCGATTTTTTTTAATTTAATCTTTTTGGCTACCACTCATAGTAAGATATGTTTCATATTATCTGCATGAATAAACGTATATGATTATAACTGAAACAAACTTTCCTGAAAGAATATCGACCCTATTCAACGCACCCTGGTATTTTCTATTCTATTAAACTAGGTCCTGTTTCTTTTTTAAGAAATGCAAGTTATGACCCATAAAATTGATTTCATGACCTACACGTGGGTCACAGCCTACAGTTTAAAAAACATTATGAAAAACATGAAAGTCACTAGAAGCTTTTTTATTCTAATAAACTGTCTGTGAGAACCACAGGACAAGAGTAAAATCAATTTACTTGAATTTCTGTTTTCCCTCCCCACCCCCATGTTGAAGGTGATGATAGTTCTAATGAAGAATTACTGGTGGGAAAAGGGAAGGAGAAGATCTGAGCATCCATGAAAGGAAATTCTGCCAATAAGTAATGTAACACTGACCCTAGAAAAAAAGACAGAAGACATTTATAACTAAATCAGAAAAGTTTTCACTGATATTTGTAAAGACTTCCCATGATCTGTTTTCAGAGCTTCTTAAGAGAATGTTTAAGAGAAGAAAGAGGCTGAGGGGATAGGAAGGAGAAAGAAGAAGAAAAAGAAGAAAAGGATTAAAATGGGTAAATGCTCTGCGTTGGTGGATGTCTTAACCCCTCTGACCTTCATAGGCGCTAGGCTCAGCTCTCATGAGAAACGCTCTCTGTATGTGTGAACGAGGATCTTCTGAGTCATGTCAGTGGCCCCCACTGCTAGAGCACTCTTTTTAAATCATTAATACAAATCTAATCATTATATTTCTGCTTAAAGTTCTTGAGGATATAACCTGCACCCTTCAGCATGGCACACAAGTCATTCATAATCTAATCACATCTGATCACATATCCCCCCTAACAGCTTCCCATCATCCCCGCCCCCCCTCCCCCAATATCATCAGTTACAGCAAGCCCTGGAGTTCCCCAAGATCCGTTATCATGCCTCTAATTGTTTCAACTCTTTCCTCTTTCTAGAATGCTTGTGAGAGCTTACCTCTCCAGGTCTTCAAGTCTCAGTGCACATGTCCTCTCTCCGTCATTGCCCACCTGGTCTGTTCTCTAACACTGTGCTTACCCCAATCGCAGATGCTAAGGCCATGTATTGCAATATGTTTATCTTCCCCCTAGACCATGATGTCCTTGAGAGCAGGGATCATGTTCACCCTATTCAGGGGTGAACAGTGCCCAGCACGTAGTAGAAATTCCACAGGTATTTGTTAACTTAATGAATATGAATAATGAAGGACTTTCTTGTGTTCTACCTGTTTCAAATGCTGAGAATGAGTGAAAGTTCTGAAATTCAGTGATGATGCTTGCCAGTCAAGTGTAATCAGATTAAGGACATAATCCTTCAGGCTTCCAACAAAGCCTTAGCTAAATTTTTACGTAACAAGTAAAGTGTAAGCGATCTCTGGTTTAAAAAGATAATGATTAATCAGAATGGGAATGTGAAAATTGAGAGAATGATGTCTTAAAACAGTCCCTCCAAAAAAGTTGGAAATTAAAAGTGAAAAGAAGTCAGAAAACCGCAGTGGAGAGTTACCAGAATTTAGAAAATTTACTATTTCAGCTATATCCCCTTTTTTAATGGTAAACATAAATTTTGCTAATGGTAAAAATCATATGTGTGAAAGAAAGCAAAACACCTCTAAAACTTCAGCTGTAATCCTACTTTGATTGTTAAAAGAGTACATTTTACTAGGATGATAGATCCTTTGTGTGAGGAATAAGTAACGTGGGATCAGGATAATTAATTTTTAAATATGGTAAATAAAATAAGAGAGGATAAGTTAAAACCAACAAGGAAAAAATAAGAGGAACAAAGATAATGAGTGTTAGCCCAAGGAAGGAAAAGAATAAAATATCTAAATATTAGAAAGTGAACAGGACTTGGCTGGTGGTCCAGTGGTTGGGAATCTGCCTGCCAATCCTGGGGACATGGATTCAATCCCTGGTCCAGGAGGATCCCACATGCCACGGAGCAACTAAGCCTGTGCGCCACAACTTGCCAGATCTGTGCTCTAGAGCCTGTGCTCTGCAACAAGGGAAGCCACCACAATGAGAAGCCCAGGCACTTCAACAAAGAGTAGCCCCCTCTCGCCAAAACTAGAGAAAAGCCTGAGCACAGCATCGAAGACCCAGCTCAGCCAATACACAAATAAATAAAAAGCAGCCTTTAAAAAAAAGAAAAGAAAATGAACAGAAGTGAGCCCAACAAAAGTCCAAAATAAGGAATAAAAACAGATCATGATTCTAAAGCAGCCAGGCAGACCCTTCTGGAATTGAAGTCATCTTAGATCTGGTGTTTTAACAGGAAACACAAGACAGCTAGGAAGGAAAAAAACATGCTTCCACTAAATTGCTGATAAAATGCAGGTAAGGGACTATAAAAGCCCAGGGATGTGGCTTAAATCTCCTTGCCTCTGTGACACACAGGATATCTCAATTAGATGATGGTTTCATTTCCTAAAGAACAAAGGAACCGAATAAAGTAAATGCATTTATTGTTCATCAGAGAAAATAAAGAAGTCAGATGCCAGAAGTATTTCCCAGTGATTCAAATTCAAATTCTGATCCTTGGGGAACTCTTTGAAAAAAAAATCTATGAGCACATGAAAAAATACCAGTAAAATTACATGAATTCATGAGGATAATTCAAGATACTGATATGCTTACACTTTCATTTTTTGGGGGGTTTCATCCTAAAAATTACAGATGGCTATCTGTTAATGACTGATTTTGGAAATTGTTGACCTATATACCTTATCAAAAGCTCCTACAGTGAAAATGTACTACTTCATTACAATAGTAAGGAAGAAAAATCCCCTGACTTCCAAAAATTCTGAGTCGAATAACATCTAAAAATTTGGTTTATTTGATCTTTTGTGGTAGAAATATGAAAAATTTGATCCCATCAACTCAAATGATTACTCAGATAATCTCCAGGAAATCAGAAGAGCATCAAATCCAAACTCTTGAACTAGAACTTGGAGGACACCATGCCAACAGCCGCGATGGCTTTCATATGCTTCCTTCTGGGCGGAGGTGAACTTTAATGTTACTTGACAATAAGTAATCAAGTATGGTTAGGAGATTTTTAACTAATTTAGTTATTGACTGTATTATTACCAATTTCCTTGGCTCAAAAAACAGAAACCAACTCAACTTAGACCTTTTTTTTTTTAAGTGGGTTTATTTTTAAGCACAGAGAGAACTCATATAAATACTACTCAATCCAGCTCATGGGAGCTGAGGATAAGAACTGGTAAGCTGTCAGCCTGGAAGTCATGCACTGTAGGTCCTGGAACCCCATGGCCACTCTTCTTTGCTTGTTTTTCGGAATATCTGCCCCCATGCTTATCTTTGCAGACCAGATCCCTTTACTTATTCAGTATTTCTGTTCTTCTATGATTTTGGCCGGCACATGGCTTTTTGTAGCCCATAGAACTGACCCTGAGGATGGTGCTACATAACAGATAGGTCCCTCAATTAACATAGACTCTGAGAGACCCAGTTCCATATTGGTTACAAGAAAACTACCTATTGTCTCAGCTTGGGTGAGGTATCCATACATCCCTCTTCCAGTCTGCTGTGGAAGAGGAACCAGCATGCATTGTATCCATGTGGCCACCTAGGTTCACCTCTTCCCCAGAGGCTTTTCTGGGGCTCATTTCCAAAGAAAGGGACTTTGTGCTAAAATGCACCCAAAATGTATGTATTGTGTTTTACTGTGCAACTTTGGATAAATCATTATATTTAGTAATGTGATGAACATGTTACTGTGTAGTTTTTCCCTGCCTCTCCCCACCTCGTCACCACATACCCCATTGTTCCTTGCTTTGACTGCCAAGAGCCCCAGCCCCAAACTTTTCCTCACAACTACAAAGCCATCTCCAAAAGCATCTGCTCTCTTTCTCCCTGTCCACAGTCTTATTCCTGTTTCAGCCTGCTCTTTCTTTGCTGAAAGACAGCTAATTCATACTAAAGTAGTTACTACTGATGAAGTAACTTTACAGCAAGCCATTCATCTTCTCACTGACTTCATTTACTTAATCTTTAAAAGTGACAGGGCTTGGATTGACTCTTAAGTAAATTTCTAGTATAATACAACTTTTTAACTTCCAAAGATTCCCCCCTACAAGCCTATTTGCATTTTTTAAAAGCATTCTAAATGGTAATAATAGTTAACATCCATTTAGTGTTTCTTATATGCCAGACACTTTTCTAAGAGCTTTACACACAGTAAGTACTTTAATCCCTGATAGGTCAGCTGGTAAAGAATCCACCTGCAATGCAGGAAACCTGGGTTCAATGGGAAGATCCCCTGGAGAAGGGAATAGCTACCCACTCCAGTGTTCTGGCCTGGAGTTCCATAGACTGTAGAGTCCATGGGGTGACAAAGGATCAGACATGACTAACTGACTTTCACTTCACTTCACTTTACAATGACCCAGGTAGTTTGTTGTTGTTCAGTTACTAATTCATGTCTGATTCTTTGTGACCCCATGGACTGTAGCCTGCCAGGCCCCTCTGTCCATGGGATTTCCCAGGCAAGAATACTGGAGTAGTTTGCCATTTCCTTTTACAGGTGATCTTCCCAGACCAGGGATCAAACCTACGTCTCCTGCGTTGGCAGGCAGATTCTTTACCACTGAGCCACCAGGGAAGCCCACTCAAGTAAAAGAGTGTGTTAATTAAGAATATTTTAACAATGTAAGGGTAACAAATGAAAATTACATACCTTAAACAAAATTCTAGCTTATTTCCCTCTCACAAGCCAGTATGGGTCCTGATCTGTGGGTGGTTTTCTCCCATTTGGTTCAGGAAACCAAGCTTCCGTCTCCCCTTTCTCAGCTTTGCCATATCCTAGATCTCAGTTTTAGCTGCTTTCAGATGTAGAAGGAAAAAGTATGGACAAGCTACCCACATCTTAAAGTCTGGCCCAGAAGTGACATGCCTCACTCCCACTCATACTTTATTGGTGAGAATTAGCCTCAAGGCAACAGCAGAATGCAAAGGAGATTAAGAAATACTGTCTCAAATACGACAGTCATTTCTCAAAAACTCTTTTTCATCACTCCTAATCTACATATTTTTTTTAACATATCTTTGATAGGAATGCATTATTCAATAGCTCAGCTGGTAAAGAATCCACCTGCAATGCAGGAGACCCCAGTTCAATTCCTTGGTTGGGAAGACCCGCTGGAGAAGGGATAGGTTACCTACTCCAGTATTCTTGGGCTTCCCTGTGGCTCAGCTGGTAAAGAATCTGCCTGGAGTGCGAGACTTGTGTTCGATCCCTGGGTTGGGAAGATCCCCTGGAGAAGAGAATGGCTGCCCACTCCAGTATTCTGGCCTGGAGAATTCCATGGACTGTTATAATCCATGGGGTCATGAAGAGTTGGACATGACTGAGTGACTTTCACTACGTTTAATTGGAAGCATTTTTTTCTATCTTAGTAATACATAAAATTGTGTATTTGACAACCAATAAAATCTTAAGTTAGATGAAATTCACTGTATAATGTGGAAGAGGGGGCTGATATTTTGGCTCTTCCTCAGTCTGCCATTCTTTTCACCAAATATTCATGTGCACCCATCTTGTTGAGTTTTAACAACTCAACATTTAAAAAACTAAGATCATGGCATCTGGTCCCATCACTTTATGGCAAGTAGAAGGAAAAAGTGGAAGCAGTGACAGATTTTAATTTCTTGGGCTCCAAAATCACTGTGGACGGT
This sequence comes from Bubalus bubalis, assembly GCF_019923935.1. Classification (NCBI taxonomy): domain Eukaryota; kingdom Metazoa; phylum Chordata; class Mammalia; order Artiodactyla; family Bovidae; genus Bubalus; species Bubalus bubalis. The sequence continues at coordinate 21,605,923 of NC_059160.1, forward strand.
GACCGCAGCCATGAAATTAAAAGATGCTTGCTCCTTGGAAGGAAAGCCATAACAAACTTATGCATAAACCTCTGCATACTAAAAAGCTGAGACTACTTTGCTGGCAAAGGTCCTTATAGTCAAAGCTATGGTTTTTCCAGTAGTCATGTATGGATGTGAGAGTTGGACCATAAAAAGGCTGAGCACCAAAGAATTCATGCTTGCAAATTGTAGTGCTAGAGAAGACTCTTGAGAGTCCCTTGGACTGCAAGGAAATCAAACCAGTCAATCCTAAAGGAAATCAACCTTGAATATTCATTGTAAGGACTGTTGTTTAAGTTAAAACTCTAATACTTTGGCCACTTGATTGAAGACCCGACTCACTGGAAAAGACCCTGAAAGTGGGAAAGTCTGAAGGTGAAAGGAGAAGGGGGCTGCAGAGGATAATATGAATAGATAGCATCACTGACTCAATGGACATGATTTTTGAGCAAACTCCAGGAGATAGTGAAGGACAGAGGAGCCTGGTGTACTGCAGTCCATGGGGTTGCAAAAAATTGGACACAACTTAGCAACTGAATAATATTTTTTCTTACCGCCACTGCTACCTAACGGTCTGGGTCACTGGGCCAAGCACTTCAGTTGTCTAAGGCTCAGCTTCCCCTGCTGTGAAGTGAGGGCTTTGGGCTGATTCTCAAAGTGCTGTCTCTAGATCAACAGCAGCAGCAGAACGGAAGAACTTGTTAAAAATACAGATTCTTAGGTCTCATCCCAGATTTACTGAGGCTCTGCCACCTGTGTTGTAACAAGCCCTCTGTCAGAGAAACCTGTAAAGTTTGAGAACCACTGAGAAAGCCACCAGTCAACTGATCTCTACGTTCCTTACAGCTGTAAACACCTTTTACATGCATGTGTGCTCAGTCATGTCCGACTCTTTGCAACCCCACGCACTGTAGTCTGCCAGGCTTCTCTGTCCATGGGATTTTCTAGGAAAGTATACTGGAGTGGGTTGCCATTTCCTTCTCCAGGGGATCTTCCCGACCTAGGGGATCGAACCCAAGTCCCTGTGTCTCCTGCATTGGTAGGAAGATTCTTTACCACTCCACCATCTGGGAAGCCCTCTAATTCTAAGTAAACACTCTAATTCTAAACAAAAGGGGAAAGACAGCTGGATTAACCTAGTTGCTGGCATGAAAGATGTTTTAAAAGATATTCAATAGGACAGAAAACGACTGTTTCAAATGATGCAGGTGTTGCTTAAACTATTCAGTTTTATGAGATGTGAGAACACCATGCACAGGTAAGGAGCTTTCCAACAATGAAATGAAATGAAATGAAGCAAAGTTAGAGACCACAGGTGGCCAGATGAGGACTGTCACAAATGCCCAGCAGTACTTTCCCTAGGAGAGTATATACATAAACACACACAGGCTCATGGCTCAGACTAGGTTAGAAGGGTTCCTCCCTTTCAGTGTTGAAGCTCTGCATTAAAAAACAAAACAAAACACTTAGTGAACTGTCTTATAAATGAACTTCTTTACGTTAACCATGCTTATGTTTACAAAAAAATCTTCAAGGTTCATTGTAAATTTTAGTGGTGTCAGAGGACTCAAAGGTTTTGAGCTATAATAGCAAAAAGCAAAGCAAAACAAACAAAAACACAAGCAAAGAAGCAAAATAAACAAGAAAACCAATCCCAGAATCAACTTCTCTCTGTCCGGCACTGTTGGAAGATGAACAAGACGGCAGAAATGAAAGAGCTCAGCTTACTTTCCATAGCATCCCCTTTTGGTCTTCCTTCTTTGTTTTCAGGGTGTGCTGTGCATGCTCAGTCGCTCAGTGATGTCTGACTCTGCAACCTCATGGACTATAGCCTTCCAGGCAGGGCCTGCTCTAATTTCTTTTCCTTATTGGTCATTTATGCCTATTAATTCATCGACTTAACACATAAGTATGAATAAACTTGATGATGTGCTGTGTCAACCAGGCATTTTCATTGTGTTTTTCATAATGAATTCTAGAATAAAAGGTTCTGTCATCCGTGAAGGTATCACCTAATCGGTAGGGAAATTTTTGAGTGGTGCAGAAAAGCCTCCAGGGTCAGTAAAGAGAGCTCTGAAAATCATCTTAGTATATTTGGAAGCAATGGTAGCAGGGGAGGTGGAGAAACAGGGGACGTGAAGAAGGGGAAGTGAGTAGCAGAGGAGATAGAGTAGGAAGGAAGGTGGAGTGGCGGAGCAGTCCAGGAGCCAGTGGTGAAATATTCATTTTATACTGGCCTCTTTGCTAAAGAACATTCTCCCACAGGAAGGAAAACCTGCAGGTTGATCAGGCAAGACCACCCGTATCAGTAGTTACGAAATCTATAAGGAGTCTCTTCCAAGACTGAAGACTTCTTTCCCCACAGGTGAGACCTTTCCCACCTACCTGCTTTTGTGCTCCATCTTTCTGTGCCTGAGTAGAGATCAGCTCCTCTCCCATCCCCCTAATCATAATCCATTTTCTGTCCCAGGAGCTGGGGCTACCGTGTTGAATGTGTTGGTTGGGCTCACGTAAGTGGTACCATGCAGACGGGGTGGATGGAGGGAGAAATCTAACCCATGCTTTCCTTACCAAACCCTGTGTTAGGGGAGGGGGTCCCTTTTTCTAATTCACACAAAGATACCCTATGAGCTAGCCACAGCCATGCCCCTGCATTCTGTTTTTGGGCATATATGACACTATAGTATTTTTAAAGAAGGTCCTCTTAACATAGTGCTTAGATTAAGCCAGGCTTCTCGCTCCTTCTGTTAAACATTCTGACAAGTGTCCGTGGCACATCCTTGCCAGCAGCTGGTAGAGGCCCTCCAGTATGTTCTGTTGTGTTATATGTGTATCAAGCACCCCCATTTGTTCCCAGACTGGTTTCTACTCATAGTACTTGCTGTTTTAATTATCTAAATTAATTAAATATTGAAAATACTGATGGCAGCATGAAAAAAAGAATTGTAGTTTCTGTGAAAACCAAGTTCGATACTTTGCAAAGATTGGAAAGAGGTGAGTATTACATGTTGATAGAGTTGTGAGGGGCAGCTATAAACAATTGCCAAAAGAAAAACACAAAGTTTACCATTTTAGGTTTGAATTACTTTATATGTGATCAGAAGTCCTCGATTCACTTGAGAGAAAGGCAAGCAAGAAATCACAAAACATGAAAGGTGGGCAGAGTTTATGAAAGAAAGGTATCACTGCAATCCTCAGACCCACATTAACAACAAAAAATAATAAAACTTAAAAACTTTACCCCTGTATCAGAAAACATATATTTATATTTTTTAAATTGAAGTGTAGTTGACTTACATGATTGTATTAATTTCAGGCGTACAACAGTGATTCAGTATTTTTACAGTTTGTACTCCATTAAAAGATATTACAAGATAAAGATAAAAAATTCCCTGTGTTATACAATATATACTTGTAGCTTTTCTGTTTCATACATAGGTATTTTATGGTGTCATGTCTTATATTCAAGTCTTTAAACTATTTTGAGTTTATTTTTGTATATGGTGTGAGGGTCTGTTCTCACTTCGTTGATTTGCATGTAGCTGTCCAACTGTCCCAACACCACTTGGCTGAAGTGTATTGTATATTGTATATTCTTGCCTCTGTCGAAGATTAATCGACCTTAGGTGTGTGGGCTTATTTTCCGGCTATTATGCTCCACTGATCCATATGTCTGTTTTTGTTGCCAGTACCACCCTATTCTGCTTACTGTAGCTTTGTAGTGTTGTCTGAAATCTGGGAGGGTTACGCCTCCTGCTCTGTTCTTTTTCCTCAGGATGGCTTTGGCAATTCTGGGTCTTTTATGATTCTATACAAAGTCTATGATTATTTGTTCTATTATGGGTAATTTGATAGGGATCTCATTAAATCTGTAGATTGCTTTGAGCAATATGTCCATTTTAAAAGTATTAATTCTTCCCGTCCAAGAGCATAGGATAGCTTTCCATTTCTTTGAATTATCTTCAGTCTCTTTTATTAATGTTTTGTAATTCTCAGCATGTAAGTCTTTCAACTTCTTAGTGTGGTTTATTCTTAAGTATTTTATTTTCTTTGATGTGATTTTAAAGGAGGTTATTTATTTACATTCCCTGATATCTCATTGTTAGCATAGAGGAATGAAACCAGTTTCTGTATGTTATTGTTTTTTTTTATTTTGTTTATTATTTTTTAACACCAAAAACATTTTGAAGTGGGATATAGCCAGTCAACAATGTTGTGACGGTTCCACGCGAACAGCAAAGGCACTCAGCCATCTTTATGTTCATCTTGTATCCTGTTATCTTGGTGAATTTGTGTATCAGTTCTAGTGGTGGTTTTTACGTGGAGTCTTCAGAGCAGAGACCCTTAAGTTTGAACGCAGTTGGCTCTGATCCCTTCCCCTGTCCCCACACCTGGATCTTTGCCTGAGTGGGGCCCGTATGGACTCTCAGCTCATGCTGGTCATGAACAGAGGTCCAGTGTACTGCCTTTGCAGGTGCCCATGGCTCTGCTCAGAGCAAGTCTCCTTTGTCTTTCACAGTCAATCGCTGCCCCAGCCTCCACCCTCCTGCCTGGTTGTAAAATCCCTCCACAGAGCTGGCCAGCCGGCGTCGACCCTCAGCATGTACTGGGAGGTGAGCTGCAATGGAGCAGCCATCATCAGAGATCTGGGCTGCTGCTGAGGCCCTGCCTGAGTAAGAGACAACAGTGGGTGCCGCCACCCGACCTGGGCTCCTCCCCAGGGTGAGGTTGCCTCTGTGTCCTACAGCTGAGTCTTCCCCCAGCGTCCTAGATCCAGTGCCATGCCATTACATGGAGTGAGTGGGAGCAGATGATTCGCTCAACCATGGCCAGGTGTGCTGATAGGGGTCATGGAAGCCCAGCAGCCACTGGAGCAGACCTCTCTCCTCCTGTCCTGGAGACAAAGCCAGCGCGTGAGCACTCCTTGCAAGTGGAGTCCAGCCTTTTGTTAGTCTCAGAGTTCCTCCAGTCAGGAAAGTGGGCTGGTCTTCCCTGCCTAGGACCCCACGACTGTGGAGTCCAGTGTAGCTCAGACCTCTCCCTCCCCAGGGCATGTGTCCTCTTCCTCTCTGTCCCCCTCCCAGGGGCACAGGTTCTGACCTGGCAGCTTCTCTTCCTTTCCTACCCAGTTACGTGTGGATCTTTCTTACAGCCTTGTTGGCCCAGAAGTCTTTTTGCCAGTCTCTGGTTCGTTTTCAGTGAGAATTCTTCCATATGTAGATGAATTTTCAATGTGTTTCTGGGAGGAGGTGAGCTCCACCTCCTCCTACTTTGCCAGCTCAATCTGAAACCCCTATTTATGTGTTTTATTATTATTATTATTTTTGGCTGCATCACATGACTTGTAGGATCTTAGTTCCCCAACCAGGGATTGAACCAGCACCCTTGGCAGTGAAAGCACAGGGTCCCAACCACTGGACCACCAGGGAATTCTCATTTATTTATATATTTTCATGTAAAACACATGTTTAAGAAACCTGTGTTCTATTTTAATCAGTTTTTCCAATTAATCCAACATTAACCAATACCCAGTCCAGATCATGTCATGTAAGAAGGCTTCTCTAGAATTTAAGAGTTTAATGAGATTTGTGTATAGTAGCTCTTCCCCTGTGAGATGCCCTTCCATGAAACTTTAAGTATACTGTACTATGTCTTTGCTAACAATATTTTAAACCTTTTCAAAATTTTTAAAATTTGCTAACAGTGTTTTCAACAACACAACAATTACTTATCACACGAGAAAAGATTCATCCTTGGGGCTTCCCAGGTGGCCCACTGGTTAAGACTCTGTGCTTCTACTGCAGGAGGCATGGGTTCGATATCTAATTGAGGAATTAAGATCCCACATACCATGGCACAGCCAAAAAATGAGAAGTCATCCTCAATAGCAGTCACATCTATACCAGTTTGAAATATAAAAAGTGTTCTTTTGAGTCTGAGTTTATGAAATATTACTTTACTATGGATTAGAACAAGACACGCATTCTATCTGGCAACCTCAAATCAATATTTGGCACCTCTCCTGGGAATTCTGTAAAAATTGCCCTTTATGTTCAAACTGACTAAAACACAGCTGGATATTACAAACTCAGAACTTTCTTAGGAAAGATGATTTAATGTGTGGTTAATTATTCATTAAGGGAGGAAGGAAGAAGACTGGAAAAGAAGTTTTGTTTCATTATTTCCCAACTATTTGGAATCAAAGAATCATGCAATTTGGAACTAAAGAGAAACTTAGAGGTCAGCAGGTTATGCTTCTGTCTCGTGGCAGAAATTTCTTCTTTAGATCAAATGGTCCCCATTCTGTTTTATTACCATAAAAAATGAGGTGTGCCCCATATTGGAGAGAATTATGCTTCATTCTTGAACAACTCAATTTAGAAAATTCTTTCTTGCTATCAATTTTATGCTGTCATATTGTCACCTCTACTCTTAGATATTAGTTCTGAAATTTGCAGTTTGAACACTTTGATCCTTGCATATTTTGAGGAACTGGATATATTTATCCCGGAGAAATCAAAATGTGTGTGTATGTCCTAGGTGGATTGTGGGTAAGAGTAACCAGCTTTTTAGTACAGAGGAAAATGACCTATGTGTTAGTTTAAGAATTAAGCAATGTGGAGGCATGCCTTTGAAAGTAGTAAACTCATTTGTTGCAGAAGAGAGCAGTGATTATCTACTGGGAAATCTTCAGGATGGGATTCTTATATCAGATAGAAGGCCAAGGTAGGAAGCCTCTAAGATTCCTTCTAAAATTCCTTACTATACTTGACACTGTCCATAACTTTCTACTCCATAACATACTTGGTTCCTTCAAATATACATATATGTTATAGCTTCTAGATCTTTACACTATTCTACATTGATCTGCTGTGAAAGCATGTTGATGTAATAATATCCTTGAAATTTTGTATTCAAAATTAAAATTTATAATTGGCAAACATGCTGCTGAAATAGGTCATCAGGAAATGGCCTCCATTTGGTGACTTTGATACTGCTATTAAAAACCAATATTTGGGAATTCCCTAGTGGTTCAAGGGTTTGAATTGCACACTTTCACTGACAAGGACCTGGGTTCAATCCCTGTTTGGGGACCTAAGATTCCACAAGCCCTGCACCAGGGCACAATGCATATATGAAATACAATGTATATATGAAATACAGTGTTGCTAAAGAGCCTTGGAAGACAGTAATTCTACCTAAAATGGCCAGAATTTATCCTTAGAACTAGAATGACACTGACAAAATAATAATTGATTACTTTGTAGCCTATTTAAGGAAATCAGATCAGATCAGATCAGTCGCTCAGTTGTGTCCGACTCTTTGCGACCCCATGAATCGCAGCACGCCAGGCCTCCCTGTCCATCACCAACTCCCGGAGTTCACTCAGACTCATGTCCATTGAGTCAGTGATGCCATCCAGCCATCTCATCCTCTGTCGTCCCCTTCTCCTCCTGCCACCAATCCCTCCCAGCATCAGAGTCTTTTCCAATGAGTCAACTCTTCGCATGAGGTGGCCAAAGTACTGGAGTTTCAGCTTTAGCATCATTCCTTCCAAAGAAATCCCAGGGCCGATCTCCTTCAGAATGGACTGGTTGGATCTCCTTGCAGTCCAAGGGACTCTCAAGAGTCTTCTCCAACACCACAGTTCAAAAGCATCAATTCTTCGGCGCTCAGCCTTCTTCACAGTCCAACTCTCACATCCATGCATGACCACAGGAAAAACCATAGCCTTGACTAGACGAACCTTTGTTGGCAAAGTAATGTCTCTGCTTTTGAATATGCTATCTAGGTTGGTCATAACTTTCCTTCCAAGGAGTAAATAAGAACCAAGAATCACTTATTTGTAATTCCAGAAAACCATGAAAAACTATTTTTTAAGACTAATTTGGTGGCAGAATCTGATATGAACTACTGGAGTCTACTTGATTATCTGTATTTATCCTATTTATTCTGAACATTCACATGTTTGACTGCTGAAGTATTTAGATGTTTGATTCAGAAGTATACTGTATTACCTTTCTAAATCCAAAAGATCTGAATTCAGAAACACATCTGGCCAAAGAATTTTGGCTTGGGGGCTACGAGCCTGTCATGTGTGACAGAAGATTGGTGGTGAGCATCTGTGTATTTGGGGTCACAAGAGTCGGACACAACTTAGCAACTAAACCACTGCCACCAGCATCTGTATATTAAAAAGAAAAAGGATGTGATTCTACTGGCAGGAGTGTGGAGCTCCACACATTCTGAAGAATCCAGCAGTACAAATAAAAGCAATTATATCCTGAGTAAACCATGTCATGCTGGGCTATCAAACAGTAATGGAAATCTTCAACACCCACTCCCCTACCCCTGCATACACACACAAATACAAAATAACTAGATAGAGACCAAACACATTACAAATCAAGGGGGGAAATGGAGAAAAAAAATACAATCATTGCAAAGATTTTAAAATGACATTTAATCACAGTAGGCTACCTTATGCTATGATGCTAAATCAGCTTGACTATCTCACTGACGTAACACAAATGAGATTGATTTTCTCTCTCTTACTGTATAGGAATCCAGATCGAAAGGAGACCCTGCTCTATAGTTACTGAAGGGCTCGGTGGATGAAGGTTTTGCCATGTGGCATGTGTTGTTGCAACAGGATAAAAGAACATGTGGAAAACTCTGACCCTTCCAACTTTGGATGGAAGGTGATATGTCACTTGCATTCCTGTTGTTCGGGATTACTCACTTTGCCTCCCCAAACTTAAGTGTTCATATGGGTAAGCATAAGAAATGTTTGCCAATCATGACCATCTTTCCCATAAAAGGAAAAAAAAAAAGAAACAGAAAAGGTGGAACAAATAGGAATTTAAAACAACATGGTACAAACAAGTTCAGAGAAATCTATAATTACAATACACAAATGGAGTATACTCATAAGTAAAAAAGTAGGGCTCCCCAGGTGGCACAGTGGTAAAGAATTCGCCTGCCAAGAGGAGACATAGGAGACTCAGGTTCAGTCTCTGGGTTGGGAAGATCCAGTGGAAGAGGAAATGGCAACCTACTCCGTATTCTTGCCTGGCAAATTTCATGGACAGAGGAGCCTAGCAGGCCACAGTCCATGGGGTCACAAAGGGTCAGACACGACTGAGTACACCTACATAACCAAAAAAACAGGTAATGTCAGAAGGGATTGTTTTAAAAATCTGCTTATATGATGTTTAGAAGAGATCCATCAAAAATGTTAGAACAAATAAAGCCAAAATAAAAAGGCAAAAAAGGATAAAACAGGAAAATATTTAACAGATAGGGCTATATTTTTATTAGAAATATAAAGATTAAAAAATTATTCAGTTCAGTTCAGTTGCTCAGTCGTGTACAAGTCTTTGCAACCCCATGGACTGCAGCACGCCAGGGGTCCCCTGTCAATCACCAACTCCCAGAGCTTGCTCAAACTCATGTCCATCCAGCCAGTGATGCCATGCAAACATCTCATCCTCTGTTGTCCCCTTCTCCTCCTGCCTTCAATCTTTCCCAGCATCAGAGTCTTTTCCAATGAGTCAGTTTTTCACATCAGGTGGCCAAAATATTGGAGCTTCAGCTTCAGCATCAGTTCTTCCAGTGAATATTCAGGACTGATTTCCTTTAGGATGGACTGGTTGGATCTCCTTGCAGTCCAAGGGACGGACTCTCAAGAGTCTTCTCCAACACCACAGTTCAAAAGCATCAGTTCTTCAGCATTCGGCTTTCTTTATAGTCCAACTCTCACATACATGACTACTGGAAAAACCATAGCCTTGACTAGACAGGCCTTTGTTGGCAAAGTAATGTCTCTGCTTTTTAATATGCTGTCATGGAGAAGGCAATGGCACCCTCCCTCCAGTACTGTTGCCTGGAAAATCCCATGGATGGAGGAGCCTGGTAGGCTGCAGTCCATGGGGTTGCTAAGAGTCGGACACGACTGAGCGACTTCACTTTCACTTTCCACTTTCATGCATTGGAGAAGGAAATGGCAACCCACTCCAGTGTTCTTGCCTGGAGAATCCCATGGATGGAGAAGCCTGGTAGGCGGAAGTCCATGGGGTCACACAGAGTTGGATACGACTGAAGCAATTTAGCAGCAGCAGCAGCAGCAGGTTGGTCATAGCTTTTCTTCTAAGAAGCAAGCATCTTTTAATTTCATGGCTGCAATCACCATCTGCAGTGATTTTGGAGCCCCCCAAGATAAAGTCTGACACTGTTTCCACTGTTTCCCCATCTATTTGCCATGAAGTGATGGGACCAAATGCCATGATCTTAGTTTTCTTAATGTTCAGTTTTAAGCCAACTTTTTCACTCTCCTCTTTCACTTTCACTAAGAGGTTCTTTAGTTCTTCTTCGCTTTCTGCCATAAGGGTGGTGTCATCTGCATATCTGAGGTTATTGATATTTCTCCCAACAATCTAGATTCCAGCTTCTAGATTGTGCTTTGTCCAGCCGGCATTTCTCATGATGTACTCTGCATATAAGTTAAAAGCAGGGTGACAGTATACAGCCTTGATGTACTTCTTTCCCAATTTGGAACCAGTCTATTTTTCCATGTCCAGTTCTAACTGTTGCTTCTTGACCTGCATACAGATTTCTCAGGAGGCAGGTCAGGTGGTCTGGTATTCTCATATCTTTCAGAATTTTCCAGTTTGTTGTGATCCACACAGTCAAAGGCTTTGGCGTAGTCAATAAAGCAGAGGTAGATGTTTTTCTGGAACTCTCATGCTTTTTTGATGATCCAACAGATGTTGGCAATTTGATCTCTGGTTCCTCTGCCTTTTCTAAAACCAGCTTGAAGTTGGTTCATATACTGTTGAAGCCTAACTAGGAGAAATTTGAGCATTACTTTGCTAGCATGTGAGATGAGTGAGATTGTGCAGTAGTTTGAACATTCTTTGGCATTGCCTTTGGGATTGGAATGAAAACTGATCTTTTCCAGTCCTGTGGTGACTGCTGAGTTTTCCAAATTTGCTGGCATATTGAGTGCAGCACTTTCACAGCATCATCTTTTAGAATTTGAAATAGCTCAACTGGAATTCCATCACCTCTACTAGCTTTGTTCGTAGTGATGCTTCCTAAGGCCCACTTGACTTTGAGTTCCAGGATGTCTGTCTCTAGGTGAGTGATCACACCATCATGGTTTTCTGGGTCATGAAGATCCTTTTTTATATAGTTCTCCTGTGTATTCTTGCCACCTTTTCTTAATATCTTCTGCTTCTGTTAGGTCCTTTATTGTGCCCATCTTTGCATGAAATGTTCCATTGGTATCTCTAATTTTCTTGAAGAGATCTCTAGTCTTTCCCAATCTATTGTTTTCCTGTATTTCTTTGCACTGGTCACTGAGGAAAGCTTTCTTATCTCTCCTTGCTATTCTTTGGGACTCTGCTTTCAAATGGGTATATCTTTCCTTTATTCCTTTGCCTTTCGCTTCTCTTCTTTTCTCAGCTATTTGTAAGGGCTCCTCAGACAACCATTTTGCCTTTTTGCATTTCTTTTTCTCGGGGATGGTCTTGGTCACTGCCTCCTGTACAATGTCACAAACCTCTGGCCATAGTTCTCCAGGTACTCTATCAGATCTAATTCCTTAAATCTATTTGTCACTTCCACTGTATAATCTTAAGGAATTTGATTTAGGTCATACCTGAATGGTCTAGTGGTTTTCCCTACTTTTTTCAGTTTAAGTCTGAATTTGGCAAAGGAGTTCCTGATGTGAGCCACAGTCATCTCCTGGTCTTGTTTTTGCTGACTGTATAGAGCTCCTCCATCTTTGGCTGCAAAGAATATAATCAGTCTGATTTCGGTATTGACCATCTGGTGATGTTCAGAGTCTGGTCCATGTTTCGAGTCTTCTCTTGTGTTGTTAGAAGTGGGTATTTGCTATGATCAGTGCATTCTCTTGGCAAAAAATTATTAAGTATTAATATAAAGGGGGACACATAATAGTTTTTTAAAAGCCCAATTCTCTAGTAAGATATAAACATTCTAAACTTATGTGCACCTACTACAACAGTATCAAATTATAAAAGTAAAACTTGATAAGGTAAAGAGAGAATATGCCTCACAAAGCTTAAAGTAGTTACTACATGACTTTTTATAGAAAAAATTTGTAGTCCCCTGTACCTGGACATAAATAATCTCAAGAAATTCCAAATATCAGCATCAAGCAATGACCATCTTTGAACTGGAATGCTATTAAGATATCAATAAAAAAATAAGTTTAAAAATTCCATGCTTTTGAAAAAATGAAAAAGAAACCACAGTTGAAAATAATGCACGTGTGAAAGGAGAAATGATAATGGAAATTTTAGACTACTCTGCAGTAAATGATAATGAAACTGTTATATATTAGAATTTGATAGATGGCCAAGGATGAGCAATTAGGACCTCAGTAAGGGCACTAATTACAGTGCTTTTAAACAGGCCAGACGTGTTTAAATCCGAGAGTTTAGATACTTGGGCGGAGACAGTCTAGTAGGTCACCTTGGGAAAACAATAGAGAACCATTCATTATGTTGAGAATAGGTAAGTAAAGAGGGGGCAGAAATCAAGCATTTATCAATCTTTTCCTACGTGATTATACCGGTAAGCAGTCAATGGTCAATCAGCTGGAAACACTGGTGCGGGTGGACAAGTTGAGGCTTGCAGAGAAATCCAAGAGATCAATCATATTCAGATGCCCAAGTGAGCCTCTGAAAGGGAGCTTGTGGAGCAATCTGTGAGCTGGTCATGGGATTCAAGAGCGAGGACTCACTGCATTCCCGTGGTGACCTCTGAACCTAACCATCACCACACTTGACTGCAACAAACCTCTGAAAGCTGTGACCATGACTTCCACTCTGTCTTCCAGTTTCCTGCAGGCGTTCCTGCAGCCGACACTAATTCAGAACCAGAAGGGAAAGGGGATTCTGGAAAATAGCACCATTTAGAGTAGTCCACCGTTTCTTAATCTGGCAGCTGTGCATCTTCTTTCAACCACTTCTAAATATGGATAATAGCAAAATCATGTTTCCACTTAAGATGTAACTACCCTCACAGAACTGCAAAGGCACTTACCATCTCCCCCAGATGATCCACACATGAGATCCACTTTTCAGTGATAGTCCTACAGCAGGACCTCACTCATCCTTTAATATCCTGTAACTTAAATACTAAGGTGTTAAGTTAATATTGTATGTTAGATGGTGGATGAATGGGAGAGGAAAAAAGAAACAAACAAGCCGTGTGTGTGTTTGTGTTGCAGACACAGGCAACAGCTCCCCTCACCCCCACACATTCATATCAAAAAGAAAATACACTCAATACTACCATCCTCATTTCTGCAATTGGTCACCTGATCATAAATATTTGTAAATCTCCTTTCTCCACTATCCATTTAGTATTCTCTGCACTCAGGAAGCACCTCAGCTTTCCTGGGGCATCACCCAAATTTTAATTCCCAAAGGATCTGTAGCATTTGCAGTCCTGCTGTATTGGGTTGTTGTTTTCTATCAGGCTTCCCAGGTGCTCAGTGGTAAAGAATCTGCCAGCCAATGAGGAGACACAAGACACACAGGTTTGATCTCTGTATCAAGAAGATCCTCTGGAGGAGGAAATGTCAGCCCACTCCAGTATTCTTGCCTGAAGAATCCCATGGACAGAAGAGCCTGGTGGGCTATAGTCCATGGGGTTGCCAAGAGTCAGACAAGACCAAGAACACAGTTTTCTATCAATTTTTTCCATGGTGCATATGAATATGAAGAGGTATTCCCAGAGGATCCATTGTTACTCCACCTTGCTCCCATTGTGTGGTAGCAACCCAGTTTCCCCTTGAGGATCAGGATCAGTTACACTAGCTAATATATATTAAGCCCATTTTTTTTTCTCCTGCTGGTTGGTTCAGTGGCATGAAAACTGTTCAGGTTACAGTCTCAGCTTCCACTTTGGTAGAAGCATTGCCATGTCTATGGTGAAAACACACTTCCTTGGGAACTAAGACCTCTAAACCAACAGAGTACACCATTCAGAGGATAGGAAGCATCATTTTTACTAGTGGACCTCTGGAGTTCAGAATAAAGGCAACCAGTTCCATTTCTACCACTTGATTCTTGGAATGGAGAGAAGCAGCACAGGGTGGCTGCTTGCCCAGTGCATACACACTGGAAGAATTCACTCCACCCTTGCACAGTGGTGCCACCCAGCTGAACCACAACTGAGTCTTCAAAGGGCCATCTCACTATCCTAGCAAGCTAATTGCTTCAAAGTAGTGAGGAACATCACAGCTCAGTGGATTCCATAAGCTCAAGCCCATTGCTGTCGTTTGTGTGTGTGCTCAGTCAGTCAGTCGTGTCTGACTCTGCAACCTCATGGACTGTAGCCCATCAGCTTCCTCTATCCATGGGATTCTCCAGGCAAGAATACTGGAGTAGGTTGTCATTTCTTCCTCCAGGGGGATCTTCCTGACTCAGGGATCAAACCCGTGTCTCCTGGGTCTCCTGCATTGTAGGTGGATTCTTTACTGCTGAGCCATTGGGTTGATGTCATTTACTTGATACAGAATCAACTTCCTGTCCAGAAGTGATGCTGTATGGAATACTCTGAGGATGAAGAGGGCATTTTATAAGTCCACCATCAGTGATTTTTCTCAAAGCTTGGCTGACAAAAAAGGTAAGTCCATTTCCAGTTCTGACCACTGCAGGGGTGTTTTGTGACCACTATCCTTTAGAGCCACTCCAGAGTGGGGCAGTATGGCCACAGTTGTCCACTCTCAGCCGATGTCAGCATGTTGACTGAAAACCACCTGCAAACAGGCCTGAACTTTGTCTTCGTTAGCATAGTGGACACAGAGAACTTCCAATGAGGCTGTAGGTGTGGGTTCAGAGACAGGAGGCAGTTTAACAGGAGTAAGAACAATAGGAATCTGAGCCAGTAGCTCAGGCAACTTCTTTGTGCCTTTAGGACCTGCTTGTGCCCAAACCTGTATATACTTCCACTCGCATTGGAGCACTGCTGTGTGTGCCCAGCCCAGTGGTTTCCTGGGTTTTGTCATGGGTCTTTCAAATTTCAGTGGGTCTTCTGGATCAAAGGGCTCAGGGGCAGAGGAGCACCCACACAGCATGGGTCTGTTGTCGAGTCTTCTTTTACACTGGGCCCCACTGAAAACTGGAAGCCAGTAGAAGTAATGCTTCTTCCTCTGGGGTGGGAAGGGTTAGATCCAGCAGCTTATTCTTCCCCTTAATAGAGATATCATGACCATGCCCCAGATCAGAGAGGGTAGTCACTAAGGCAGAAAGCCCCTAAGCTTTTGTGCAATTTATTTTCACCCTCTGGAAAGTTGCTACTTCCTGCTGATCAGGTCCAGTCCATATACTGTCACTGCCGTAACAAACGAAAGTGATATTTTGTGGAATGCAGAGGCAATCCATGTCTTTTCAAACTAAATGATGATACAGGGCTGTAGTGTTGATAAAGGCTTGAGACAGGGCAGTGAAGTGTATTGTCACCCCTACCAGGTGAAAGCTAACTATTCTTTGTCATCTTTACTATGAGACAGGGGATCTTCCTGACCCTGCATTGCAGGCAGACACTTTACCCTCTGAGCCACCAGGGAAGCACCCCCTTACTACGATAGGTAAGAGAAAAAGTATTCACCAGGTTAAGTGCTGCATAATGGGTACCAAGGATGGTACTTATGTGCTCCAAAAAAGAAACCTCATTTGCAAAAGCAGATACTTTTGGAATCATAACCTGATTAAATTCACCATAACCCACCAGCATTCACAAAGACCTGTCTCTCATTCACAGGCCAATAGGTGAAATGAATGGGAACGTAGTAGAAATCATGACTTCTCCATCCTTTAAGACTTTTATTGTGGCCCCAATCTCTGTAATTCCTCCAAGAATGCTATTACCTTTAGTTTGTTATTTTGGCAAGAAAAAGTTATACTAGGAATATCTTTTTTCTGGCCTTTAGTTTTTATTTTTAACTGGAGGATAATTGCTTTATAATGTTGTGTTGTTTTCTGTATACACTTTCTGGTCTTTTTTTTTTTATCATAAATCCCTCACTTCATAATTTGGGGAACAACATGGGGATCCTACCATTTGGTGAATATATAAATTCCAACTCTGTATTTCAGAACTGGGAAAATAATCATGGAGCAGGTTTGGGTATCTACCAAGACCACGACTCAAGCCAAAACTCCACTTATTGAATTTCTAGGACTCAGTGTTAACTCAGAGCCAGTGTGCAGTAACTGCCCCCAATTCTGGTTGTTTCTCCTTCCCTAATGCTCAAACATACTGGTAAGTGGCCACAAGTGCCTTCGGGGAACGGTAGGTAGAGGCTTATAGTACATATTTTGGGGCAGTGTAGTAGGTTTCTTTCTTAAGGAGAGCTGCTTCCCCTTAATTTACGGGGCTCTGTATCTACTCAGTCTGGACCAAATCAAGTCTGGGAATAAGCCAGGGACCCAGCACTGTCTGTTACTGGGACACAAATCACAATTTTTGACTCTAGACCTAGAGCTTTTTTTGTGTATACAAACCAAGTAAGACTTTATTAGGATGTCTATTTATTTCAGTCCAAGGGAGATCACAATAAATTAGCCAGTTACAAAGATCAAACCATTCTGATGACCAGTTTAGTTCTGCTGTCCATTATGACAACCATGTTCTCTTTTTTTCTGGTAGGTGACACCATCCTCGTGGCAGAAAGTGAAGAGGAACCAAAGAGCCTCTTGATGAAGTTGAAAGAGAAGAGTGAAAAAGCTGGTTTAAAACTCAACAACCAAAAAACAAAGATCATGGCATCCAGTCCCATCACTTCATGGCAAATAGATGGGGGAAAAATGGAAATAATGACAGATTTCATTTTCTTGGGCTCCAAAATCACTACAGGTGGTGACTATAGCCATGAAATTAAAAGATGCTTGCTCCTTGGTAGAAAAGCTATGACAAACCTAGATAGTGTATTAAAAAGCATAGACATCACTTTGCTGACAAAGGTCCGTCTAGTTAAAGCTATGGGTTTTCCAGTAGTCATGTATGGATGTGAGAGTTGAACCACAAAGAAAGCCAAGTGCCTAAGAATCGATGCTTTCAAACTGTGGTGCTGGAGAAGACTCTTGGACAGCAAGGACATCAAACCAGTCAATCCTAAAAGAAATCAACCCTGAATAGTCATTGGAAGGTTGCTGGAGCTGAAACTCCAATACTTAGGCCACCTGATGTGAAGAGCAGACTCACTGGAAAAGACCCTGATGCTGGGAAAGACTGAAGGCAGGAGAAGGGGATGACAGAGGATGAGATGGTTGGATGGCATCACCAATTCAATGGACATGAGTTTGAGCAAAATCTGGGAGACAGTGAAGGACAAGGAAGCCTCGTGTGCTGCAGTCCATGTGGTCACAAAGAGTCAGACAGGACTAAGCGACTGAACAACAACAACAAAGATAGTTAAGCCATGTGACTTAGCACCTGTCACTCCAGTATCCCACCATTGTCAGTGAATTCAATGGCTCACAGAGAAAGACTACTACAGAACTCCACAGGGATGCTGGTGTTTGCTTCAACAATGCACTACTTAAAGCCTCATGGAAGAGAGTGTCTTCTGAACCCTCCCAAATCATAATTAGGGGACAGTTGCACAGTTCTCACAAAACAAATCCACTCCAGCATTCTGATTCCTTATCTTTTGGATACCTTCCATCTATGCAGTGTGAGATGGATTTTTAAAAAGGTGATTTTCAGGTACTACTTGACGGAAAACAGTTTCATAGCTTGTGTGTGTGGGTGGAGTTTTGAGTAATATGGGACAAGGCCTGAGGATAGAAATGGGTAATGAACTAAGAGATCTGAGCAGAGATAGGCGATTCAGCAGTGATTATAGATGAACTATAGAAGTTAGGTGCTGAAAAAAGGGAAGTGGCAATAATCCAACCTGAAGAGTTACTACTTCTGGAAAGATTAAGAATCTGTGAAATGAAACAGATTTGGGAAGAGGCAATATTTATGGCATAAAAGAGAGCAGCATGTCAAAAATTATTTTGAGGTTCATTAACTTGGAGGTTGATAATATGGTGGCATTAGTAAGAGAGATGAGGACGCCATGGGGAGAAGGCATATGGAATACAATAGTTTGAAGGTTAGATGGGGAAAGACGTGACAGAGGACTGAAAAATGCTAAAAATATAAATGGCTGGACGGGCCTATGGGAAGCTGATCATTTTGCACAGTGATTTTGTTTTAAACAACTGAAAAAAAATTTATTATTTTTTGGCCAGATTGCATGGCATGTGGGATCTTAGTTCCCTAGCCTCCCTGCATTAGGAGCAGGGAGTCTCGACCACTGGACCACCAGGGAAATCCTTGGCAGGGACTCTTAAGGTTTAAAAACCATTGTCTTATTTGGATAAGCATAAACATTTCTCGTCTTCTTTCCCACCCTACTAGTTATGACAGAACCCTTTTAAAGAAGCATGCCCACTGGGTTAAGGAACGCTGGAGTGGCAGAGATTCGTGGATGGTGTTTCTTTTTGCAGTCTATGTTTTTAAAATGTTATTATTTTCTTTGTAAAAATATAACTATATTATGATAATGACTATGTTTTTAAACTAAGCACATCCACTTTCCACATGTTCTTAACTGTTCATTCTTCCCTACTATTCTGCTCTCCTCATCACTCTGGTAGGATAAAGATTAGACATTCAGGTTCCTCTTCCAGTTTGTATGTAGAAAGTCACAAGAGACTAATTAATTTCCTAATACCCCAAACAAATTACATAGTCTACATGCTGCTGCTGCTGCTGCTAAGTCGCTTCAGTCGTGTCCAACTCTGTGCGACCCCATAGACAGCAGCCCACCAGGCTCCGCTGTCCCTGGGATTCTTCAGGCAAGAACACTGGAGCGAGTATAGTCTACATAATTACCCCCCGCCCCCCCAAAAAAAAATCAGAGAGATGAGAGAACAAAGAAACCTCAGTGAATTAAATTTCAGAAAATGACAGTTCTTCAAATGAAAGAAAAGATCCGCATTGGTTCTCACCATTGACTGAATTATAGACAAGAGGACCCCACCACAGATGATGGCAAGGAGAAATCAGCCTAACTTTTAACAAATTTTAATGGCTGAAAGCAAAACTATACTATCTCACAATTCTTTCCCACTGATTTTCATGAACCACTGGGATCGGACCACAGATAGAAGGACAGTGAAGAAGAGCTGAGAGACACTTTCAGAGACACATTGGACTTTCAGTTAAGACAGACTTACAGATGGTGGGAGAACTGAGAAAACTCATGGCACTCCAGGCCTTCAGCTAACAAAATTGAAGGTCAGGGCAGGAGAGAAGGGAGCACCTACTCCAAGGCTTGAAAGATAATGAAGACACCAAGCAAGGCGGAACAGCACTCAGGCAGTATCTAAGAAAAGTTCTGATCCTGCCTGAATCGAACTGCAAAATTACAACAAAGCCCACATCTGGCTCGATTATAAATTGTATTAACTCAGCTCCCGTTCTTATAGGAGAATGTGTGTGCCCCTTTGGGGTGGGGGGGAATATCATTTAATTCATTCTCTACTGTGTATTTTTACATAATGTATGTATTTTTATTTAAAATGTCCAGTAAAAAAATCAATACACACACACAAAAGTAAGAAAATGTAACCCATGGTCAAGAAAGGAAACCAATAGGAGTTAACCAAGAAAACATTGTATTTGAGAACTGTAACAGTGTAACAATGCTAAAGGACTTAAAAGTAGAACTCATGTATAATGATATGGGCAACTTCAGAGAAATGATGAAGAATATTAAAAAATGGAAATGCTAAAAATAAAAAAAAACAGTATCAGAAGTAAAGAACTAGATAGGTTTCATAGTAAGTTGGATGATACAGAGGAAAAAACTTAGAAAAGAGATAAATAGTCATAGAAAGCATCCAAATAGAAAGTTAAAGGGAAAAAAGAGTATTTAGGATTCATTTTGATATTTGGCAAAACTAACACAATTATGTAAAGTTTAAAAATAAAATAAAATTAAAAAAAAAAGAGTGAAAAAAAAAGAAAGAGTATTTAGGTCTATGGAACAATGTCATATGGTCTAACACTTGCATCAGCTGGAGTAAAAAAAGAATAGGACAAAGAATGGACAGAATATTCAAAGAGCTAATACATGAGAATTTTCCAAAACTGATGAAAGATATCAACTTATAGGTCCAAGAATAATTGCCAACATCAAGAATAAAAAAAAAAAAACCACCAACCCCCTATATGTAGGCAAATCCTAGTCACAATTTTGAAAACCAAATTTATAGAGCACATCTTAAAGACAGCCAGAGAAAAAAAGACATTATGAACTGGGAGCTAAAATACGAACTACAAATGAATCTTAATCAAAAATAATGGAGACAGAGATGGAATGACATGTTTAAAGTGCCAAAAGGAAAAAAAAAACTGTCAACATAAAATTTTATATACAGTTGAAAATTATCCTTCAAAAATGAATGTGAGCTAAAGACATTCTGACAAAGCTGATAAGACTCTGTCTCCAATAAGAAATGCCAAAGAGGTTCTTGAGGACAAAAAGAAATAATACTAGATCTGCAAGAAGGAATAAGAAAGTACTGAAAAGGATAAATAGTTGGGCAGATCAAAAAGAGACACATATTTTAGTATCTTCATTATACACATATATTTACAATATTAAGAAAAAAGTATCAACCACTCCACAATGTATGATGGGTTTCATAATAGGTAGAAATAAAATATAGGACAATATCATAAAGGATGGGAGAATAATAATGAAATTATACTGTTGTAAGTTTTCTTATATATCTGTAAGTTAGAATATTATTTGAAGACAGACTGTGATAATTAAAGACACAAATTGTAATTTCTAGAGCAACCACTATATTCAGTATAGAAACAGAAACACTAGAAAGACCATCTAGGAATTTAAATGGAACATGAAAAAAATACCTTACTACCCCAAAGAAATCAGGAAACAAGGAATAGAGAAACACCTGACAAATGGGAACGAATGAACGAAAAGAACTTCCTTCAACCATAATTACTGAGTAGTTTGGAAATTAGTTTGTTACAGACTTGATAATGTTTTTCATGAATTCAACCTAAAACTGCAAAACAAAATACAGCTAGCTATATGTGAAGCTCATACTGCAGTTAAATTATTTTGACACAATTAACATTGTTTGAATCACAAATAATATCAAGCTGCTTTATACACTTCAGTTAAAACAAGTTTAAAAAAACTTAAAGAAGAAGCAAGATCTCCATTCTAACACATATTTGCAGCAGTTCTATTTTTCTGAGCTCAAACTACAGTTCCAACAGTGGTTTTGGATTTTGACGCAACTGAAAAAGACATTTTCGTATTTAAAATCCACTTCACTGTGCAATTGAGGCATTTCCACCTAATTTTCAATTGGAAATGATTAACCTGCAATGTAATGGCATACTAAAGGGGAAATATCAAGAGAATTTATAGAATTCCAGTAAAATTATATAACTGCCTTATAAGCAATAAATACGCTGAAGTAAAACCATATGCTCATGGATTGATGTATTTGGCAGTATCCTATCTGGGTGAAAAGATATTTTCAAATGAAATATGTAAAATCTCATGAGAGATCCACATTAACAGATAAACCTTTGCAATCAATTGTGATGATAGAGAACATTTACTTTAAACTGATGTTTAACTTAGTGAAATGTTATCCCCCTAGAAAAGAGTTCCATTCCTCTCATTGTTAGACTTGTATTACAACTCTTATTATTACACCTTATATTTTGTCAATAAAAAAACTGGGTATTTGTTTTCTCTATTGTCACATAAGTAACTACAAAATCTAAATTTTGTCTCTTGGGGCACAAAACCTAAAATATTTAATATCAGGAACTTTCTAGAAAGAGATCACCAGCCCCTGGATAAATGCAACATTTGCCACAGCAGCTACTGCAATATTTTGCTTTGGACCACACACACTTATTTAAACGACCACTTTTGTGAGTCACCTGGAGAAAGTTAGGAGAGAGAATAAAGTTGAGAGTTAATTCGGTCCTGAGGTTAAATAATTGTGGCTAACATTGAGCAGGTAAAATATGTAGCAAGCACTCAGATAATCACTTCGTATATATCTGCTCATTTAACACTCACAGGAATCTTAAGAGATAGGTACTATTCCGCACCCCCCAGCCCACCCTATCCCATTTTACCCAAGCTGAGAACGTGAGCTGCCAAAGATCATACTGGTAAGAAAGGGATGTAGAGGTTTATAGGACTTAACCCAGCAATGGGACATCAGAACCAATGCCAGCAACACCAGCCATGGGATCAAAGGCAGATACGTGTGTGTGGATTGGGACGCGGGGGGCGGGGGCAGCAGGTGGTTCAAGGCAGAGGAGTTGGTGTGGATGTGAGCCCTCCCGGGAAGAATAGGACTACCAGGTGACCAGGACTTCTGAGGTCCTCGGAGACTCATAAAATCCCATTATTCCCACCTTCCCAGAAACAGGGCTTTCCCATTCCAACCCCTTAAATAAATCCTGGTTCAGGGTGTTCTTCGAATGAACGTGTAAAAAAGTCTGCACAAGATTTATCACGTGGAGAGATAAAGGGAAGTGGGTAGGAAAATGGGGAGGCTCTGGGAAATGAGTCGTGGTCTATATATTCATAATTTAATACACATCCATACGTTAAAGCCGAAAGTACTAACAGGATTTAGAATTTACATATAATTAATAACGTGTCCACTTCAGCGGTGGACGCTTCGGAGCATTTTCAGAGACTATAAACAACAATAAAAATAATAGAGTGATCAGACAACACGTACTCAAGGATAGAACCTTCAGCCCCACCGGCTTTAACCTCCTTTCACTTGTTTTCCCAGCCAAATATTCTTCCCACCCTCCCGGCAGGATCCCGGGGGTCGTCCCATCTGGCAGTGACGGCTTCTGAGAAGCGGTCCGGGGAGGGCTATTATCTCCAGGAACCCTTTCTGTCAACTTTGTACTCGAGTCCCCTTTGTCGGTTGGTAGCGGCCGCTATTGCTTTAAAAGGACAGCGGATTTCGAAAGACGGAGGAAGGGTGGCTGGGGGTGGTGGTGGTCAGGAAAAGGAACTCAACCGCCTTTGATAACTGCCCGGCAGCCTTCCCTTCTCCAGGACGCGTGCTCCGCCGGGCAGCGCCCGCATCCCCGGCCGGGCGGGTGCGCGCGCGCGCGCACCTAGCGTTTTCTGGGCGCCCACCTCGGCGGGGAATTGCCCCCCGCGGCCGGGCGGGCATCTGCGGGCAGCAGCTCCGCTTTGTCTCCGGCGGCGTCGCGCTCCGCCGCTCGCCCGCTCGCCCCTTTTCCCCGGTGCGGGCTGTAACCCGATCTCCCATTTCCTGGTGGATTCTCTTAAAGAGGCCGCGGTCTAGTAGCAGAACAAAGGCTATTGTTTTATTTCCTCCTTCGGGTTCCGCGTCCTTACCGGAATGTCCCTTCCTATATAATTATTTTCATTGCGTCTGCGCTCGGCTCGGGGTGGCGGGGGAGAGGGGGGCGGAGGAAAAATTAAAAAAAAAAAAAAAGCCCTGTGCCTTTCAGTGTATCTAAGAGACGGAACTAGGGGAGGGGGAGGCGTTGATCCTGTCCGGAGGGTGCTGGGGCCCCGAGGCGCGAGCCCGGCGGCGGCCCAGCGGTGCTTAGCAGCCCCGCGCCCGGGCCCCGGGGGCCTCGCGCACCGTCCCCCGCCCCCCGACCGCCGCGCCGGCCTCTCCCCCCCTCCCCCGCGCGGCTTTTATTTCCCGATGCCGGGCTGTAACCCGAGCTTTTATTTCCTGGTGGCTCCTTTAAGAGGCAGAGCTCAGTGCTGGGAATTCACGTCAGTTTCTGCACTGAAACTCTCAAGATCAATGAGCAAAGAGCTTTCTCAGTTCTGCCTTTCAGTTTCTCTCTTCCAGGAAGGAAAACATTCGAGAGAGAGAGAGGGAGGGCGAGGGAGAGCGGCGGGAGGGCGGGGGGCGGGGGCGCCGGCCCGGGTGGGAGGAGAGAGCGGGGCAGGCCGGCCGGGGTAGCGCCCCGGGTCGCCGCGCCGCGACCTGCAGACCCCGCCGCCGCGCCGCCCGCTCCCACGCCCCCGCCACCCCGCGCGCGGCGACTCGGCCGGCGCCCGGCCCGCCCCGCCCCGCCCCGCGCGCTCGCGGCCCCCCGGGGCGGCCGCCGGGAGAGATGCTGCAAGAAACTTCTTAAATGACCGCGTCCGGCTGGCCGTGGAGCGTTTCTGGGTTGGGGAGAGGAAAGGAAAGTGGAAAAAAAACTGAGAACTTCCTGATCTCTCTCGCTGTGAGACATGTCTGAGACTCCTGCTCAGTGTAGCATTAAGGTAAAGATCTTCTCCCCCTCCCTCTCTGGGGTGGAAAGCCTTGAGCTGCACCGGCCCGGCTGATCGTGCCGGGCTCCTCCGATCCGAGGGGGCTGTTGCAGTCGCTCTGTTCGCAGGAAATTATTTGGGGCGCCGGGGAAGGAGATGCAGCTCTCGGCGGCGGCGTACCCTCTAGTATAACCTTGCTGCTTCCCCGCTCCCGCCGAGCCCCCTGTCGGCTCCTGCGCCCCCACCCCACCTCCTTTGCTTTATTGACAAGGAAATGCCGGTCACAGTCGGCCAGGAGGAACCCGAGTGGTCCTCAGGTCTGCAAAACACCCCGGTAATTAGTGCGCTTAAAAAAAAAAAAAAAAACCTGCTCCCTGCTCCTACTCCCAACATGTGATCGAAATGTAACTTTTGTTCCCGAGGGGTGGTCTCCTTAGGAAAAAAAAAAGTTCTCCGGCTCCATCGAGGTTGGAATCTTTTTTTTAAGGGTTCCGCGAGTCTGGTCAGACAGTCTCTCCCCCGCGCCCCCCCCCCCCCCATTGTAATTGTAAGCGCTTGTCGGACAGACGGTAGTGCTGTCAGCTTTTCCTGGGCATTGCACAATGAATTTCTTTCTTTTCTTTCTTTCTTTTTTTTTTTTTTAAACCAAGGTGAATAAAGTTGCTGAATGGTTATTTTACTCTCGTAGACATCTGAACGTTGAGCAATCCAAAAGTAGAAAACTCCTGTGATGCAGGGAGAATGATTGAAGTGACCAGGCAGAATGACCTTCCCACTTTGACAGTGCAGAGAGGGTAGCTAAGAGTAGAAATCTCCCGGTCTCTGGCCAAGGTTTGCAGTCTGGTAAATGCAGGATGGTGGAGGATGTTTGCAAACACAGTACTTATCTTCCAAGTAGTGGTGTGTGTGAGCATTTATGTACATGTCTGTATGTCTGTAAAGGCTAGTGGTGCTGCGGTTTGTTGCTTCTTAAAAGTTGTTGTAAAGTTTGCCACCGTGAGGAGGCACACTGATTTGTCCGTCTCCCCCAATTAATTTTCCCTTCCCTGCGTTCGGTGTGCACTTTGATTTCACTGTTCCATCAAGGCTCAGATGGAAAAGCCTTCTTCAGTGAGAAGCTGAAGCTGCTGAAGTTTGTTTGTGGCTTGGCCCATTTAATATGTTCATTGAGGGGACCCTGCAGAGACAATGAACAAATAACCAGTTTTCTTCATCCGTGGGGCATTTTGGGAAACGTCTCTCCTGTTTTAACATGGCATTTACATAGGATCTGTTTAGAGGAAAACAGCATTTTCTCATATTTGCTCATTAGGGTTTCATAATTATACTCAGGTGTTAGTATTTCTTACCCGGCGCGATTTCTCAGGGGGTTTGAATTAGGGTTAATGTGAACTGAAAAGGTGGGTTGGGTTTGTTTTTGCCTCGCACAAAAAGCGCTTAGTGGAACTTTCGGGTTTCTGTGTAGATAATCTGGGGATAGCAGTATGTCTGCGGTGGAGAGGGTGTCAGAGTAAAGAATTTAGGTAGGTTGATACTTTAAAACCAATTTCTTTTGCTGAATAAATTCGATTCTATGAGTTCAGAAAAATCATTGGGTATGCCTAATCTATTTGATACTTAATAACACAGAGGTAACTAAATAATAGGATATTAAGTCTGTAAATTGTATTTAGCTCAACGACAATAAATCTGACCTCAGGAGAACTTGAACAACTATGGGAGAGTGATTTTGGAGTGGAGACAACGAAAAGCAAGCCGTTTTGTGGTTTGCTAGCTCTTCTAAAGAGACTGCATAAGCCCGCTCTTCTGAGGGGCTCGGGGCTGCAGGCAGAAATACCAATGAGGGGCTCATCTCATGGTACCTCAGTGGAAGACTACAGCAACTCTTTCCTTACACGCACGGAGGGAACCAATCCCAAACCCAGACAGTGCAGTTTCTTCACTGTGACCTAAAAATTGCAGCCACGGTTTGTGTTATCATTTTCTATCTTTTCGTTTACCCTCTGCATTCTTTTCGTAAAGCTTCTTTTCTTGACTTCTGTATTTCTCCGCAATTAGAACAGATCCAATGGTCTTCCCTAGTAGTGAAAGTATCACTTTTAATTTGGATTGTCCTTTATAGAACCGATCTACGACTGCTTACTTGGACCATGCATATGTTTAAACGCACGCACGGGAAGTGCATTTTCTCATGGAGTTTGTTTAGTTTGCAGTGTTCCAGTAAGAAGCTCTGGAGATCAAGGACTGGGATTATTCTAGCTCATCTGAAAATGTTCTGGTGATTGTGTGCTGTGTTTCCCTGAGTCCCTGGGATGTGGTACAATGACTGCATGATAAAAAATGTTTGCCGGGAACCCACTAGTACAGCGATTTTTTTTTTTTTCTAGAGTCCAGTAAACAATAAAGTTTTCTGTGGAGCAGAGAATGAGTGTCAGGAGCTTTAAAGGATGAGCTCATGGCGCTGCTGTCCTGAGGACATGTGGCATGGAAAGCTCTCTGTGGAGAGTTTTCCCTCACCTCTCCTGTCTGCTCCTGAAATCTTTCTCCCTGGCTCGTATCCTCTATGAGCAGCTGGTCAGCAGGCGAGTAAATTCCTCAGCAGCTGGTGTGATGGAGCACAGAGGAGCCCGACCAGAGGCAGCCACAGGGGGAAGTACTCTGTTTACTTCTGAGCAGTGTCAGTTCTGCTAGAAAAAGAGTAGTGTATGATTTCGGTGGAATTTCCAGGGTGAAAGTTTCTGAATCAGTCACTGACACCTTTATATGTATCGCTTGCGTGGTGGTGGTTGCTGATGAGTGCCTGATACTGGCTCTCATGTTTCTTTTGCACTTTATAACCATCTTCCCGGCACCCTAAGGAAGTTATCAGACACATGTTTACAGCAGAAGACAGATGGACCAGCCCAGGGTCACCCAGACTAGGACTGCGCCCCTCTGTGTGTCTGCACTGGGCACTTTCATCATGAGAGATTAAATGCTTCCATTCCTGACCGTTTGGGGGCTTTTGTTTGTTTGGCTTTTTTTTTTTTTTTTTTTTGGTCTTTCTGTGTGGCATAAGGGATTTTATTGCCCCACCAAGGATGGAACCCATGCCCTCTGCATTGGGAGTGTGGTGTCTTAACCACTGGACCACCAGGGAAATCCCTGGGGTTGTTTAAATGTAAGGACTAACTATATAAAAAGTCAACTGTTTTTTATCAGGGGATCGTGTCGCTGACTGCTAGGCATGGGAGAAAGGAAGAGGCTGTCTTTTCCATCATCAGTCTTCACCTTCAAGTCACCTGTTGAGTTCTAAGTTCAGCCAAGTTGTAGTGGAAACCAGTTATGACCCAGCAGACCCAGCCCTTTCGGGGAGGGCTTCCAGAATACGATAGAAAACAGTCAGATAACTTCCCTGGTCCCCTTCCTTTCTCTTCCCTCTGTATGGGCTGGCTTTCTTAGTGGAATGAATTCTCTTTTTTACTCTCTAGGAGACTCTCCTCTGGACCCGGAGCTCCTTGGGTTGAGTGGTGATTATCTTTTTGTGTCTGGTGCCCACCTTGGCATCTGGCTTAGATGTATGTGTCAGTCATGTTGGCTGACTTGCAGTGAGGCATGGAAGGTGGTCAGGGCCCCTTCCTCTCTGTCCTGTGTGCCCGGAGTGACTTAACGCTGCATCCACAAGCTGACATGAAGTGGTTGTAGGGTCACTCTGCTGACTCAGGGAGGCCTGGGGCACTCCCTAGGGTATTGGTCCAAAAATTATCATCAGTAGAATTTTGACCTTATAATTTTTCTTATTTTGGTGACATTTTCAAAAAGTGCTTTAGTGTCTAAAAAGCAAAAACATGGAGTTGAGTAAAAGATAAAGGGGCTTGAGGAATCACTGGAGAAGGTCCAGCTGAGGAGACTTCTAAAGTTTTCGCTGGGTTCTTTAGCAATTGAATTAATTAGAGACTTGGAGCTGGGAGGCTATAAAGATCACCTGGGCCAGCATCTTTTATGGCAAAGAGGTCCACATGGCTAAATGGTTTGCTTCAGCTGATATGTGTCCGAGGCAGAGCAATGCAGTCCTCTTGATTTTCATGCCCCTGCCCCGTACTGGCTGGGTTCACAGGTTCGTCCCTATAAAAGGCCAAAGAAATTCGATACAATAGGCTGTGCGCTCTCTGGCACTTCCTAACTTGGTCCATTTTAATCGCAAGCCAGCTGGTATGAGGGCATGGAGGTCTGTGCCAAGTAAGACGGTGTGTGTGGGAGCCCTGGGTCGAGAGGGTATATTGTTAGATGTGAGAAGAGGAAGGAGTAGGAGTGGGGGGTGAGGGAAGAAGGGCTCGATGGGCTTGTCTTTGCACCACCATCTACCACAATAACTTTTCTCTGTATTGTGGTGAAAAGCATGTAACATTAAGTTTACCCTCTAAACCATTGTTGAGGGTGCAGCTCAGTCATGTTAAGTCTCTTCCCATTGTTGTGCAACTGATCTCTAGAACTTTTCTGTCTTGCAACACTGAAACTCTATACCCGCTCAACACTAGTTTCCCCTCTCCCCTCCTCCCAGCCCTCAGTCACCACCTTCCTATTTTCTGTTTCTGTGATTTTTGTCTCCTTTAAATAGTTCATAGGAGAATTATACTGTACTTCACTTAGCAGAATGGCTTGGAGGCTTGTCCATATTGTAGCATGGGACAGGGTTTCCTTTTTTTCAAGGCTGTTTTACATTCCATTTTGGCTTCCCCGGTAGTTCAAATGGTAAAGAATCTGCCTGCACTGCAGGAGACCTAGGTTCGATTCCTGCATCAGGAAGATCCCTTGGAGAAAGGCATGGCAACCCACTTCAGTGTTCTTGCCTGGAGAATTAATTCCATGGACAGGAGCCTGGCAGGCTACAGTCCATGGGGTCGCAAAGAGTCCGACACGACTGAGCGACTGCCACACACAGCGTTCCGTTTTATGTATATGCCATATTTTCTTTAATCCATTCATCTGTTGAAGGACATCTGTGTTACTTCCATCTCACGGCTGTTGTGAATGAGGCTGCGATAAACATGGGTGTACAAATGACTCTTTTGAGATTCCGCTCTGAGTTTTGGATATATCCCCAATGATGGAGTGCACTGGTACTTTTTTTTTTTTTTTATAGTATGTGAGAAGCTGGTACTTGTGTTTTGGGTTGAGGGCTCTGGGCCTCTTTGCTGGGCTTTTTCTGAGAAATCCTGGAGGGGAACCTTAGGCTCAAACATACACCTTAATTTATACATAGTGAGGCTCTGTGTTTCAAACAGCATCAGCTGAAAACATGGCAGCTAGTCGTAGAGAAATAGCTTACCTCTTAGCATAGGTAAGTCGAGGGAAAAAACAGCCCAGTTTCTAGAATTTCCTAAGGAAGCTAGCACTAAAACAGATTCTGTGCAGCCAAGTTGACCTGCGTTTACTCACGCTGACGCAGGTTGGAGGCAGGTTGGGGACCAGCATCAAGAGCCTGTGCGCCTGTTATGGATATTGAAAAGTTGCTCTTTGGTGTGACACTCCCAGCAGAGTGAATCAGTGTCAAACGAAGCCCCCTGGGGCATGGGGTGTACAAACAACGTATTTGTGAATGCTACTTTAGGAAAAGCACTGGTGCTGATTTCCTGGCAGAGGCCCTCTCTGCCATATTTGTTATGAGACGTGTGTAAGAAACCAAGCTCTGTGTGGATTTATTGAATAGAATGAGTGTAAGTTGACGCGGGGTTCCCATGCCAGGAGGGACCCGTCATAAAGACCATTCGCTGCCAAACCTAGTATTTGGGGAGAGAAAGACTAAAGTTAGAATGGCAGCCTATTAAAAAACAAACACATTTTTGTTGATTTCGGAACATACAGAAACCAGCCTAATAAATGTGGCTTTCTGGGGGCGTCTCAGTCTGCGCCTCCATGAACAGGCAGAAATGACGTGTCCACACTGTCCTCTGATTAGAAATGACGGATGCTGTGTGCTCAAGACGGTGCCTTCTGCATCAAAATAGTACCACCCATGTGTTATTTGCTCTGCTAATTTGCTTGATCAGTCTTTTCTTCTTAGTGAAAGTATACAGTTCAGCCTGGTCTGTGTTTGAGGCAGTGTCCCCAGTCTTTTTGGCACCAAGGACCAGCTTTGTGGAAGACACTTTTTCCGCAGATGGGGGATGGGTGCATGGTGGTGGTGGTGGGTGGTTTTGGGATGACTGAAGCACATTTCATTCACTGTGGACTTTATTATTGTTACATCAGCTCCACCACAGATCATCAGCATTAGATCCTGGACGTTGGGGACCCCTGGGCTAATGATCTGGAATTTGGGGAGTATGGGTGGAAAGGGCAACGAGGCATTAGTCTGTGTTTGTTAGGTATGAACCCCCTAGAAGCACAGACTGCTCACTCAGGTCTGTGGACTAAACTGTGGAACACCTGCATTTTGGGAGCTTTCTAAAGTCTCGATGGGCTTCTCTGGTGGCTCAGAGGGTAAAGAATCCACCTGCAGTACAGGAGATCCGGGTTCAATCCCTGAGTTGGGAAGATCCCCTGGAGAAGGGCATGGCAACCCACTCTAGTTTTCTTACCTGGAGAATTCCACGGACAGAGGAGCTGCTTGGGCTACAGTCCATGGGGTCGCAAAGAGTCAGACATGACTAAGCAACTAACACTCTCACTTTTCACTTTCTTTTTTAAAATTTTAATTGGAGGATAATTACTTTACAATGTTATAATGGTTTTTTATAATGGTTTTTGCCATACATTGGATGCATAGGCATATATATGTACCCTCCCTCCTGAACCCCCTTTCCCACCTCCCTCTCCACCCCATCATCCCTCCAGATCTTCTTGAGCTTTGGGTGCCCCGCTTCATACATCAAACTCCCACTGGCTATCTATTTTATGTATGGTCATGTGTATGGTTCAATGATATAAGTCTAGGTAATTAAAGGGGTTTGCGTGCTGCTCTGGAGGTCATCCATCCTGCATTTCTTCCTTCTCCTCGTCCTCCATCACTACTACCATCACTTATTAGATCCTGCTGTGTGCCAGTCCTCAGACTAAGTGTTTTATGTGCATTATCTTATTTCTTCTTCACAACTCCCTCTGGGAGGCAGATTTTCTCCCTATTTTACAGAAGAGGAGCCTGCAGCAGTTAAGCGATGTGTTGGCCTGCCATCTCCCAGGCTGTGCATGGAGAAGCTCAGGGCAGCATCTACCTTCCCTCCTGACCCCAGTCTCAAGGCCAGCCTCCTTTGTGAAGAAAGTTAGAGAACTGAGAGCGATGGGGTGATGGTGGCGCTTCCCACAGGCCAAGCTGAGAGGCGGGAATAGAGCTGGCAGGGAGGTCTCCTTCTGCTTGGGTGGGTGGTTCCTAACCATCCCTCTGGGGGCAAGGTAGCCAGATGGTCACTTTGCACACAGCACCCTCCCTGGAATGGATGTCCAGGTGTCCTGTTTCTACACCAGTCCCTGATGTTGTCTCGTGATGCTTTGTATTTGGGTGGGTTCATTTGGGCCCTTTTCATGTTTTTCTTAGAAACCTTTCCCCTCTCTACTTTCCCGTCTGTGTGTGCTAAGTTGCTTCAGTCGTGTTTGACTCTCTGTGACCCCATGGACCATAGCCCTCCAGGCTCCTCTGTCCATGGGACTCTCCAGGCAAGAATACCAGAGTGAGTTGTCTTGCCCTCTTCCCGGGGATCTTCTGACCCAGGGATCGAACCCGCATCTCTTAAGTCTCCTGCATTGGCAGGCAGGTTCTTTAGCATCATCTTGGAAGCCCGCAACATTCCCCCAGTAACTCCTTATGCCATTATCATGTGATCAGGTGGGTGACAGGCTGGGGTCATGGGAACCAGACACCTTGGTCATACCTTCCTCAGTCTCTCCTTCCACTGCTTTTTTTTTTTTTTCCAATTTAAAAATTTTTACACAGTTCATGAATGCAGTACGTTTTAGAGACCTTCCCTCTTAGTTTGCTGTACAAGGCAGGGAGCTCAAACCTGTGCTCTGTGACGACCTAGCGGAGTGAGATAAGGTGGAAGGTTCAAGAGGGAGGGGTCATATGTATGCCTGTGGCTGATTCATGTTGATGTGTGGCAGAAACCAATACAATATTGTAAAGCAATTATCCTCCAATTAAAAAATTTTTAAAAACCCATCCCTTTCGCTCATCTAAAGATACCGTGTGATTTCTTGGAATCTGTCTGATGTCGCTTCAGGGATTCCCTGATTTCCCCCACCACCAAAGGAATCGTCTTTTTTGTTTTCCTCTCTCCTGATAACCTGACGCCACTGCCCTTGTTCTGATTTCCTGAAGAGAGGCTGTGGGCCCTCTGACTTGATGCATTTCTGGATTTGAGCAGCTTTCACGAAGCCTGTCTTCAGAGCAGATGTAGCGAAGGAAGCAGACAGAGTACGGTGTGGAGGGAGTTGAGGGATTAAGAAACTCTAAGTCCCAGTTCTCATGAAACAGAGGAGGAAACTGAATCCTGCAGTATTTAGATGTGTGTGTGCGCTCAGTCGTGTCTGACTCTGTGACCCCGTGGACTGTAGCCTCCCAGGCTCCATGGGATTTTCCAGGCAAGAACGCTGGAGTGTGTTGCCATTTCTTGTAGCATTTCAGTAGTCTGCCTGAAATGGGTAGAGATGTGGTACATATTTACAATGGACTATTACTCAGCCATAAAAAGGAACAAAATTGGGTCATCTTTAGTGACGTGGATGGACCTAGAGTCTGTCAAACAGAGTGAAGTAAGTCAGAAAGAGGAAAACAAATATTGTATAGTAACATGTGCATGTGAAATCTTAAAAGCTGGTACAGATGAATCTATTTGCAGGGCAGGAATGCAGGTGCAGCCTTAGAAAACCAGTATGAACATGGTAGGGGATGAATAGGCAGGTTGGGATTGACATATATACACTACCATGTATAAAAGAGAGAGCTAGTGGGAACCTGCTATATAGCACAGGGAGCTCAGCTCAGTGCTCTGTGGTGACCAGCGGGGCGGAGGGGACTGGAATGGGGTGGGAGGGAGGTCCAAGAGGAAGCGGTGTATGTATACATACAGCTGATTCTCTTCTGTGTATGGCAGAAACTAACACAACACTATAAAGCAACTATACCCCAGTTTTAAAAAATGAAAAAAAAAATAACCTGCCTGAGATCACATTGCTCTTCGTAGCTGAGCCAGAATCAGTCAGGTGTTCATGATCCCAGGGCCATGTCCCACTGACACCAGGAAAAGTTGACAAAAAGCAGACAATAACTCAGCACAGCTTCGTCGTGGGGACTCCTGTCTAGAGAATGAAACCGGTTTCTCTGGCACCCCACAATGACTGATGGTATTAATGATCATCTTATGACCTCCGCGTTAAAGACAGTCTTTATGAGGTTTAGGAAGTGAGGAAATAGTGTTGTGCATTTTGGAAAGCTAGCCAACGAACAGGGCTGGCATAGAAATAACGTTACCTTTTAAAAAGGCTACACTTCAGTTATCTGGACCAATGACTTACGAAAAATATTACTTTCCTCTCCAGTGAAGACAGGAAAGAGCTACCCAATAAATCTGCACGCTCAGCAGACTTTGTGTGTTCCCCGGGGGTGTTTTCCCTTTGTATGTAGGAGTCAGACACACGGAAAACGATCTGATTTCCTGAATGACCCGCAAAGGGCGTGCGGTCCTGCTGGTGTGAGCGCTGTGGGCGCCGGTGCATAGGGATGTGAGCGCCGTCATCGTAATCACCGCTGTTTCAGAGTTTGATTTGCATTTTATTCTGCCTGATAGCTGTTCATTGGTTCTTATCTGTAATGCCAATTTCCCTTAAGGAGATTGTAAGTTCTTGAGAAGAGGGGACCAGTCATTGCTGTACCATGAAGGGCTTCTAGGGGAAGGACAGACCCTGAAGTAGATAGACCTGAGTGTGAATCTTGCTTCTTAAACGTATTCATTAAAAAAAATTTTATGAGTATAATTGCTTTACAATGTTGTGTTGGTTTCTGCTGTACAATGGAGTCAGCTATTTGTATACATATATCCCCTCTGTTTTGAACCTCCCTCCCTCCTGAACCTCCCTCCTATCCCCTAACTTGTTCCTCTTAAGCTTGAACCTGTTAAGTCAACTGAAGTGGTAATAAAAATATCTATCACAGGACTTCCCTGGCTGTCTAGTGCTTAAGACTTCATCTTCCAGTGCAGGGGCTTGTGGGTTCGATCCCTGGTTGGGGAGCTAAGATCCCACGTGCCACGGGGCCAAAAAAACAAAACCTAAAACAGAAGCAGTAGTATAACAAATTCAATAACGAATTTAAAAAATGGACCAACTCAAAAAAACCTTTAAACAAACAAGCAGAAACAGCCCTTGAAGTCTGTTGGCAGTGCCTTAACATTGTTCAAAGCAAAGCAAAATGTAATTCTCTCTCTTTGTATATCCTCCCATCAGAGGAATCTAGAAGGGGTGAGAGATTTTCTAGTCCTGTAATTTTCCCAACATTACATCGTTGGGAAAACAGAGGCCAGAGACATCCTGGTATTGCTAGAGCACCCGTGGCTGGTTCTTGGCCCTGCCTGAACCTCCAGGCCTCTTAGGTTGGCTGACTCCCAGCCAGGGCTCTTGTCACTGTCCCTTTGAGCTTCTCCCAGGCTTGGGGTTACTCAGTCAGTGCTCAGCAAAGCTCCGATTTTTGACTCTCATTGAATACAAGCCTCAACAACAGAAGAGACGAGCCAACTGCAATTACATGGTCGAAACAGATGCCGCTTGCATCTTAAAATTGTGAGGGAATAGCTCGCATGGTTCTGAATAAGTTTCCAGAGATGAAAGGAAAAAACCCAAAGCCTGCAAATACTGTGCAGTGCCTCTGATGGGCATTATTACTCAGCCCTCAAGTATTCAAACCTATTAAAGGATCTGCTCGTTCATACAGTTACTTATTATTTGCAACCGGGACGAGACTCCGGAGGGAGCATCCATTCTTCAGTCTGCTTTTGTGTGGCAGGCAGCCCCGTGGCTGTCTGACCACAGAGCAGACACTGTTTGCAGTAGATGGTGAATTTTCTGGTTCCAAGGGTCTGGAGTAGATGGTTCTTCTTGGAGGTTTAAATGGGAGAATTTGAAGAAGCTAAATTTATAACTTTCGGGTATCAGGGAACCTTGATTTGTTGTAGAGGTTAAGGGAGGCTGGGGGTTGGGGGGGCTTCCCAGGTGGTGCTAGTGATAAAAGAAAGTTCTTGCCAGTACAGGAGATGTAAGAGATGTGGGTTTGACCCCTGGGTCGGGAAGATCCCCTGGAGAAGGAAATGGCTACCCACTCCAGTATTCTTGCCTGGAGAATCCCATGAACAGAGGAGCCTGGCAGGCTACAGTCCATGAGGTCGCAAAGAGTCAGACACGACTGATGTGACTTAGCATGCATGCAGGGAGGCTGAAGTATTTGTTATCAGCAGCTGTGATTCCTTTTGCTGTGGACTTACAGTGCGTTCCTGAGTTTTCTGCTGTATATCCATGTTAAGTGAGAAGATGACATGCAGCCTGCAAAACCTCCCCCGCCCCGCCCCCGCCTTCGAAAAAAATTTATTTGGCTGCTCCAGGTCTTCGTTGTGGCATGTTAGACCTAGTTTCCTGACCAGAGATCAAACCTGGGTCCCCTGCTTTGGGAGAGTGGAGTCTTAACCACTGGACCACCAGGGAAGTCCCAAAATGGCCCTTTTTGAGGAATAGTGTAGAGAATGTTTGAGGCCTCCTGTGTTGACTCCTGGAAGCTGGTGTAGGCACTTTTAAGCTGTTGAGGACAGAGCTTAGGTCTGGAGAGAGACCAGGTTCCTCTGCCCTCACCCTGGAAAACACAAGTGAGTTGGTGATTTTCTGCTCAGCTGTCTGTGCACTCTCCAGTGGGTTATGGTGGGACCTGGTGACTTTATCTTTCTGAGGACTTTTCTGTATCATGAGGTCAGTAATCCCCGATTCTGTCATATCCCCTCTGCGAGGAAGCAACAGTCAAAGTTGAGATACTGACTCTCAAGTATTTCCGGAAAGAAGTGAGCTACAGATAGAAATCTGCATTGTAACTTAAAAGTTAGCCCCCCAAGAACAGCTTGTCAGTCTCTGAAGTCACCCATGTGGGTCTAGGTGTGCAGTGGTGGCCTCGCATGTACCTGCCAGACTCTAGTGTGCCAAGAACAGGCATCCCTGGGGTCCCTGTTGAAGATTCCAGGTCAAGAGAAAATTTGGAACCAGTATCATCCAAAGGCTCCTAATAGCCTAATAATTAGTACTTGGAGAAATAGATCTGCCACTGGTGTGGGCAAGAGGAGCTGTACCCGAGACTTGATGAAAGAGGAGCGAGTGTTTCCTGAGCACCTTTCTGGGCTTCTTTGGGGAGTTTGCGCAAGGGAAGGCAACGTTTTTTTTCCCACGTTACTTCCTTCCTTCATTGTTCTAGACCGTATATCTTTCCCAGACACTATCCTTGAACATCATATCAGCCTCCTGCCGGAGCAAACCACAGGGTAGCATCTCCTGACTCAGCCATCTGGTCCTGCTCTGTCTTCTCGTGTGCAGGCTTGTGATCACTGGCCGGGCACCCCCAGGGACAGAAGTGAGTTCTGTTTTCTTTGGGCCTCTGCGTGTGCGCTCGTGTCCAGCTTCCTGCCCCAGAGTGGGTACATCTGGTTTTGAGAAGTAGGCATGTGAAGGGATCCCAGGTGCATTTTGTAGTTACCGTATCCTCCTTTTGACTTAGGATCTGGGAGATTTTAAAAATCCAGGTCAGGAGTTCACTTGACTGGTGTTCTGCTTGGAGACAGTGGCTCTCCTAACAGTCCTGATAGTCATGGCCAGTGATGGGCAGGGACAGCAGGGTCCCCAGCAGGGACCCTTCAGGGTCACTCTCACTTCATGCCTCTTAATTTAGCCTGTCTCTGAGCCTCAGTGAACTGGGTGGGAGAGCCGTCATTTGGGGGTGAAATCTGTGTGACAAAGGGCCCCTGTCTGGGTGAGTTCCCCTCTTCTCCTGGATGTGGAGACCTGAATGACCTGATGTAGCTGACAACAGCTCAGATTCCCTGGCAGGCTGCCAGCTCCATATTTGACTTTGTCCAGGGCTTCCCTTGTGGCTCAGCTGGTAAAGAATCCGCCTGCAATGCGGGAGACCTGAGTTCGATCCCTGGGTTGGGAAGATCCCCTGGAGAAGGGAAAGGCTACCCACTCCAGTGTTCTGGCCTGGAGAATTCCATGGGGTAGCAAAGAGTTGGACATGACTGAGCAGCTTTCACTTTCACATCCCCCTGGTCCTTCCTTGGGTCTGTTGACTTGAATGCTTTAGGCTGAGGTGGAAGAAGAGACCATACTTGTTGGGAAGGCAAAGAGTCTTTGCCCTGAGAACCAGGAAACAAAGGCTCGCCCTCTGAAGCTGGCATGCTGCTCTCTTGCGTCTCCGAGGCTCTGTGCTCCTGGCCAGGCTGTGTGAGCAGTGAGCGTGCTGCTCGGTGGCAGGAGTCCCCTGTGGGTCAGATGCAGTTTTTGAACACGATGGAATTCAGCGGGGAATGCTGGTGAGCCCAGAAAGACTGGAGTGATGATCCTCTAATCTTTTTCAGCATGCTGCAAGGGGATCTTTAACTTTGAGCCAGATGGGAGGGAGATGGGTGTTGGTTTACATCTCAAGTAGGGCACCTATTAGTACACCTGTCTATGTGCTCCCACCCTCCCTGGCACCTTGGCTCTTCTAAGCTCCCTATCCTAGAAAAATGCATAAAGAACCACTGACATTGATGGCAGGAGATTTATTTCTCCTTTCTGGGTACAGGGCTGCGGGCCTTGCTTGGAGACGGGTGGTACTTAAAAAGACTTAAAAATGCAAGAAGGAAAAAAGGCAGAAAGCCATGCAGACCCCACCGAAAGGCCCTGTTATTCCAGCAGAGGGAAGAGGTGGGCCCCCGGGCACCAGTCACTCTTAACCTGAGCTGGCTCTTCTGAGAATTCATCTGTCTTGAAAACCTTGGTAAAAATGGCCAAATGGAGCTTCTGTAAGGTAGGGGGAATGCCTGCGTGTGCTTTTGTGGTTAGCCATGGTGTTGAACAGTCCGGTTTAAGGGGAAAATGGTTCTGGGTACATTTCCATTTCAACTGTGGTCTTTAAAGGTTTACTGCGAAGGGGATGGGTGTGGGAGAATGTGAGTATAGTCTTCTAGCCTCTTGGTTAATTTTATCTAGGTTACAGGTGAGAAATGAGTTCACAACACCTCCTGTTTCTTATTTGGGTCTGTTTTAGGGGGAGTCTAGTTTGGGCAAACTGCTGAGTCTAGTTTGGGCAAATCTCCTTTTACCCAATGCACATATTTGTGGACTGCCAGCTTACATACCAAGTGGATTATTAGAAAAAATCCACTTCACAGCTCTGGCCCCTAGAGTGGTGTCTGTGATTCTTCTCAGGGTCTTGTAAGCCCTAAGTTTACCTCTTCTCTTCATCCTACTGGGATCCCATGTGGGGCTGTGATGACAAGATTGTGCCGCATTGGGCAAGTTTTGACCACACACTTTTCCCAGGCACGGTGAGGCAAGTGTGGGTTCAGCTGGCTGCTCCTAGGCAGTTGATGGTACTTGGCATATCAAGGGTTTCTGTTATGCTATTTGTCAGAAAGGTAATCTCTCAACTGGTCCGAGTGTCCCAGGGCACACGTGTTCGGCTTTGGGGGAAAAGTCACAATTTCAGGTTCACTCTTTGCTTGCATCTTGTGTACATTAATGGCCTCAGAGCTGAAGTGCATTGAACTATTGCTGCACTGTTCAAAGCCTGCAGCGCAGCTCCTTTGAGTCAGGGAAAGGTTTCTCTGTAAAGTTACTGAAGGCTCGAGCTTGAAAACCAACACTGGAGGTTAGAATCAGGGTGTTCTAGTGGGAACAGTGCAAGGGTAGCTGACACCAAGCCTTTCTGCACTATTTTTAATCCTAGTCGGGACTATATGGGATGGCTTGTGCCTTCTTGGATGTCATTCTGCTTTTATTCCAGGGGTTTCTTCTTGTGACTCTGTATATGTGTGTGTATTGCATGTGCATAGGATCATATGTCCCAGAAATTATGGCATAATCTGTTTTCCAGTTTATAGAGTGAAAGA
Organism: Bubalus bubalis; assembly: GCF_019923935.1. Classification (NCBI taxonomy): domain Eukaryota; kingdom Metazoa; phylum Chordata; class Mammalia; order Artiodactyla; family Bovidae; genus Bubalus; species Bubalus bubalis. The sequence goes on from NC_059160.1 coordinate 21,645,406, forward strand.
TTGCATGAATCCCAGCCTTGTGACAAAGAAATCTTATATGTAGATGTAAAATACTTCTCCTTGGAGGGCTGGCTTTCTGATGGGCTATAAACGGATTGTTAAACAGCAATGTGAGGGGTTGTTAACAAGCTGTTTCTGAGAGCATCACCCTGGTCTGGTCTGAAAAGGTAATGTGTACATATTGCAGCTATGAAACAGTTTGCCTGTGGTGCTTATATGTTGGTAGGGTGTGTGTCTGTGTATTTTCAGTGGTGAATGAACTGAAAAGATAATTTTTAAAATCAAGGTCCCTGGTGGCTCAGAAGGTAAAGAATCTGCCTGCAGTGCAGGAGTTCTAGGTTTGATCCCTTTGTCGGGAAGATGATCTGGAGAAGGGAATAGCTACCCACTCCAGTATTCTTGCCTGGAGAATCCCATGGACAGAGGAGCCTAGCGGGCTACAGTCCATGGGGTCACAAAGATTCAGACACGACTGAGCAACTAACACTTTCACTTTCTTTCGTAGTTGATTTACAATACTGTGGTTTCAGGTGTATAGCAAGGTGATTTGGTTATACATGTATGTATGTGTGTACGTGTGTATATTCTTTTTTCTGATTCTTTTCCTTTATAGGTTATTAGAAGATACTGAATATAATTTCTTGTGCTATGCAGTAAATTCTTGTTGTTTATTTTATAATAATGTATATCTGTTAATCTCAGACTCCTAATTTATCCCTTTCCCCCTTTCCCCTTTGGGAATCATAAGTTTGTTTTCTGTCTGTGAGTCTGTTTTATAAATAGTTCATTTATATTTTTTTAGATTCCACATATATGTGATGATGTCATATAATATTTATCTTTCTCTGTTTGACTTCACTTTTAGTATAATTTCTAGATCTGTTCATGTTGCTGCAAATGGCATTATTTCATTCTTTTTTATGGCCGAGTAGTATTCCATTGTACCACATCTTCTTTATCCATTCATCTGTTGATGGACACATGTCTTGGCTATTGTAAATAGTGCTGCTATACCACTGGGCTGCATATATCTTGACAAGATAATTTTAAATGTTTTTTTATTTGCTCCTATATCACTGTCCACTTTCTCCACTGGGATATGTTTTGGTTGTTGGTGTTTTAAGCTGGCTTAAATGAAGCGGTATTCGGTCAGTACAGTGTGTGAATCAACCAAACTTCAAAAAGCTTTAGTTAATGTTCATGGTAACACCCCGTGTGAATAATAGCTGTCTTAAGGTTTTAGAATCACCTCCCAATAAGCAAACTAACATCCATGTTCCAAGTTCAGCGAAGCAGAGTTCCTTGTATGTGTCAAATCTTATTTGAATTTCTTGTCACATTCACGTGACATAGCTGGAAATTGGTCCATGCCAATTTCTGCTACTATTGGATTTTAATGAGCACACTTGCTTGTTACTAGGTTGCCATGCTTCTACTGTGCTCACAGCTGCTGTGTTGAAAAACAGGTGTCTGTCATAATCCCCTGCCTGGATCAGTTTGCTAGTCTGGCAATGCCTTATTATTACTGTTTTTTATTTATTTATTTTTGTCTCACTTAGGTCAGAGGTGTTGATGAGCAGGACTAAGGAGAGAGAAGATGGTAACTTTTCTTGGTGGAGATTTCTGTTAAAAGAATCTAAGAATTGTAGCGTATAAAGATAGAGCTAAAGAAAACTGTTCAGGATTCGAATCACAGGGAGAAGAGCCAGGACAAGCATAGTAATAATAGTTCTGCCAAGTCACCTCTGTCTCATTCTTCAAAGGCCAGTGTGGCCACAAAGCCATCCAAGACATGGGGAGTGAGTGATGACTGTTCTACAGCCCATGGAGCGCTCACAGACTCACCCATAGTTGCTTCTCCACACTTCTGGATCCTCTGCGGTCCACACCCCATGTATCTCATGCTGTCCTTTCTTCTCCATCCTGACTAGCGCTGTCTTCCCTCTGGCCCTGGACTCTTCAGCTGTCTCCCATCTGGTCCTCCTACCTCCACTTCCTGCTCCTTCGAAACCAACCCAGAATAATTTTTTTTTGTTTATTTAGCTGCATCAGGTCATAGTTGCGACACATGGGATCATTGTTGTATTATGCAGGATTTTTCATTGCAGTGCATGTGCTTAGTTGCTCCACAGGCATGTGGGATCTTAGTTCCCCAACCAGGGATCAAACCCACGTCCCCTAGATTGCAAGCTGGATTATTAACCACTGGACCACCAGGGAAGTCCCTGAAATGATTCATTGTAGATAAGAAATTGATCACGTTCTTTCTGACACAGCAGTTCAAAATGAAACCCAGCTGTTTATCATGGCAGCGAGGCCTTGGACAGGCTGACTTTCTAGAATCATCTCCACTCCCCCCACCCCCATTCCACATTGTACTCCAACCAGTACCTGCCCTCCTCCCAAACCACATGATGAACGTTTATTATTATTATTATTATTTAAAATTTTTACAGTGCTGTGTTGCACACGATGAACTTTTATGCCTGGAGTCTTGCACCAGTCCTTCTGCTGCCTGGTAGCAACTTGTCATCTTAAGCGTTCCCTGGTGCTGTTGGGTACAGCATTCTTCAAAGTCACTGAACTTGTCTCATTACTGGCACTGGTCCTGTTATAGTTTAATTGTGTATCATCCTCTAGCTGAAGTGAAAACACACTGAGAGCAAGAGATTGATGAATGGATTCATTCTCTCTCCTCATTGTGCAGAGCCGTGCCTGGTATAGAGAAGATCCAGTGTCCTTTATTTGAATTGAATTTTTTAAATCAGCAAGTATTTATTAAGCTTCTTTACGTGCTTGGTGGTTGTTAGGCTCTGTGCTACATACGAAAAGTATTAAGTTGAAACCCTTGCACAGTCAGCGTGCGTGTTAAGTCGCTTCAGTCATGGCTGACTCTTTGCAATCCCATGGACTGTAGCCCGCCAGGCTCCTCTCTGTGGAATTTTCCAGGCAAGAATACTGGAGTGGGTTGCCATTTCCTCCTCCAGGGCAACTTCCTGACCCAGGGATCCAAGCCACCTTTCCTGAGTTGGCAGGTGGGTTCTTTACCGCTGAGCCACCAGGGAAGCCCATAGGTCCACATGTTCCCAATGAATAGGCACATCTATGATACTGCTGAGGTCATGAAGGGTGTGCCTTTTCAGAACACTCGGCTCCTACAGCTCATACCTGGATGATGTGGTGTTGTCAAATTTCCTCCTGCTGTTGTCCCCCTGGTCTAGTGTCTCTACTGCCAAGACTATTGATGGAGAGGCTGTTCCCTTCTCGTCCACTTCCTCTCTCTTCCTTCCAGCCTTACCAGACCCAACAGTAAGCTTACTCTTCTGGGGACTTGGGAACCTGTGCTTAGCAGTGAGGAGAGCTGGGTTCTTGAGAATTAACGCAAACCATCTAGTCTTAGGATTCTCTGCCTTCTAGTCCTGGAAGGAATTATGGTCCTACTCTAGCAACCTGCTCAAGATGAACTTTCCAACTTCTGTGACTATCTTTAGGGCCATCAGTCATTGTTTTCACTTGAAGTTGCTTAAAAATTGACCTGCCCAGAGGAGGATTTCAGGACATGTTCCTTAGGGAGCTGTTGAAATAGAAACAGGAATGAAGTAACCAATGCCATGCAATTGTGTGGGCGAGGCATCCCCCTCCACCAGGAGTTATCATATTTTCCAAACCCTAAATTGTGGCATGTGATCTGATAAAGGACTTCTCAGTGTTTTTCGTTTTATGTGGCAAGGCTTACAGATATTTTAACAGCTTAGCTCTTGTCGAAAAGAAAATCGCGTGAGATTAGGCCTGTTGAGGAACAGGCTTCCTGCCAGCTGGCCCACCAGTGTGGCCAAGGTGACACTTGGTGACCAAAGACACCGCGCTCTGTACTTCCTCCATCTCTACCACCCTTGGCTGGTGTCAAGAAGGACGAGTGAGTCTGTTTGTCTTTCTTCTGAATGAAATTTGCAAGGACACTTAAGCCTTCTGCTTTAGGGCAGAATCCGATCATGGGCTGCGATCAGGAAGATCTCTCCCGAGGTATCAGATTGCGTGCTTGCCCAGTCAGGTATGTTCCCTCTGTTCAACACTCACAGGAGTACAGGCTCCTCCCTGGCCATCTTCAGAGCAGGATGTTGGACTGCTTGGCCAGCAGCCTGATTCCTCTGGCAGGTCCTGCACTCTGAGATGGCAGGCAGTTGTCCGGGGTGCTCTTGAACTTGGCTTTTCTCCAGCCATGCTGGACAGACCTCAGGGCCATGTTTTCAGACCCCCACAACTCTTTGCAACTCTCACTTTGCAGGAGACTTTCTCTTAGGTGCTTAGCACTGTTCTAAGAGCTTTATTATTTTTTTTTAACTTTTTATTTTGTATCGGAGTATATATAGCTGATTAACAATGTTGTGATAGTTTCAGGTGGACAGCAAAGGAACTCAGTCACACGTTTACATACATGTGTCCATTCTCCCCTAGACTCTGTAGGGGTTTTGAAATTGGGTCTAAGTGAATCCGCCTGCCAATGCAGGAGAACCTGGTTCAATCCCTAAGTCGGCAAGATCCTCTGGAGAAGGAAATGGCAAGCTGTTCTAGTATTCTTGCCTGGGAAATCTCATGGACAGAGGAGCCTGGTGGACTTTGGTCCAATGGGGTTGTAGAAGAGTCGGACGCAACTTGATGACTAAACAAAAACAGCTAAGTGTATACACACACACACACTCATGCATGTACACAAACACATACATACACATTCACCTTTAAAGAGTTTTGCCCAAAAAAAAAAAAAAAAAAAAGGCAGAGGAGTTTTGCATAAATTCACTTTTCTTTTCCTGGGCTTTACTTGGGTTCCAACACCACATTCAACCCACATGCATTCCCAGAACATCAGAATGCTGTTCTCAGCTAATAGTCAAATTCTTTAAGACCTGCAGGAGCCAATCTCAAGTTTGTGTCATAAGTGACTTTGAAGTGTGATTGAAAAGAAGTTGGGGAGTAGGAAGAGATGGACTTTTTCTTTGCTCAGGCCATGGCTGTACAGTCTCTTACGAAATAGGATAATTATCCCTGGATTCCCAGGCTGGCCGGCCTGAGTCTTCTTCCTTAGCATCTCTATCTCCTGGGCCCAGTGTTTCCTTCTGTCTCTATTCTTAGCCGACTTAGCTTTCCCATTCAGTTCCCAGGTCCCTCCTCATCTTCCCCTGGTCTTTCTTCTCCCAGTAAAGTTATTTTGGGGAGCACTTCCCATGTTCTATTCAGATGTGAATCTTCTTTCTCTTTATTAAAATAAGATTTTCTTCTTCATTTCATCATGCATGCTTCTTCCCAGAATATAATAAACCCTTGCCCTCCAGCACATAATGTCTGGTTTGTGAACCTTTAAAACAGGGTGTGCTGGGAATTCTCTTCAGTAGTTAAGACTGTCTGCTTCCACTGCAGGAGCATGGGTTCAATCCCTGGTTAGGGAACTAAGCTCTCGCATGCTGAGCTGTACAGCCAGAAAGTAAAAACAAAAGCAAAACACCAAGCAATAGGGTGTGCTGATGTGAATTTCCCCAAAACAGGTTTGCTCTATCCCAGGACCGGGCACTCAGATACCCTGGTGGCCACTTGCTCATCTTTGCAGTCTCTTACCCTTGTCTTTTTTCCTTTGATGATTCTGCCCCAATCACGTTCCTCCCCCAAATTACTATTTTATTTATTTAATTTTTAAAAGTTGAGGTATCAGATCAGTCTCTCAGTCGTGTCCGACTCTTTGCGACCCCATGAATCGCAGCACGCCAGGCCTCCCTGTCCATCACCAACTCCCGGAGTTCACTCAGACTCACGTCCATTGAGTCGGTGATACCATCCAGCCATCTCATCCTCTGTCGTCCCCTTCTCCTCCTGCCCCCAATCCCTCCCAGCATCAGAGTCTTTTCCAATGAGTCAGCTCTTTGCATGAGGTGGCCAAAGTACTGGAGTTTCAGCTTCAGCATCATTCCTTCCAAAGAAATCCCAGGGCTGATCTCCTTCAGAATGGACTGGTTGGATCTCCTTGCAGTCCAAGGGACTCTCAAGAGTCTTCTCCAACACCACAGTTCAAAAGCATCAATTCTTCGATGCTCAGCCTTCTTCACAGTCCAACTCTCACATCCATACATGACCACAGGAAAAACCATAGCCTTGACTAGACGGACCTTTGTTGGCAAAGTAATGTCTCTGCTTTTGAATATGCTATCTAGGTTGGTCATAACTTTCCTTCCAAGGAATAAGTGTCTTTTAATTTCATGGCTACAGTCACCATCTGTAGTGATTTTGGAGCCCAGAAAAATAAAGTCAGCCACTGTTTCCACTGTTTCCCCATCTATTTCCCATGAAGTGATGGGACCAGATGCCATGATCTTCGTTTTTTGAATGTTGAGCTTTAAGCCAACTTTTTCACCTTCCACTTTCACTTTCACCAAGAGGTTTTTAGTTCCTCTTCATTTTCTGCCATAAGGGTGGTGTCATCTGCATATCTGAGGTTATTGATATTTCTCCCGGCAATCTTGATTCCAGCTTGTGTTTCTTCCAGCCCAGAGTTTCTCATGATGTACTCTGCATATAAGTTAAATAAACAGGGTGACAATATACAGCCTTGACGAACTCCTTTTCCTATTTGGAACCAGTCTGTTGTTCCATGTTCAGTTCTAACTGTTGCTTCCTGACCTGCATACAAATTTCTCAAGAGGCAGATCAGGTGGTCTGTTGCTATATAATATAATAGTGTTGCAGATGTACAGTATAGCGATTCACACTTTTTAAAGGGTTATATTCCATTTATAGTTGATATAAAATATTGGCTGTATTCCCTGTGTTGTATATCCTTGTGATTTATTTTATACCTAATCGTTTGTGTCTCTGAACTTCTTACCTCTAGATCGCCCCTCCCCCTTTACTCTCTACACTGGCAGCCTCTAGTTTGTTCTCTGTCTCTGTGAGTCTGCTTCTTTTTTGTTACATTCACGAGTTGGTTGTATTTTTTAGATTGTGCACACAAGTGATATCATGCAGTATTTGTCTTTCTCTATCTGACTTATTCCACTTAGCATAATGTGCTCCAAATCCATCTGTGTTGTGCAGATGGCAAAATTTCAGTCTTGTTTTATGGCTGAGTAGTATTTCATTGTGGAGAAGGAAATGGCAACCCACTCCAGTATTCTTGCCTGGAGAATCCCAGGGACAGAGGAGCCTAGTGGGCTGCCGTCTATTGGGTCGCACAGAGTCGGACACGACTGAAGCAACTTAGCAGCAGCAGTATTTCATTGTATAGGAATTCTCCAGGCAAGAATACTAGAGTGGGCTGCCATTCCGTTCTCCAGATGATCTTCCCGACCCAGGGGTTGAACCTGGGTCTCCTGCATTGCAGGCAGATTCTTTACTGTCTGAGCCACTTTCAAATGACTATATATGAGCCACATCTTCTTTATACGTTCATCACACTTGGGTTGCTTCCAAATCTTGGCTATTGGAAGTGGGGTTGCTGTGAGCATTGGGGTGCATGTATCTTTTCAAATTCGTGTTTTCTTTATTTTTTTTTTTTTTGGATATATATCCAGGAGTGGAATTGCTGGGTCATGTGGTAAGTTCTATTTCCAGTTTTTTGAGAAACCTCCATACTGTCTTCAGTACCTCAATTTACATTCCTCCCAACACTGTACAAGAGTTCCCTTTTCTCCATATTCCCACCGGCATTTATTATATATATTCTTTTTGATGATAGGCATTTTGACAGCTCTGAGCTGATAGCTCATTGTCCCAAATTACTGTTTTTATACTTGTTCAGCTTGGTTTGTTTATTTTGTAGTTTATTGCTTCCCTTTGTTCTTTAAGTTTTTCATATTCTTGGGGGTACAGTGATATTCCTTCCTGTTAGTGATTTTTATGCCAGTTTTCATTACCTAAATTTGCTAAATGGACTTAATAAGTGTTTGGTACTTATATCAAGCTTGCCTTTCAGAAATAAGGAAAGAAAAAGTAGATTTTTGGCAGCTTTCAGTATAGTGATAATTCCACATTTATAATAACTGAGAAATAAATAGTTCATGTGATTCTCATAGAGTAGAAGCTTGAAAGTTATTCTTTTTGTAATTTATGTGGCTCTCATTCAGTTTGGGTAAGAAACCGAGTTTAACTGTAAGAGTTTTTCAAATAATGGCCTTAGAAATTATTATAATTACTGCTTTAATTTCAGCAACTAAGAATTAATTTCTGTATGTTAAAAGAGTTTTAATGTTGGTGAAATACTACTGTGGAGTATTAGCCTATTGGGAATTATAATTTTCTCATTTTATAGTAGAGCTTATACTGCATGATGTATTACATGTAAGTAGTGAAACTGCACTTCCTTAAATAGGCTTTCCTAGTCAGACTTTTACTGAAGTCACCATATTCTTTGACATTTCATTACTGCCCATTTGTAAGATTTTTTGGTACAAGAGTAGTTTCAACATACCCTGTTCTGGGAATAAAGGGAAAGAGTTGAGGGAATTCTGTTTGAGTCATACCAACCAAAGAGCAGCCTCATTTTGGGAATAAAAGCAGAGAAGTTCTCACTCTTCTAAAAATAGTGGGGAGAAGATTAAGGGAGGTTTTAAGACCAGCAGAGCTATCGATACTGATTCCCTCTTTGTAAATGAGAAGTAAAGCTTGACTTGAGTTTGGTGGGGAGGTGAAATTTCCTTCCACCTAAAAGCATGACACTGCCATAAGTATTACTCTTTGAAACTTGTCTTGTAGGGTTAAAAAATGTTCTTTTCAGGATTTTCATCATTTCTAAAAGCTACTGGAGTTTTATTAAAACCATATATACTTTTTGGTGAGGGATAAGTGAGGAAGTGGGGCTTCCCTGGTGGCTCAGTGGTAAAGAATCCACCTACCAATTCAGGAGACCAATGGGTTCCATCCCTGGGTCAGGAAGATCCCCTGGAGAAGGAAATGGCAATCCACTCCAGTATTCTTGCCTGGAAAATTGCATGGACAGAGGAGCCAATGGGGTCGCAAAGAGTCGGACACGACTGAGCGCTCATGCACCAGAGAACTGGGGTCTGGCTCAGCACTGCTACATGTAGTCTGAGCATTAAGAGGGTGCCAGTTAGAAGCCTCGTTGCTTTGACTCTTTCGTTGCACCCAAGCTTGCTGTTCAGAGCTTGGGTCTCCTGTGTTGGTGATAAAGGATGGCAACAAGCAGTTTCGTGACATCTGTCTAGCAGTTCTGACTACGGAGCACTTGTAATTCAGAAGATAGTTGTTAGAGTTTAGACGCTTAGAGCTCCAGCTTTAAGGAGTTTCAGACAGGGCTCAAACTAGAACTCTGGTCTTCTGACTCCCTCCCAGTTTACTGATTTCCAACTCAGAAGTTGTTTTCATTTTAGGCGTGTTTTCTAAATAGCAGATCAGTTCAAGTCAAATCACTCTACTTAGTGGGAAGAAGATTTTTAACCCCAACCAAGTGAACAGAGTGAATACGTCTGCTTTTCAGTTGGGTGCTTTGGTCATGTGAAGAATACCACAAACTTGGAAGGTCTTCATTTTTTTAATTAAAAAAAAAAAAATACCCAAAATGATTAGGACCAGTAGAGTGGGAAATAGACCTTATACATAACACACCATATCCTCCCCTGTTTGGTCACCTGCAGTCCCCTTAGATGTTTCAGGGCTCATTTTATTTATTTATTTTGACTGCCCTGGGTCTTTGTTGCTACATGTGGGCTTTCTCTAGATGTAGAGGGTGGAGGCTACTCTTCAGCTGTCGTGTGGGGGCTTCTCATTGTGCTGGCTTCTCTTGTTGCAGAGCACAGGCTCTAGGGCATGCAGGCTCCGGAGTTGTGACATCGGGCTTTAGTTGCTTCACAGCTTGTGGGATCTTCCCAGACCAGGGATCAAACCTGTGTCCCCTGCATTGGCAGGCCGGTTCTCAACCACAGAACCACCAGGGAAGTCCTCAGGAAGCCTCCTTTTAAGGTGAGAGGTTGTTTTTGGCCCTCCTGACCACCCAGTTTCCTTCAGCTTAAAAAAAAAAATGTGATGGTAAGTTTTTAATTTTACAATGTACTTTGATGCTGAAGAGGAACCCATTCCCAGCCCAAACTGAATCGCCTCTGAGATCCTATTAAAACAGCGAATGCCCTGAACACCACTAGATGAAAATGCTTTTCTAGGATGAGCTCAAAGCATTTCATCCTCCAAATAAAATCTATCTGCTCGCACTTAGATTGTTCAAAGGCAGATGGTAGGCAATTGAAACAGAGAGGCAAGCTGGCAAAAGGAAAAATAAAACCACAAATATCTGTACATGAAGGTGATATACACCCTTGCCAGCCCCCCTCCTAACTTCGTTAACACAGCAGTGTAGCAATTAAGTAACATGGGAACTCAGACTCATATGGCTAATACAATTGTCCTCCGTTAATGGGGTGAAACAAAGCTTGCATATGATACACAGTGCTGTTCACCCAGAGGCAGACCTCAGGAGAGGAGCCCATAAAGGATGGTGCCCATACCTGATAGCCACCTTACTGCAGCCTCACTGACCATCACCTCATGTCACTGGGGTCCCTGGTATGAAATATTTGCTCTTTAGAGTTACCACGTCTTAAGGAAAAGGACCTCACATACTGAGCTTCAGATTGGAGTTAGGGAAGGAAGGTGCCCAGCAGATATACCCAGAACATCGCAAGCCTGCACCCCAGTTTCCTTGTTTTTGTTTGGTCGCTAAGTCATGTCCTACTCTTCGTGACCCCATGAACTGCACACCAGACTTCTTTGTCCTGTACTCTCTCCTGGAGTTGCTTTGTGGGAAACTCCAAATTCACCCGGGATGCATTGCCGTTGCCATCTCACTGCTGGGGAAGGCCGCGTGATGATGAGAAAGTCCTTTGTGAAACCCTGGCGCTCCTCACTAACCTTGAACTTGAACATTCAGTGACAGAAGGGAAGGGCGAGTGTCTCAGCTGCTGGAGACAGTACTTGTGAGCGGCTCTCTTGTGGCCCATTTGTGTCCCCAGTGGTACCAGGCCTGAGTGCATGGGAATGAGACGGGTGGGCCAGGCCGTGATGGAACAGCACTTGAGGCAGGTGGGCGGGCTGAGTGAGGAAGGGGTGTGGGGGGCAGGATGCCAGAGGGGTTTCCTCTGCGAGAAACAGTCTGGGACGTCTGTGAGGAGAACTGGGCATCTCTGGGGAATAGTTGGAGGGAAGAGGTGATGGTGCTGAGCAGAATGAAAGAAAGGCTCTCTTAGTATCGAAGGAAACCACTGTGAGGACATTAAACTACAATTTCATTTAAGAAGTCAAGTGTTACAAATTTTTTCTTTTTTAAATTTTTAGTTGTGCTGGGTCTTCACTGTTACGTGTGGGCTTTCTCTAGTTGTGGCAAATTGGGGCTACTCTTCATTGTGGTGCTTGGGTTTCTCATTGTGGCGGCTTCTCTTGTTGCAGAGCGTGGACTTTAGAACACTCGGGCTTCAGTACTTGTGGTGTATGGGCTTAGTTGGCTCATGGCATGTGGGATCTTCCCAGACCAGGGATTGAACTCGTGTCCCTTGCATCGGCAAGTGGATTCCGAACTACTGGACCACCAGGAAAGTCCTGATTTTTTTTTTTTTTTAATTTTTACTTTTTGCCCATGCCGCACAGCACATCGGATCCTAGTTCCCCAACTAGGGAGTGAACTGGTGCCTCCTGCATTGAAAGTGCAGAGTCTTAACCACTGGAACTCCAGGGAAATCCCAAGACATTAAACCTTCTGCTGCCTAAGTAACTGATGGACCACTCAGAAGAGTTCCATATGGGAAAAGATAAGAAAGTGAAAGTTGCTCAGTTGTGTCCGACTCTTTGAGGCACCATGGACTATACAGTCCTTGGAATTCTCCAGGCCGGAATAATGGAGTATTTTTCCCTTCTCCAGGGGATCTTCTGCATTGTAGGTGGATTCTTTACCAGCTGAGCTACCAGGGAAAGGATAGCAAAATCAGGTCACAAACCTTCAACTTTTTAGTCCCATGGAGTTCACATGAGGAGCAGTGACATCGGAGAAAGGAATGCACCCCTTCACAAATCAGTGTTTTGTCCGCCAAGCCCTCCACGTCATACAGTTGTAGTTGTTCCAAACACGCTGCTTTATCTCTTACATAAGAGAGCTGCTCTCACTTTATTGCTGGATTCCATTTTCAGTTCTTTTTGTGCCTAATGGTCGCGCACGTGATTCTGGTTAGAAATTGCCAGCGAGGGTTGTTAGAATGACCTTTCCTCTCCCCCCAAGCCCAGTCAGAGCCGGGCCCCTGGTCTCCAAACCAGGGTTTGGCGGAGATTCACCACTCTCATGAGCGCAGCTCAGTGATAAAGCTCAGGAATGGCATGGCCGGATTGTGGAATTCGGTTGGAGCAGGTGTCCTTCTTATCCCTCCGCCAATGCGCACGTACCCCAGAGACTTTTTCTTTACTCAGAAAGAATGACGTCCCTGCCCCCTTCCTCTAAAAGGGACCGGGTAACAGTAACACATGTGTGACTGACACGTTTTACCTTTACCTTGGGGACAGCGAGCCCCCCTTCCCCCCGCCAGCCAACAATAAAGAATCCAGCCAACAATAAAGAGCCTGGGCTCGCGTGGCCAGATCGTTAGCTTCCTTCCTTTTCCGCCTAGATTTTTGGGAAGCCCTGGCTTGCTCACTGCATAGGCCCTGGGACATAGTGATGTAAAATGCCAGAGGATGTGCAAACAGGCGGCTGGAGGGAGAAGGAAAGCAGGAATTCTGGGCCAGAGAGTAGATGGCTGGCCGGTGGCCCAAGAAAGGAAACTCAGGCTTTTTAAAGTTAAAAAAAAAAAAAAGTATTCTTTCATGCATGTTTTTCATAGCATCATAGCTCCACGTTAGAGAATTCCAAGAGCGGTCGATCATAGCATGCCTGTCCTCAAGGGTTTACGATCTGAAGAGGTTTTTCGTGTCAGGAAGGTGCACAGAAAACAGAAAAGTGGAAGCACCCTTGGCTCGGTGCCATCTGTGCTTCTGCTAAAATCTGTCCTGTGGCTTCAGGCTTTGGGGATTTTGGGGGGTTTGTTTATGGTGTTTTCCCTTTGATGACTCGGTTGGTTGTGCAACCCCACATTTGGAAACAAACTGCTTCCTGCTCCTCTATTCTAGGAGAGCATGAACATCCATCTCCCAGCCTGATGATGGAGGCGCGGGCGAGGGAGGAAACAGCTCAGCCTCTGCTTTCTCACTGCTGTCCCATTCTCCAAGATCCAAGAACGGGACCCTGGAGCTAAGGAGGCTCCGGGGCCGTGTCCTCGCCTTGATGAGGGCCATAGGGAGCCTGGCCATGTTGTGATGGGAGATGCCACCATGCCAAGCTCAGTTGTGTCCGACTCTGTGTGACCCCATAGACTGTAGCTCCCAGGCTCCTCTGTCCATGGGATTTCCCAAGCAGGAATACTGGAGTGGGTTGCCATTTTCTTCTTCTCCAGGGGATCTTTCCGACCCAGGGACCAAACCCAGGTCAAACCCCTGCCTTGGCAGGCGGGGTCTTTACCCCTGAACCACCCTGGAACCCCTGTGATGAGAGTCACGGCCCTCCTGATTTTGGAGGGAAGCCGAAGCCCCGTCCGTCAACACTTACTGAAGGAGCACCTTCTGGGTTGTGCAGGTAAAGCCGGGCCCTCCTGTAGCTCCTGGGCAGGCCTCGCCTCTCCGTGTGCACAAGTTTGTTTATAGTTACAGACCAAGCTGTAGCCACAGAGGTGAGCCTGGTTCTCCACCCTACACAGGTTTATTACTACAAGGAACAGGAACATGGGAATGTTTTCTTAAGGTTTCCTGTTGCCCTAAAGTACCTGTAGCTTCAGGGTGTTTTTACCTTGATCTCAGAATTGCCCAGAGAGCATTCAGCCAGGAACCAGGTGGAGATGGCCATCTGTACTTGTGCTCCAGAGAGCGAAAAATAAAGCAAGCGATCCAACAACAACAACAAAAGCCCTTGCAAGTCCTTTAGTGATAGCGGTGTATGTTTGAAAAGTATTCTGTGCCACTGAGCAGGGGCATCTGTACAGTTCAGTCCTTTGGAAAATGCACTTTCCCAAACTTTATAATACAGCCTTCTAAAGGCAGCACATAGTGTACATGCGGAGGAAACCTGAATTTGAAGCCCAAACATGGGCTTCCCCTCCCTCCCTCAGAAAAAATTACCTAAAGAGGAGCTGCATGTACGTAGAAATTAATAAATGAAACAATTGCTGTTAAGTCGCTGAGTCATGTCCAACTCTTTTGGGACCCCATGGAACGTAGCCCACCAGGCTCCTCTGTCCCTGGAATTCTCCAGGCAAGAATACTGGAGTGGGTTGCCATTTCCTTCTTCAGGGGATCTTCCTGACCCAGGGATCAAACCCGAGTCTCCTGTATTGGCAGGAAGATCCTTTACTGCTGAGCCACCAGGGGAGCCCGAATGAAACTTGTAAAGAAAACGCTGCTAAAGGCGAGTTGAAGGTTCCTACGTCATTCCTTGCCCTGTGTTTCTGGCCACAGTCTGTGGTCACCTCTTGCTTGTTTGTGTCACTGACTTCCCTCATTAGTTTGAAGGGACCCATGCTGGGAGATGCCTCTGAAGGCAGATAGTCATCTGGGTCTGGGAGCCGTCAAGTGAGGTGAAGTGATGGAGCTCACAAGCTTAATGCCTTTTTCTTGGTCTACGACATCTACCTGTGTTATATGACTGCCCTTGGACCCCACCCCCTCCTCTTTTCCGGAACTCACTTTACCCACACTGGCTCTCAAAGATTCTAGCAGATACCACTGTCTCCTCTCCCAGCCTTTGCACGTACCATTCAACTTCCAGAAACACCCCTCCCATCTTTCTTCTCCTGACTGCTATTCATCCTCAATTTCACCTCCAGGAGACTATTCCTAGCTCCCAGAGTCTGGATGAGATTTCCCACTCAGATACTCCAAGTGCACCCTTTATTATTATTTTTTGTAATTTATTTACTTTTGGTTGCGCTGGGTCTTTATTGCTGCTCACGGGCTTTCTCTAGTTGCTCAGAGTGGGGAGCGGCATGTGGGCTTCTCATTGCAGTGTCTTCTCTTGTTGCAAAGAACAGGATCTAGAGTGCACTGACTCCATAGTAGGACCTCACACGTTCTAGAGCATGGGCTTCAGTAGCTGTGGGGCTCCAGCTTAGTTGCTCCGTGGCATGTGAGATCTTCCTGGACCAGGGGCAGAACCTGTGTCCCCTGCATTGGCAGGTGGATTCTCAACCCCTGGACCACCAGGGAAGTCCAGTACATCCATTTTGAAACTTCCATCCCCTGCTCTTGGAATTGGCTATTTCTATCCATCACCTGACAATAAGCCCATTAAATCAGGGCTCACCCCGGTTTTGTGTCTGTGACCACAGCGTTGGCCATAGGAGGTGCTTGCCCACAAATAAATGACAGGATGTGTAGAAAACAGACCATGGTCTTTGATTCTCTGCGTAGCTCGGTGCCTGATGCTGTGTGCCCTGATCCTTCCTGTTGTCAGGCTCTGCAGGACTGTCTACCGAGTGGATCTGCAGCGTTGTCAGATGTAGTCAGGTTGTCACAAGTTTGCTTATGCAGAGGACATCATGGAGTTTTTTATTTTTAGTTGTGAATGCAGAATCTTGAGTTATGCATGAGCTGCAGTGTTTTTTTTGTTTGTTTGTTTGTTTGTTTTTAATGGACTTTCTGCTTACTGTGAAATCCAAACCCAATCATCTGAAGGAAGGTCTCCTTTATCATTTGGTCTTTTCTGCAAAGGCACTGCAGTTCTCTGGATGTTCCTGTAAGACAGGAAAAGCCCTCACAGATCAATTCTAGTTGCTGCCTCTGGAAAAGGAGAGGAAATAGATGGGTCTGGCTTTTCAAGAACTTTTCCTCTCTCTCCTCCTGCCCCTTCTCCTACATCACCACCTCCTCCTTCTTTTCCCTGTCTCTCTGCCAGTAATTACAAAGCTGAACCGAAGTCATGCTGAGAATCCAAATTCTTTCCTGGTTTTGAATAAGAGACTAGCACATGCATCCTGTTGCTTCAAAAATATACATACATATACACACGTGCACACACAGACATGCATACACATACGCATACACACACAGACACACACTACCTTTGGCCTAAAATGATGGCCCTATATGGAGACCTGTTTCTTGTTTCCTAAGCAGTTGGCCAGTTAATATGTTTATCTTAACCTTCCTTGGTTGGTATCTTGGGATGTAGCTGAAAGAACATGAGAGATGGGAGTCCAGCAACATGGATTAATTGGATAAATACTGAGCACCTAATGTGTGATGTTCAGGATACTGTTGGAATGTCCATAGTGAATAAGATAGGTCTCTGACTCAGCAGCTTGGCTGTGTAATGAAGTCAAGTTAGTGCCACTTTGTGACTTAGGGGACCAGTCATTTATCCTCTTTAATCTTCCTGTTTCTTCACTCTAGAAGGATAGTAGCACCTGCCTAGGATTGCTGTGAGGAGAGTTAACACCTGCTTTATAGAGCTGCTAAGAGCATCTGCTATGTTAACATTTGTCACATCCCACCTGACAAACCCCTGTTCATCCTCCAGGTCTCTCAAGCCCTCCAATCTCCCCTGGCAGAGCTCTGTGCCCCAGCTCTCCCTGGTCTCTCCCGCAGGTGACTGTGGCATTTGGCCCCTCGATGTGGTGCCTGCACCTGGTCCAGACTCTTCTGGACGGACATCCATATTGTACCCATCTCTACAACCCAGGGCCATAGGGTGTCTAGCACACAGCACTTTAAATTTTTTATTTTATTGAAATATAGTTGATTTACAATATTATTTTCAGGTACACAGCAACGTGATGCAGTTCAGATCAGATCAGTTGCTCAGTCGTGTCTGACTCTTTGCGACCCCATGAATCACAGCACGCCAGGCCTCCCTATCCATCACCAACTCCCAGAGTTCACTGAGACTCACGTCCATCGAGTCAGTGATGCCATCCGGC
Source organism: Bubalus bubalis (assembly GCF_019923935.1). Lineage (NCBI taxonomy): Eukaryota > Metazoa > Chordata > Mammalia > Artiodactyla > Bovidae > Bubalus > Bubalus bubalis. The sequence continues at coordinate 21,662,382 of NC_059160.1, forward strand.
CATCTCATCCTCTGTCGTCCCCTTCTCCTCTTGCCCCCAATCCCTCCCAGCATTAGAGTCTTTTCCAATGAGTCAACTCTTCGCATGAGGTGGCCAAAGTACTGGCGTTTCAGCTTTAGCATCATTCCTTCCAAAGAAATCCCAGGGCTGATCTCCCATTCATCCTTTTTAAGATTCTTTTCTCATAGGTTATCCCAGAATATTGAGTAGAGTTCCCTGTGCTATGCAGCAGGTCCTTGTTGGTTATCTGTATAGAGTAGTGTCTATATTATATGCATATATGTATGGTTTTTTATATGTATATATGTTATTTTTTGTATTCTTTTCCATGATGGTTTCTCACAGGATATTGAATATAGTTCCCTGTGCTATATATTAGGACCTTGTTGTTTATCCGTTCTATGTGTAACTTTGTATCTGCTAACCCTAAACTCCTAGTCCATCTCTTCCCAAATCCTCCCTGCCCCTTGGCAACCACAAGTCTGTTCTCTGTTTCGTAGATAAGTTCATTTGTGCCATATTTTAGATTCCACTTATAATTGATATCATATGGGATTTGTCTCCCGACTTACTTCACTTAGTATGACAATCTCTAGGTCCATCCATGTTGCTGCAAAAGGCATTACTTCATTCTTTTTTATGACTGAATAATATTCCCTTATATGTTATTGCATCTTTATCCATTCATTTGTGGATGGATATTTAGATTGTTTCCATGTCTTGACTGTTGTAAACAGTAGACATAATACTCGATGCATGTTTGCTGCTGAATCAATTAAAGAATAAGGCTTATGAATGACCAAGTACCACAGATATTATCTAATGAATATAAGAACTTTGGGCAAGAAAAATAGAACAAAAAGACAGCGTGCTTGGAGGCCCTGGAGAATGAAGGAGAGCCTGGCCTTATTACAAAGGTTGTAAAAATGTGATGCTTTCTACCATGGATGCCAAGGTAAAGAACCCCCCTGAGATCTGGGAAGAAGTATACTGAGTGTTTAATCTGGAGGTGACCACACAGTTTCATTAGCTAGTGAGGCTCACAGATCTAGGTGGTTGGCAAGGTGAGGCTTATTTTGGTTTTTTTAGGCCATATTCTCCACAACTCACGGGCTGACCTTCTTCCTCCAGTTTCATCTCATCTCACAAGAAGAAATGCATTTCTCTTCTTGGAGTCACCTTTTTTCTGCTCTGACCCTGCCTCTTTTTTGCCGTTGTTGTCCAAGCTAGAGCATTCATTTGAGTTATTAACAACATTTGAGTTGAAAAGACAGTGTTCTTGTTCATTGTAGGATGTATGTGTGTGTGTGTAAGTGTGTAAAATCTTCACCGTGGCCTGATGTGTGGAAAATAAAGAATAAACACATTTGGGAGAAGATTATGCCTTTTTTTTTTTTTTTAAGTCTTCATTGAATTGGGTACAATGCTGCTTTTGTTTTATATTTTGGTTTTTCGGCCCTGAGGCGTGTGGGATCTTAGGTCCCTGATGAGGGACTGAAATCTCACTCCCTGTATTGGAAGGTGAAGACTTAACTACTGGACTGCCAGGCAAATTCCAAAGATCACGTCTTGAAGGATTATTTTTTTGCCTTTTTACCCACCTCTCTGGGGCTGCCCAGGTGGTGCTTGTGCTAAAGAACCCGCCTGCCAGTGCAGGAGCTGGCCTGGAGGAGGGCCTGGCAATCCAGTGCAGTATTCTTGCTTAGAGAATCCATTGACAGAGGGGCCTGGCAGGCTACAGTCCACGGGGTCACACAAGAGTCGGACACGAATGAAGCGACTAAGCACGCACCCACCTCTCTGATCTCAGCATTGAAATGATAGTAAGGTCAGATGGTTGTGTGAAAGATCTTCTTTGCCAGGCTGCCGCAAAGTTCACTTAGGGAATGTTAAATGATCTTGATGTCTCTCCAGTCTATAAATAAATCCTTTTTTAAATGGGGCCATCACGGGATTTGACTGTATTTAGTTTTGTCATTCTCTCATTCTCTCCTCTCCTCTGGCACGTTTAGGAAGAATTTCCCTCATTGGTAACATTCAGTGATGTGTGTCTTCCATGGACCATTGTCTCTGAGGAACAGGCAGTTTCTTACTTTCAAGCATGCTTGTTCTAGGGTCCATGGGAAGGGACCATGCTCCCACTGGGATTCATCATTATGACATCCTCTGGGTCTCATGCAGCTTCATACTACTCTTATTCTTGAGTTTACAGATCTCTTCTCATTGATTTCATTTTCATTTTGCATCACGATGTACTTGGACTAGTACTTGGCTGGGAATTGGGACGAGCTTTGGGTCAGAGACACAACATTTCCGGTTGGTAATTTTCTCCTGTGTAAAGTTGAGACATCGAGCTTAATAGCTCCCTAACTTCAAGGGTGTTTTGACCTCTGAATACTCAAAGGATGGTATGGGATTTCTGTCTTTCATATCTTATGCTTTGGGGGAGCATTTTGTTCAGCCTGTGAGTTATTAAAAAAATGTGTGTTCTCATGAGAAAGGGAACTACACTGATCCTTTCAGGTGGTGGCCGCTAAAAATACAAACCCTACAGTTGTTGGGGGGCAGTCAGTGTATTTCAGCTCTATCGATAAAAATCTGGAAACCAAATTGCAAAGTTGATCCATGCCTATTATTTAACATCTTCAGTGTTTACTTTTTTCTCATTTCTAAGCAACTTCTGATGGTGGAGTGTTTTGCATCCTCTTTTTTTTTAAGATTTATTACTTTTTGACTGCAGTGGTGGTCTTCGATACTGCTTTCTCTAGTTGTGGCAAGCTGGGGCTGCTCTTTCTTGTGGTGTGCAGGCTTCTCTCGTTGTAGAGCACAGACTCTAGGTGCTCAGGCTCAGTTAATTGTGGCACACAGGCTTAGTTGCTCTGTCGCACGTGGGATCTTCCTAGACCAGGGATCAAACTAGTGTCCCTTGCACTGCAAGGCGGAATCTTAATCACTGGACCACCAGGGAAGCCCCACATCCTCTGTTTTTGATTAAAAACCCCTCTGCCCCTTAGTGGTGATGCTATAGTCGCTTATCCCGAAAGGTCCGTATTTCCACGTCCAGCTGGGTCTGGGACTGCTGCAGGGCTCCTCGAATATAATGTGACTCAGCTGAACACATTGATTTCTCACAGCCAGGGATTAACTCCCTCTATCAAAGGGCCACGCAAGAGGAAGAACAGAGAGCATAGTATTAGTTAAAATGACGGACTGTCCTTATTTCATCTTCCGGCAGCAAAGCGATCTGCTGGGAAATTAATTAGAGCATTTCCCCAATGGTGTGATGATCCACTTCTCCTCCTGGCTATAATTTGAATGCTCCCGGGGTCTTCTAGACAGTCTTGCCTGTATCGGGACCCAGGTGTTGAGTAGCCACCCTACCTCTCCATCATTCCCCATTTCCCTTGAAGTAGGAGAAGGCAGAGAGAGAGGTCAGTTCCTCCAAGGGACTCTCAGACCTTTTATTTCAGGCTTGTTGTTTAAGAAGGCTTTTCACGCCTCTGTGGGCTTCCCAGGTGGCTCAGTGGTAAAGAATCCACCTGTCAACTCAGTAGATGCAGGAGACTCAGGTTTGATCCCTGGATGGATAAGATCCCCTGGAGGAGGAAATGGCAACCCACTCTGGTATTCTTGCCTGGAAAATCCCATGGACAGAGGACCCTGGTGGGCTACCGCCCATGAGGTCACAAGAGTCAGACACGATTGGGCATTTACACACACACTGTGATGCTCCTTACTTTCTGCATCTTTCCTTCTGGATCTCAGGGTTGGCCAGGAAAATACACTTCATCTTTAGTATCATATATAGGTGTTTAGGAAATTTCACGGTCCTCCAGTTGTGGTCTCTGCTTCCTGGTGGTACAGGAGCAAGCTGAACTTTTCTCTGGAAGCCTGCCAGGCCAGCTTCTCTTCTGCGCATCCCATTGAGTGTGGGCTTCATTGCTTTGTAATGTGGCCAGCATGCTCCCCACATGTGAAGCTGAGAGTGGTCTTTGTCAGGCTGAGGCAACTCTAAGCCACATGCATCTGGGTTCCAAAGCAGCTGAAGCGCCATCAAATTGGTTGGGTTTCTTTTTCAGGTTAGTTTTTGTTTGACTCATATATTGAGGAGCAGACACAGATGCCCCCCACCCTTTTCTTTCTGTTACACTGTCCTAGAGATTTGAGGTCTGTGGCCTTAGACAGTCGTTTCTCTACATAAAGTTAGCTATTAATGCTTTTCAGTGTTATGCCCCTTTCTGGTGGGTTTCTGGTATTTTTTTGTTTTGTTTCCACACATCATAAACTGCGAAGTCCAGTGACTTGCGTGGGATGATGCCAAAAAATCAAGAGGTAAGACTGAAGTTGGGAATGAAGTTCCTGACTGTAAGTATGATATTCATCGTCACCAGTGGCTAAAGGCTTCAGACCACAATTCAGTGAGCAAATCCGTACTATCTCTATCGCTCTCTCTCTCTCTCTATATATATATGTGTATATATATATATGCGTTTTGTCAACGCTAGGACTCATTTTTTTTTTTTTTTTACTGTATTTATTTATTCATGGCTGCACGGAGTCTTTGGTGCTGCACTCAAGCTTTCCCTTACTGCAGTGAGGGGGACCACTCTGTAGCTGTGGTGTGCAGGCGTCTCATTGTGCCGGCTCCTCTTGTTGTGGAGCACCGGCTCAAGGTCACTCCGGCTTCAGTAGTTGCGTCACACAGGCTTAGTGGCCACGAGGCATGTGGGATCTTCTCTGACCAGGAGTTGAACCTGTGTCCCCTGCATTGGAAGGTGAGTTCTCAACCCCTGAACCACCAGGGAAGCCCAAAGGCTAGCACTTATATCAAGATTGTGCCTTGATTAGATTCAGTTTACTAGACATAAGCTCATGAAATTTGTTTGAATTTCTACCAGATCTTTTTCACTTCACATCTCACAGTTAACGCACAGGTGTAGCCACACTTTTCATACTGATGCCTCCATTATAAATAAGACATGTAAATTATACTGCAATTAAAGTAAAATAAAAATGTAAAAGGAACTCTAACATTAAATGAAGTTTTTCTTCCTTTCTGGAGAAATTATTTAATTCAGTATTTCCATTATTAATTCATTTATTGCTCCATTTTTAGCCATGATGCATATACCAGTAGACTGTGTGTATATGCAGTTGTGTGTTAGTCGCTCAGTTGTGTCCGACTCTTTGCAACTCCATGGACTACTGTAGCCCACCAGGCTCCTCTGTCCATGGAATTCTCCAGGCAAGAATACTGGAGTGGGTAGCCATTCCCTTCTCCAGTAGACTGTATCACTGTCTAATATCAGTTCAGTTCAGTTGCTCAGTCATGTCTGACTCTTTGCGACCCCTTGGACTGCAGCATGCCAGGCTTCCCTGTCCATCACCAACTCCTGGAGCTTACTCAAACTCACGTCCATCAAGTCAGTGATGCCATCCAATCATCTCATCCTCTGTCATCCCTTTCTCCTCCTGCCTTCAATCTTTCACAATAAGTCAGTTTTTTTGCATCAGGTGGCCAAAGTATTGGAGCTTCGGCATCAGTCCTTCCAGTGAATATTCAGGACTGATTTCCTTTAGAACTGACTAATTGTCTAATTTATAGGTAGGCTCCGACTACTAGGAATAGAAAAAAGAGAGTGGGCAACAACTTCCCCATCAGACTTCTTTTTAAGTCTGACTGTTCCTTTCTGTAACTCTCACGTCTCAAAGAACTGAGGGCAAACTGTGAACCTGAGTTTAAAGTTTGTCTTCCTAGAAATGTCATCAGAACATAAACTCAGAAACAGACTGCCCACAGAAAAATTCCCTCAAGAATTGTTACTCTCTTCCCGATGTTACTTGTTTTCTTGTGGGGTTCCATACAATAGAAGGTACTTCATAAAGTTCCCTCCAAAATTTCCATGTTTAGTTCCTTTTGGAAGGAACTAAATAAATGCCTCTTGGAAGAGGTATTTCATTCATTACTTTGCAAACATGGGTATAAAGAAAGCCTGACCTTCCTAAACACTGTGTTGCAAAATGAATGGATAATTAATCCCTCAGATGTGTGTTGATACATGGACAGAGAATAAGGATGATCATTTGTTATGGACATGGACAATGGAGTCACAGTGGTTCAAGGAAGTTGGCCCTGTGTGTGAGAAATTTTAGCAACAGCATGACCAATTAATTTCACTTATTTTTCCTTATAGTATTTGCCCAAGATGAATGTAAATGTCATGAATGTATCTAAAAGTTCTTTCAATAACTTACAAAATAATTGTAAGTGACAAAATGGTATTTTTTCCCTTACTGGTAGATAAATCAGTGTGTCGTAGATGAATTCTCATCTATGGCTTGCTTTGACTCATTGCTAATTGGATAAACTCAGTGAGCATCTACTTTTACTCCACTCTGAAAGCAATTTGTGGGTTTTCTCCTTTGATACTTCCCTGGTGGCTCAGACAGTAAAGCATCTGTCTGCAATGCGGGAGACCCGGGTTCGATCCCTGGGTTGGGAAGTATCCCCTGGAGAAGGAAATGGCAATCCACTCCAGTACTATTGCCTGGAAAATCCCATGGACAGAGGAGCCTTGTAGGCTACAGTCCATGGGGTCGCAAAGAGTCGGACATGACTGAGCGACTTCGCTTACTTCTCTACCCTAAGATCAAATAAGTATTTAGTTAAATATATGGAAAACTACCTGTTTCATCTTTTCAGTTAAGCTTAAGATTTTATTAGAGAAATTTTCTGAAGAAAAGAGAACAGTAGAATGAACTGTATATGCTCATTACTCATTTTCGGAGCTGATCAGTTCATGACTGATCTTGTTCTTTGTAGGTCCTATGGCCGCCCTTCTCACCTCTTTCCCACCCTGTTATTTTGGGATTATTATTGGATTATTTTCCCATCCTTCCCATGGTGTTACCTATGAATACTGACGTATGTGTCTTTAAAAGATTTTTTTTTTTGAATATACAAAATGTCATTAGCACACCTAACAAAGCTAACAGTAATTCCTTCATGTTACCTAATTAAAACCTGAATTCAAATATGATAACCTAGTGTTTTAGGCACTAAGAACACAGCTTATAAAGGTAAAGCCTAGAAGGTTTTAATATACGTAAGCCAATGTTCTGGTGTGAGGAGACAGACACAAAAGGAGTAAAGCAAAACCAAGATCATTTCTGTGAATGCTGGGCAGCAGACACTGGGTAACAGAACAGCCCGGGTAGAGAGCAGGGCTGTTCCAGGTACGGTGGTCAGGGGAGCCCTGGGGAGGCATCCTAGGCACCAAGGCCCATGGGAGGCAGGAGCTGGGAGCAGCTTCCAGGGCAGACAGATGTGTCAGTTAGCATCATCCAACCAAGCAAACTTTTTCACCATTTACATTAGCTATAGTTATCATCTGTAATATGTAACTTTTCAGTGTTTCCCTTCTTGGCAAGGTCAGTAGAAAGAAGCATCCAGAGTACACTGATATTGAACTATTTTTAAAAAATAATTTTATTTATTTTTTGGCTGTGCTGGGCCTTCTTGCTGTAGTTACCGCGAGCGGGGTCTCCTCTCTAGGTGCGCAGGCTTCTCTTGTTTTGGAGCATGCCCTCTAGGGTGAGCGGGCTTCAGTAGTTTCAACTCATGGGCTCAGTAGTTGTGGCCCCCAGGCTCTAGAGCACAGGCTCAGTAGTTGTGACTCCCGGACTTAGTTGCGCTGCAGCATGTGGGATCTTCCCAGACCAGGGGTCGAACCTGTGTCTCCTGCATTGGCAGGCAGATTCTTTAGCACTGAGCTACCAGGGATGCCCCTGATATTGAACTTTGTGATATTTTTTGGCTTATTTCTTTGTCAGTTATGCTTAATTGCCTCTGAACATTTCAGGGGGAAAAAATCGGAAAATTCAGGCTACTTAAAGACCTTTTAAAATACATAAGCTGCTAAGGGCTTGAATCCTTCTCTGTCTATAGTAATAGAGCTCTAATTTCTGCAGGACAGTTTCCCTCTTGAGATTTTGGGCACTTCTTGATTCTGGGTAAATTAAAAGTGACTTTTTTTTTCCTGTAACTTTTTAATACTTCTCCTTCTTCTCTGGGTAAAAACCAGGAAGTGGGAAATGAATGTGTAGAAACCAACAATACACATACACAAGTGTATATTTTCATGAGCATATGAATAGATATGTGGGTAATTGGGAGAAGGGAATGGATGCAAAGGGAAGATGGTCTTTGTCAAATTTTATTTAAATGTAATAGCAAATTAGGGTACATTCTTGTCTTAATCTTTTCTGTAATAAAGATAAAATGGGGTATTATGTTCAAATGATTGAACAAAAGTGGATGATTCTAGCATTTTTCTTCTCAGTCATTAACAGAAGCATTTGAAAGAAGCATTCGTTACATACACACACACCGAGTTTGTCAGTCTTTCTTCAAACACAGCCAGCCACAGTCAGACTAAACATTGGTAGACATTTCATTTCGTCCACAGAGGAGATATTTGTTGATTCACATATTTTCTTTGTACAAGAACAGCTTCAAGGTTAGTATTCATCACTGAATGTAACCCAAAGTAAAATTCCATTGTGTCGTAAGACAACTTAAAATGTTATCTTTGATTTAATCTAGAAAGCTATATCATCTTCACTCCTAAAAAGGGTTCTGGTGTTTTAGGTTTAACCATTAGCTACATTAAAGTCTGTGGATAGTTTTGCAATGTATGAAATTACTACTTATTCCCACTTATCTTCTTCATCTGCTAAACATCAGTGCCCATGTATTCCCTCAGGGACTAACTATTGGATTTTTCTTCCCAGGAGCTGCGATACCCGTAGGTGGGTTAGAGAGGTTATGGTAGATTCACTTCATCTTTATTTACTTAACCACTCTTTCAGGGCCTGAAGCTGTCAAAGGCAAACCAGAAAATTATTGTTTACATCTGTCAGGAATTCTCCATTTTCTCTTTAATGAACTTCATGCCCTTCAGAGATCATTCTGCACACCTCGATTGTCAGGAGAGGTCTGGGATGAATTTGGAGTGATACAAGATTGCATATCAACAACTTGGCTGTGATTCTCAATGCTCTGTAGCATCTGTTTTCCTTAATATTTTAAGTTTGCTTAGCAAATTTCTTTTTTTTTTTTAATAAAAAATTGGGAAGACACATCTTTGGGAGTTCAACACTCAGTCAAGTTCACGGAGTGTGAGAAATCAACAGACTAAGTGAGCTAATGCAGATGAAGGACTTAGTACAGCTATAGCCTAAGTAGAGCTTCATGGGTATGAATGTGTTGTTGTTAAGTAGCCACCATTTATTGTGTTCCCGCATTTGAGACCCTTTCAAACATTGTAGGGAAATAAAAACACATGAGCTGCAGTCTTTAACCTCCAAGGAACTTGTAGCCTGATGGGGAGATGAGACATATGTAAGTTTCATCAAAAAGCATATGTAAGGAACATCAATTGCGAATGTGTGCTAGAGAGGTTTATTTATTTCTTTTTTTAAGTGTTTTTGGGACCATTTTAAAAGTCTTTATTGAATTTGTTACAATATTGCTTCTGCTTTTTTTTTTTTTTTTTGGCCCTGGGGCATGTGGGATCTTGGCTTCCCTACAGGGATTGAACCCACATTCCCTGCATTGGAAGGCAAAGTCTTAACCACTGGACCACCAGGGAAGTCCTGCTAAAGGGATTTAAAAGAGGGAGAGAATTCATTGCAGTAGAACTAGAGGAATAATGACAACTGGCAACATTTATTGAGTGCTTACTGTGTATTCAGTACTGTTTGAGGGTTTTAGAGGTGTTTACACGTCAGCCACGTGAGATGGACATTATGATTCCTACTTTACAGATGAGGAAACTGAGGCAAGGTTTGCTCACTGCCCCAGGGTCACAGGTCAAGGAGATGGTGGAGCCCCTATTAGATTCCGGGCTGCCTGACTCCAGAGCCATAGTCTCATCCATACCAGGTGGGCTAGGGACACCTGCTGCAGGGGGCACCTTGTGGGCAAAGGAAGAAGCTGGAGTAGATAGGGAAAGAGTGAAAGGTGAGGTTTCAGAGAAATATTTAAAAGGCCTTCAGTGCAAGTCAGAGGCATTTGGACTCCATGATAAAAAAGCAATGGAGAAACAGTGAGTGAACCAACAGGAAGATGACATGGTAACCCAGCACCCTGGGAGGATGGCTCTCACAGTGAATGCTGGGTGTGCTGTAGGGCAACTATTATGGCTTGAGTCTTGTGACTGTCCAGGGCTTCCCTTGCAGCTCAGGTGGTAAAGAATCCGCCTGCCATGTAGGAGGCCCAGGTTTGATCCCTGGGTTGGGAAGATCCCCTGGAGGGGAGGCACGGCAACCCACTCCAGTATTCTTGCTAGGAGAATTCCATGGACAGAGAAGCCCAACAGGCTACAGTCCATAGGGTTGCAAAGGGTTGGACACGACTGAGTGACTAACACACACACTTGTGGCTGTCCAGGAGTTTACCTGATTTCCTGCTAGCCCTTTCTCCCTTGGCCTGGAGGGATCAATAACTACCAAATCTCTGTCGTCAGGGTATATGAGTTTGGTGTCCCACACATCTTTATAGCAGCTTGCCCATGGGCTAAGTGCTGGAAGGTAACCTGCCTTCTTAGCTGGCAGAAAGGAGAGCCCCAGATGATGTCACTACCCCTCTGAGATCCCTTGACTCTTCTCTGGATTTGGGGCCAAAAAATGCAAAACCACATTTCAGAGTAATCTTAGAAACTTGGGAGGAAGGTGGTGGCACATGGAGAACCTTCCAGAATAACTGTAGCCCCAGCTGCCCTTCCAGGCCTGACTCTGAGTCCCCAGGGCCCAGGTAGAAGAATCCTTTGTGATGCCCTGCTCAGGACTGCGTGTATTTAGAGATCAAGGTTATGGGGAGTAGCCACAGTTTTCTACTCTATGCTGATTAGATTCATCTAGAATCAAAATAAGGGTCAAAAGTAAAGCATAAGTGGGGAATCACTTGAAGACAGAGCTTCACTTTGGAGGATTTGGGGCTCCTGGAAGTGTGGGAAGAACTGGAAACAAAGGTTGCTTTCCCCATCTATAAATTTTTAGACCAAGAAAATATGTGATTAAGAAATGTTTTGGCAAGATCTCACCAAGATTATTTACTGGGAAGGAGGCCCAGGGCAGGAAAGGAAAGGCCCAGTCAGGTAGGAAAATGTAGGGTGTTTGCTGGGGGTGTGGAAGAACATTCTCAAGTGTGGAAGTAGCGTGAACATCCGTGTCTGGAGGGCGAGGAGTATCATAGTGCAGTTTTGTGCTATTGAACACTTCCCCCCAAAGCCAAAATAAACAGAGAAAGGGACCTGTTTGAAATGTGGGACTTGGAGAGCAGTGGTGGGAGTGGGGGATGGTTAAGCATGCTTTAGTGTTTAAAGACACAGTGCTGAACATTTACGTTACTGTTTTATTTTAAATTATGGTCTACCTCTCCAGGGCTTCCCTGGTAGCTCAGATGGTAAAGAGTCTGCCTGCAATGCCAGAGACCCAGGTTCAATCCCTGGGTTGGGAAGATGCCCTGGAGAAGGAAAAGGCAATCCACTCCAGTATTCTTGCCTGGGACATGCCATGGATGGAGGGTGCTGGCAGGCTGCAGTCCATGGGGTCGCAAAGAGTCGGACACGACTGAGCGACAGCACTACTGGCTCCTCCAGGAAGAAAACTGGATTGTTTGCCATTGTCCTGGCATGGGAGTGTCCACAGTTATGCTAACGGGCAAGTTTAGGTGAGCAGACAGGATTTGCCTTTCTGGTTCTAGTGTTTCGCTGCCTAGCTTTTTTATAAAAGAACAAAATCAACTACCAGCAACTAAAATTTCAGGTTAGGGGCTTGGTTGGAGGGAGTTTGGAGCAGCAGGCATTCTTTGCCATGTTTTGTGTGTGTGTAGACATTGAATGCATTTCACTGTCCTGGCTGACCACGTTTCCCCCTGGGGTGCATCCTCTCCAGAGTCCTTTGTCTCCCACTGGGAGACTTGCCTCCCTCCTCTGTGTTTCTCAGACCTCTGCTGCACCTTTTGTCCAGGGCATATGGTCCAGACCATCCCGAGAGCTTGGTCTGCTTAGTTTAACTTCTGGAAGAAGGTAGAACTGATTGATTTTCATGTGCTAATACAGAGATATTCTTGCCCAAAGCTCCCCATTCTCAGTGTCACAAGCATGAATTTATGATGCTATTTGGAAAGGGTCAGAATATTCAAAAATGAGATTGGTGCTGGTCTGTGAGTGCTATGTCATGCTGCGGTAACCCACGTGTATCCTGTGTTCTCCAGAGCTTGTATTCTTCCTTCCAGTGCCAAGAGGAAGAAGAAGGCTCCAAGGATTTACAGTGGGAAGTGTGGATGCAGATTTCTTGCCTTTTTTCAGTTGGTAACCTAGGCTGGGCTCACCCCAGCTGCCAGGGGTAAGCCAGGGGAAAGTGCAGAATGGGGCATGAGTTACCCTCTCTAAGCCCTCCTTACCTCCTTATAGGACACTTTGTAGTTTGCATAGATGCAGGTGCCATAATACGATATTCCTATAACTTAATTATTTTTTGTTTTGTTTTGCTAGTGGACTTCTATATAAAGAGTTAGGTTAATCATAGTCCTTACTTCGTGATATTTCCTAAATGCTTCCCTGGTGGCTGAGATGGTAGAGAATCTGCCTGCCATGCAGGAGACCCAGATTTGATCCCTGGGTTGGGAAGATTTCCTGGAGAAAGGAATGGCTTTCCACTCCAGCATTCTTGCCTGGAGAATCCCATAGAGAGGGGAGCTTGACAGACTATAATCGTGGGCTCACAAAGAGTCAGACACAACTGAGTGACTAACAACTTTCACACTTTCACTTCATTATATGTTATCTTTATTTAAATACATTTTGTAAAATAAATTTTTATTTAAATTAAAATAATAAGTAACCATAAACCGATCTCCTGAAACAAAAGCTGGGATCTTAAAACTAACCAACACGTGCTCACCAATATAGAAAATAAACTACTGGATACAGAGGGGAAAAGGAAGGGGGAGGGGGAAATAGGGGCATGGCATTAAGAGATACAAACTATTGTGAAGCAAGTAGATAAGCAACAAAGATATTGGACAACACAGGGATTTATAGCCATTATTTTGTAATAACCTTAAATGGAGTATAATCTATAAAAGTACTGAATCACTATGCTATACACCTGAAACTAATGTAATATTGTAAATTAAATATTTTTTAATTTAAAAAGACAAAAAATATAACCTACATGTGATTGGATGATGGTCCTCCCCACATCTTAGTCCCCTTCCTTCTCATCCCCAAAGTAACACGTCACCTGAATCCTGTGTGTGTCATCTCTGACTTTCCTTTCTGTGTTCTCTCTCACTTATAGGCGTCCTAAAAGGGACTCCATAAAACATACAAAAAGTATGTGTTGATACAGATGTGTATTTTAATTTTAGTTGTCTTTTAACACCGTATCAGGGTATCAGGCTGTGTATAGTCTTTGGGGTCTTTTTTACTTAACATTTTCACTGATGTTGTTCATCTGCATTGCTCCATGTCACCGTGCGTCATTGCTTTATCTGCTCTAGAATGTTCCCTTACATGGTGCTACTCTGTTTAGTCATTCAACCTCCCGATGATGTGCCTGTAGATTGGTGCTAGGATTTTGATAATTGCAAACGTGTTTGCTCTAAGTATTCTTGTACATAGGATCAGTTATCTGTGTGCAGGGGATTGCTTTGTATATCTGACCTCCCTCATTGTTTTGGAAACCATCAGTTCTGTGAGCTGGGGGAACATTTAATGGAAGCAAAATCTCAGTGCTTTTTATTTCAGTTGGATGTGAAGAAGTAGCACATAAACTTCGTATGAGACTAGACACCATCCTGTTTATGCCTTATTCCTCCAACCATCTTCTCAGTCCCACCCGATGCTTGAAATGACTCTGGCGGCACCCAGCAGGCACTTTCCTTATATGTGGCTTCGACGCAGTCAGTGCTTACTGACTTTGACTTATGTTTTAAACTCTTTGGTGGGAAAACCATGTCCCTCTGAGACCAGTCTCTTCTGGTCTACTCAGATCAGTTCTTTGCACTGTTTTATTTAGCACCTGCCACGAACCAGGCAGGCGCCATCTCAGTAAGGCAGGGTTCTTGCCCTTAAAGAACTTCCTATCTTGTGGGGAGAGGATGTGTCCAAAGTGAGCATTTTAATGCATTAATGAGGTGTGCTGTAACACTTGGGTCATAGAGGAAGGGGGCTTACCTCTCCCTGGGAGAGAAGGCTTCTGGGGGTGGGAGGAGGAGAATGCATTGGATCTGATATTTGGAAAATGAGCCTGAGCTCCCAGGATAGACGGGGGAGGATGGGGTGGACTATTTTGGGGGAAGTTAGAGGCCTGGAGAGTCTGGCACACTTAGGCCCTGGCAAGTGGTTGGCTTTGACTGGAACTTGCACTTCGTTCAGTTAAGTGGAGGCCATGAGAGATCAAATGTGCGTGTGTTTTGGAAATGTCTTCAGTTTCCAGGGTTATGGATCAGGGATCCCTGGCTCCAGGATCTAACAGCTGATGGTCTTAGGTGGAGCTGATGTAATAATAATAGAAATAAGTTGTTGTTGTTGTTGTTGAGTTGCTAACTTGTGTCCAACTCTTTGTGACCCCACGGACTGCAAAACTCCAGGCTTCCCTGTCCTTCACCATCTCCTGGAGTTTGCTCAAACTCACATCCGCCGAGTCGGTGATGCTGTCCAACCATCTCATCCTCTGTCGTCCCCTTCTCCACCTGCCTTTTGTCTGTCCCAGCATCAGGGTCTTTTTCAATGAGTTGGCTCTTTGTGGTCAGGTGGTCAAAGTATTGGAGCTTCAGCATCAGTCCTTCCAATGACTATTCAGGGTTGATTACCTTAAGAATTGACTGGTTTGATCTCCTTGCAGTCCACGGGACAGTACACAATATATGTAATGTGCTTGAATCATCTGAAAACCATCGCCACCAAACTGCTCCCTGGCACCAAAAAGACTGTCCTAGGTAGACCAGAAAAGTCATTTCCAGTCACTTCCAAGCCCTGCCTCCCAGTCAGTTGGGTCTTTGGTCCTTAGTGATGTCCATTGTCGTTCCCTCATGGCACACCCAGTTGGCTAAGAGGGCAGGCCTAAATCTGCGCCCAGAGGAGGGGAATAATCCTGGTGACCTCTGTCCCACTCAGTCTGTTTGCCTGGACAGTGGAGTTCGCCCACCCCAGCATTCAGGACCAGTCTGGGGTCACAGAGTAGTGTTTTCCTTTCCAAGATAACTCCATCAACACAGTACAGGTCACAAAGCCAGCTTCGTACTTCCTGTGTCTTTTCACCCAAGGACGTGCACTCTGCCCTGTCTGTGCCCCCAGCTGCTCTCACATACTTGCTTTCTAGTGATACGCACTGGGCTTACTCACAGCCATCCCTGGCCATCTGTTCTTAGAGACTCTGGTGGGCAGAGGGAGCAGTGATTTTGGGGAAGAAAGAGTCCCACAGGGGGCTGATGGGTAGCAGAGGTCTCTTCTCGGAGAAAACAGCCAGTCCTCTACAACCAATTCTCCCTCTAACTAGAGAGATTATGCAGCTACAGTGCGCATATGTACACACCACACACATATACACACATACTTGGGGAGAGCAGATAGAGTTGTACCAAAGAAAATTTTTATTTGAATGGATGCTGGTAGAGAAACACTTTTTATTATGCGGCAGCATAATATAGTGTTATTTTGGATGATTTGGGGGGAAGTCTTTTTTTTTAAATATTGATTAAAAAATTATTTTTATTAATTTATTTGGCTGTACCAAGTCTTTGTTGCCACATGCGAGCTCTTACTTATGGCATGGGGGATCTAGTTTCCTGATCAGGAATCAAACCCAGTCCCCTGCATTGGGAGCGTGGAGTCTTAAGCTACTGGACCACCCAGGAAGTCCTTGGGGCATGTCTTTATTTTTTAGGTTTGCCTTATTAGAGATCTAATGTCTTGGTATCTTCTACTTACCTCGCACAGTGGTTAAAAAAATTTTTTAATTCAGTGGACCTGCCCACTGGGTTTGAATTCTGTCTCTGCCATGATTTAGTTCTGTGACTTTTGGTGTATTATTTAACCTCCGAGGCTCAGTTTGCTCAGTTGAAAATATGGGCCACTAATATATAGCTCCTGCCCGGGGTTATTGTGAGGGTTATGTGAGATGTAATGGATGCAAAATATATTACCGTGGTTTCTATATGAAATGATTTGAATTTTGAACCCACATGATGCTTTGGAAGACAGCTATGCTAAGCCCTATACCACCAACACCTCGGCTCGTATGTTGCTTTAATAAGAAGATTCAGTCCCTCCTTTAAGCTTTGCCAGTCAGATGGCCATCTTGAAACCAAGTGGACTGTCTTCTGTAATGCTGGATACAGTTTTGATATTAGTCAGTGCCAAGACTAAAAAGGAGGGTGATTATATACAGACCGGGTGCCCACATCTGCCTGATCGTGGCTCTCTCCCACTTTCAAAACAGTGCTTGGAAGGTCTCCTCCCATTAGGAACTTTCCCAGTGAAAACGCTTTTTCCACCTGGTTATTGTCTCCGTGTTTGTGACAGCCTTCTCTCTGCTTTCGTATATTTAGCTCTGCAAAGTCACAATCATTTATCCACATGTACTTAGCTGTGTGTTTGTCCCATCTCTCTCTCTAGAAGATATATTCTTGCTGGTCCAGGGAATAAGATGTTCTTTTCCCTCCAGGAAACAGTTGCCGTTGATGTTCATTTTGTGTCGTGTATCACTGTGCCTTTCTTCCCTTTGATCGCCATGTGATTAGAAAAATAAATGGGGGCACTGCCAGGTGGCTCAGTGGTAAAGATCCGCCTGCAATGCAGGAGACGCAGATTCGATTCCTGGGTCGGGAAGATCCCCTGGAAGAGGAAATGGCGACCTATTCTACTATTCTTGCCTGGGAAATCCCATGGACAGAGGAGCCTGGTGGGCTAAAGTCCGTGGGGTCACAAATAGTCGGACATAACTTAGCAATTCAGCAACAATGGCCCACCATGTGCGGCATCTGTAACTTTTGTATCCTCAATTTCATTGAAATCTGCCAAAAGATAAGGAAGACTGGCCCATTTGAGACATTTCGTTCCCTGGTGTTTTCCAACATGTCAAACTGATCTCTTGGCCTTTCTTTTCAGGATGTTGCCAAATCTAGCCCCAGTTCAAAGGAAATTACTGTGATTTGAACATATTCTAATAAATGGAAATGTAGATTTCTCAACCTAATGGGAGTTAAATATTGAAGTGGGGAATATGGACCAACAGGGTTACGACGATGTGGAGAAAGGGGGCCGAGGCACAGTGATGAGGGGAGGGAGGGAGCACAGCCTCCGGGGTCAGGTGCTGTGTGCTGTGTTTAGTCCCTCAGTCGTGTCTGACTCTGCTATGGACTGTAGCCCGCCAGGCTCCTCTGTCCCTGGAATTCTCCAGGCAAGAATCCTGGAGTGGATTGCCATGCCCTCCCCCAGGGGATCTTCCTAAACCAGGGATCGAACCCAGGCCTCTCACATTGCAGGCAGATTCTTTTCTTTACCATCTGAGCCACCAGGGAAGCCCTCAGGGGTCATGGTTTCACACAGTTGGGCCTGTCTCATGGGGTGTTAGAATTCTTTCTGCCGGACGCTTTGTCCTGGGTTCTCTATGGTTTCAGAAGCATGATTTGTTTCGAGGCAGAGCTGGGACCAGACCCTGGGCTTCTGGAATCCTCCTCTAGGCCCACTTCTGTTAATTGACCCCCTTTCTCCCTTCCCCTGGGCGTTGGCAGACATGGGGAACCCCAGTAAGGATGTCAGCCGATGAATCTCAAACTGCCATAAGAACAGAAGTTTCTGTAAAAAACCTATATTTTGAAAATTGATTTATGATGTTTTACAATGTTTACATTGATTTACATATAAGTATTGTGTTAGGTGTACAGCCAAGTAATTCAGTCATATATCTGTGTGTATGTGTGTATTGTTTTTCAGATTCTTTTCCCTTATAGGTTATTATAAAATATTGAGTCTAGTTCCCTGTATTATACAATAGGTCCTTGTTTGTTGTCTTTTTTATATATACTATTTTATATCTAGTAGTGTGTATGGTGGCTCAGACAGTAAAGAATCCGCCTGCAATTCCGGAGACCTAGGTTCGATCCCTGGGTTGGGAAGGTCCCTGGAGGAGGGCACGGCCACCCACTCTGGTATTCTTGCCTAGAGAATCCTATGGACAGAGGAACCTGGTGGGCTACAGTCTGTGGGGTCACAAAGAGTCGGACACGACTGAGTGATAAGCACACACATGCACAGTGTGTATACGTTAATCCCGAACTCCTAATTTATCCTCCTTCCCACTTCCCCTTTGGTAACCAACCATAAGTTTGTTTTATATATCTGTGGATCTATTTCTATTTTGCATAGACGTTCATTTGTGAATATTTTTTTTAAAGATCCCATATGAAAACCCACTTTTAAATCCATTTCTTCAATAAAGGCACATGATAATAATATTTATAATCAGAAGAGGACAATAAAAAGTGCTTTTAAGAGATGAATAGAGGGAAGTCACAGCTTCTCTCCCTAGCCTTTTTTGCTCTGCATAGTGTGGCAGGGCAGGAAGTGTCGGGGTACAGCAGGACTGCCTGCCTGTGTCTCGCTCTGCTGCTTGGGGACCCCCTCTGGTCTCTGCTGAGACCCTCCCAGGACAGTTTTTTCTAAAAATAGCACCTACCCAGCCACCGCCACTCACTCTTTAGTTTCCCTTCCCTGCTTCATTTTTCTGTTTAGCACTTGTCACTCTCTGACTTTGATTCTTTTTTTCATTTTTAAAGTCTTCATTGAATTTGTTACAATACTGCTTCTGTTTTTTGTTTTGGTTTTTTGGCTGTGAGCCATGTGGAATCTTAGCTCCCTGACCAGGAATCAAACCCACACCTTCATCATTAGAAGGCGATGTCTGAAACACTAGAGCACCAGGGAAGTCCCAATTGTCATTTTTTACTTAATATTTTTTCCTTCCGCTAATACGTAAACTCCACAGGAAGAGGGATTCTCACTTCTTTTGTTCACTGCTGTATCTCCTGCACCCAGAGCAGTGTGCAGAACACAGTAAGCAAATATTTGTTGAAACAATGAACGTGTGAACTTTGGGCAGGAAGCTCAGCCTTCTGTGCCTTCGTTTTGTGAGTCAATGAGGAATCAAAAATAAAGCTACTTCTTCAAGTGCAATGAGCATTAAGGGATTTCATCCGTGTAAAATACTTAGAACCAGCCTGGCACAAACTAAATGCTCAATAAAGGGTCTCTGTTATTAAAATAATTGCTAAATATTTGACTTCTTCACATGAAGAAGTCTCTCCTGCAGGCAGAGTCTGTTTGTTTTGTTGTTGTTGTTACATTACTGCTGCTTTTCTTTTTTTTTTATTTTACTTTTTTTTTGGCCATGAGGCCATGTGGGATCCTAGCTCCCATACCAGGGATCGAACCTGCACCCCTGCTTTGGAAGTCGAAGTCTCAATCACTGGACCACCAATAAAGTCCCCCAGAGACTGTTTCTTTATGTCATCTTTTAATTCCCCGTAGTGATGTGGCAAACACCATAATTGGTATTCAGTGTTTGTTAAATAGATAAATTGTAGAGAAATTGTAGGCCGTCCCTCTATTACATGTTAGTTTCATTTGAATAGGTTTCTTTGCGTTCTCCCCACCCCTCCCCCCACCTCTAGGTGTTGTGGTGAATCCATGTGGAAGGAATATGATTATGATCTGTCTTAGCTCATCCCTTTAGCAGTGGAGCCAATAATTTATTTTTGTTGCCGTGACTTGGCTGAAATTTCTTGAGGACTGACAGCATTGACGGAAACTTGACGGGTGATGAATGTGACTCCAGCCTGTAAGATCCCCATCAGTTACTTGAGATCTCTCATTCATAGTGGTTCATAGAAATCTTTCCCTGCAAGGGGGGCTGTCCAGCAGAGGCTGTCGGCATTCGAATAGACAGAAACATAAAAGGGAAGGTTAGAAGAGAAACTAACTCCTCCTCCACTGTTTTCAAGAAACAGGTTAAAGTTTGTCAAAAAGATTCAGCTTTTAAACTTAAGCCAGTCATTTGAATTCCATGGGCCTCGTGGTTTTTCCAGTAAAATTAGAGAATAGGACTAGATGATCTCCAAGGAACCATTGTGCTTGTTCAATTTCCTGATTCTGTGCAAAATGTTTCAGAAGGCTCCAGGCTGGTTAAGAACTTAAGGTCAGAAGTTTAAATGAAGATCCTGATAAAATGGAAGGGATGGTCACTGTAGGAGCATCGAGCAAGTGGCGGACTGTGTCTTCTTGCAAGAGGAACTGGGAAATTATAGTATTTAACTAGAAAATGAATCAGAACCCACATCTTAACAGAAGGCTCTTCCTAGTTCCTGGTTTGGGTCTGTTTATTTGACGTGAACTAAGTTGCGTGTTGGCTATTCCTTCTGGACGACTGATTTGTGGGCCCTTCCCATAACTCAGTCCCCAGAGACCCCAATCATGCCCATAAGGTAATGCAATTTGGCAGGAGGATTTGGACCCAGACAAAATCTCTTGCCCAATTTGGTTTCCAGAAAGGCTGACTTACCTAATTTGAAAATAAATTGAAAACAAAACCTTTGGTTGTTACTTGTTTGGTGAAATGCCACAGAAAACTGTGGGTTTTTTTTTTTTTTTTTCCATACCCCATCACTGTGGAGAAGAGTTACCATTCGCTCCTAAATACCTCGATTTACTGTCCCTTAGTTCACGTTAAATAAACAGACCCAGTATGTGTTCTAATAAGCTACTGCAACTTAGTTCACGTTAAATAAACAGACCCAGTATGTGTTCTAATAAGCTAAATCATTATAGCAATGACATTAAATCACAGGACTGTGTGTGTGTGAATGTATTTTTGCCCGTATATGTATTTTTGTACCATGTGTATCTTCTGGCATTCCCAGTCTCCACATTAATACTAATTTTCTATTGTTGCATACTGCTGCTACTGCTGCTAAGTCACTTCAGTCGTGTCCAACTCTGTGTGACCCCATAGACGGCAGCCCACCAGGTTCCCCCGTCCCTGGGATCCTCCAGGCAAGAACACTGGAGTGGGTTGCCATTTCCTTCTCCAATGCATGAAAGTGAAAAGTGAAAGTAAAGTTGCTCAGTCATGTCTGACTCTTAGCGACCCCATGGACTGCAGCCTACCAGGCTCTCCAAAAACTTAGTGGTTTAAAACAACACACATTTATTGGGTTGGCCGAAGAGTTCTTTTGGTTTTCTCCATAAGATGGCTCTAGTAGAGCTTAGTTGTCTTTAACTTTATTCAGAACACTTTTGTTAGATTATATTGTGACAGCTGTCATATCAGAGTACATTATTAAAAAAAACATCAAAATTGGCGAATTTTTGTTTAGCCATTTTAATACTAAGGATGGAATAAAACAACATTTTAGGCATATTATGCTTTGTTATTTCAAGAAAGGTAGAAACACAATTGAAATGCAAAAAAAGATTTGTGCTGTGTATGGAGAAGGGTCTGTGACTGATCAAACATGTCAAAAGTGGCTTGTGAAGTTTCATGCTTGAGATTTCTCATTGGGTGATGCTCCACAGTTGGGTAGACCAGTTTGGAGTTAACAGCGATCAAATTGAGGTATTAATTGGAAACAATTAATGTTATACCACTCAGGAGATAGTTGACATATTCAAAATAACCAAATCAAGCATTGAAAATCATTTGAACCATCTTGGTTATGTTAATCGCTTTGATATTTGGGTTCCACATAAGTTAAGCAAAAAAAAAAAAAAAAAAAGTCTTGATCTTATTGCCACATAAAATTCTCTGCTTAAACCTAATGAAAATCTTCTCTTTTTAAAACAAACTGTGAAAAAAATAAATAAATAAAACAAATTGTGACAGGCATTGAAAAGTCGATATTGTACAATAATGTGAAATAGAAGTGATTGTGGGGCAAGCAAAATGAATACCACCAACCATACTAAAGGCTGGTCTTCATCCAGAGAAGGTGCTGTTGTGTATATGGTGGGATTGGATGAGAGCCCTCTATCATGAGCTCTTCCCAGAAAACGAAATAATTAATTCCAGCAAGTACGACTCTTAGTTAGACCAACTGAAAGCAGTATTTGACAAAAGCATCGGGACTTAGTCAACGGAAAATGCATAATCAATGCGTATGCATTGATGACCGAGCACACACTATTACAGCTTGGCTGGGCAGTTCTGATTCATCCACCATATTTACCAAATATTGAACCTTTGGATTTCTATTTATTTCTGTCATTACAAAATTCTCTTATAATAGAAAAAACTTAAATTCTTTGGAAGACTATAAAAGACACTTGAAATAGTTCTTTGCTGTAAAAGATTACAGAAGATGGAATTATGAAGCTGCTTGAAAAATGGGCCACGGTAGTGGAACAAAACAGTGAATACGTTGTTCAAGGATGTTCTTGGTGAAAGTGAAAAAAAAATACGTCTTTTATTTTTAAAAAATAAAAGCCAAAGGAACTTTTTGGCCAACCCAGTACTTCCACACAGTCTCTATGGGTCAGGGATCTCGATCATCTGTTTAGGGTCTCACAGGCTGCAATTCCTGTGTCAGCCAGGACTGTGGTCTCATCTGAGGCTTGACTAGGGAAGGATCCACTTCTGTTGGCAGACTAGGGCCTTGTGGTTCTAGGACATTGGGTGTCAGTTTCTTGTTAGCTGTTGGCTGGAGGTTGCCCTCAGCTCCTTATCATGTGGGCCTCCCAACACAGTCATCCCACACATGACAACTTTTTGTACCCTCAAAACTAGCAAGGGAGTTAATGTTTTCCTATAGTTCAAGTTTCATTATAGATGTAACCTCAGTTTCCCTTCTGTTATTCTTGTAAGGTAGGAGTAGGGAGAACCAGGAAGCTCTAAAAATTTGCAAACCAGCTACTGGTTGCATTGGAGTAAGAATACAATTTGAGTAATAACAAAAACTCACATTTGTGTGCATGTGTGCAAAGTTGTTTCAGTTGTGCCTGACTCTTTGTGACCCTATGGACTGTAGCCCTCCAGACTCCTCTGTCCATGGGGTTCTCCAGGCAGGAATACTGGAAAGGGTTGCCATGCCCTTCTCCAGGGCATCTTCCTGACCCAGGGATCAAACCTGTGTTACTATACACCAGATATGTACTTAGAGCTTTACCCCACTACAGGCTCATTTAGTTCTCAGCACGACCTTCTGAATAATGGGTTACTGTTACTAAACTACTTAACAGGTGGAGAAATTGAGGGTTATGAGTTATATAACCTGCCCAAGATTCATAGACAGAGTGTGTCCAGGTGTGAATATAGGCAGATTACCGAAGCCACTAACATCCTACTCTGAAGATCTTTGAAATAAAAAGTGAAAGTCGCTCAATCATTTCCAACTCTTTGTGACCCCGTGGACTGTAGCCCACCAAGCTCCTCTGTCTATGGAATTCTCTAGGCAAGAATACTGGAGTGGGTTGCCATTTCCTTCTCCAGAGTATTTTCCCAACCCAGGGATTGAACCTGGGTCTCCTGCATTGCAGACAGGTTCTTTACTATTTGAGCCACCAGGAAAGCCCACTACTGAAGATCTTTACATTAGAATATAACGTAGAGAAACAGAATTCTTCCACTCCTTTATCAGATACTTACATCACTTCAGCATTGCAAAAGGATACTTGCAATAAGTTGTGTTGTTTCTTTTATTTATTTGTTTATTTTTGGCTGTGCTGGGTCTTTGTTGCTGCATGCAGGCTTTCTCTAGTTGTGCTGAACTGGCTTCTCATTCAGGTGACCTCATGTTGTAGAGCACAGGCTATAGAGTATATGAGCCTCAGTAGTTGTGGCACATCAGCTTAGTTATCCTGTGGCATGTGGAATCTTCCAAAGCAGGGATTGAACCCGTGTCCCCTGCATTGGCAGGTGGATTCTTAACCGCTGGACTACCTTCTTTTAAAATAAAATGGAGGGACAGTGTTCTTTCTTTTCTACTTGAATGAGGCTTTCTCATTTTCCTGAAGGCATATGGGATTTAGTGGGATTTGCATGTTTTAATAACACTTTTCCTTCGTACACATCCACAAACCCAAACTTACAAACTCCTTGAAGTTGATAGGCTATAGCTTGTTAATATTAATTCATTGAAAACATTCATTTTAATTCAGCATTGTGCATTTTATTATTCCGTAAAACACCAATAATCTGGGAAAGACAGAATAAGTCGGTTTCTTCACCCTGTAAAACCATTTATGTAGATGGAGTTTGTTGAGAGATGGGAAGGATTTGATTGGAGTATTAGAAACTGAAATTTTAGAGTAAAAATATCTAGTTGTGTATATGTATTTCTTCTCTATTTCTGCAAACCTAGAGAGTTATCCTGCAAGATACTGTAAAAATCTATAAATACCAAGGGGAAATAAAGTACAGAGAAGATTTGTTGATTATTGAGTTTTTTCAGGAGTAACAGAATGGAACAGCTGCAGATAGAGGTCAAGAGGAGAGAAAAATGTCACACTAGGTCAGATCCAGCCGAAGGGTTGTGGCCACTCTCATGTCATATAGCATGCATTACATATTATTATTAAATATTATATATATGTTATATCTTATGTATATGTATATTTATGTTGTATGTTATGTTATATATATGTGTATATACATGTATATACACAATGTGTATCTGTATATATACTTGTATATGTGCATATATATGTTATGTATTATATATTAGGTATATATGTTACCATCATATGGCAAACCTGAATGAACTTTTTGGCCAACCCAATATAGTGCTGCTGCTAAATCACTTCAGTTGTGTCCGACTCTGTGCGATCCTGTAGATGGCAGCCCACCAGGCTCCTCCGTCTCTGGGATTGTCCAGGCAAGAATACTGGAGTGGGTTGCCATTTCCTTCTCCAGTGCATGCTAAGTCGCTTCAGTTGTGTCCGACTCTGTACGACCCTATGGACAGCAGCCCACCAGGCTCCTCCATCCACAGGATTCTCTAGACAAGAATACTGGAGTTGCCATTTCCTTCTCCAACCCAATATAATAATAGTATATAATATATATAACCAATATAGTATATAACAGTATATATATTTTATAGCATGTAGGATGCCAGAGTCCTTCAGCTGGAAGCACGTAGAGCATACCAGGTGCCCTGTCTTTACTTGCTGGTGGGGATGCAAAGGTATAAATGGACCAGGGTCAGCATCCAACTTCCTTCATTAAATGTCTTTGACGTTGCCTTCCCTGAACTTCTGTTTGAAAACTTCCTTAAACCGTCTGTTGTCCTTTCTCCTAGACTATGTTTGTATTTCTTTTTATAAACCTCAGTCCAAGTCAGCCCAGTGCTGTAGTTATTTGGGTAGATGTCTCATTCTTCCTAGGATACTCTAAGCTCTTTTTAATCAACTTGGATGTTTTTCAGCATCTGCCGAACATGAGGCCTGGAACATTGGAGATGCTCAAAATCTACTGGTTGTATTGAGTGGAAGGTATTGAATACATTGCACGTACTCCCACTATGGAACTCAGACTTCCAGCCATTAGTTCTAAAACCTCATTATAAGGCTCTGAGGGGGATGCCCTCATTCCTGGAATTAGAGTTTGTGAACCAATTCAAATATACTGTATCTGCTACCCTTCATGTGCCTATACTTTTAAAATGTTAATTATTTTGACTCTCAGCCATTGTCTCTGCACCTCCCCCCAATATGGTAAAATATATATAACATGAAATTTACCATTTTAACCATTTTTATGTGTACAATATAGCATCACTAGCTACATTCACATTGCTGTGCTATAGCCTCCACTATCCATCTCCAGAACTTTTTGATCTTCTCCAGTGAAACTCCGTACCAGTTAAAAAGAATGGCCCTTCCTTATATGCATACAATGGAAACTACTCAGCCATAAAAAAGAATGAAATAATTCCACTTGCAGCAAAATGGATTAGAGATCTATCATACTAAGTGAAGTCAGAAAGAGGAGAGAGACAAAAACCATGACATCACTTATATGTGAAATCTAAAATATAACACAAATGAACTCATTTATGAAACTGAAACATATGGACATAGAAAACAAACTTATGATTACCAAAGTGGAAAGGGAGTCGAGAAGGGATAAATCAAGAGTTTGAGATTAGCAGATAGAAATTACTATATATAAAATAGATAAACAACAATGTTCTACTGTATAACACAGTGATGTATTCAGTATCCTACAATAAACCTCAATATTCAGTTCAATTCAGTTGCTCAGTCATGTCTGACTCTTTGCAACCCCATGGACTGCAGCATACCAGGCTTCCCTGTCCATCACCAGCTCCCAGTGTTTACTCAAACTCATGTCCATTGAGTCGGTGATGCCATCCAACCATCTCATCCTCTGTCGTCCCCTTTTCCTCCTGCCTTCAATCTCTCCCAGCATCAGGGTCTTTTCAAATGAGTCAGTTCTTTGCACCAGGTGGCCAAAGTATTGGAGTTTCAGTTTTAGCATCAGTCCTTCCAATGAATGTTCAGGACTGATTTCCTTTAGGATTGACTGGTTTGATCTCCTTGCTGTCCAAGGGACTCTCAAAAGTCTTCTCCAACACCACAATTCAAAAGCATCAATTCTTCAGTGCTCCGCTTTCTTTTTAGTCCTACTCTCACATCCATACATGACTACTGGAAAAACCATAGCCTTGACTAGATGGACTTTGTTGGCAAAGTAATGTCTCTGTCTTTTAATATGCTGTCTAGGTTGGTCATACCTTTTCTTCCAAGAAGCAAGCATCTTTTAATTTCATGGCTGCAGTCACCATCTGCAGTGATTTTGGAGCCCCCCAAAATAGTCTCTCACTGTTTCCATTGTTTCCCCATCTATTTGCCATGAAGTGATGGGACCAGATGCCATGATTTTAGTTTTCTGAACGTTGAGCTTTAAGCCAACTTTTTTACTCTCCTCTTTCACTTTCATCAAGAGGCTCTTTAGTTCCTCTTCACTTTCTGCCATAAGGATGGTATCATCTTCATATCTGAGGTTATTGATGTTTCTCCCGGCAATCTGGATTCCAGCTTGTGCTTCATCCAGCCCAGCATTTCTCATGATGTACTCTGCATATAAGTACATGATGTACTCTGCATATAAATCATAATGATAAGAATATGAAAAAGGATATATAGAAATATATGAAAAAGTGAAAGTGTCAGTTGCTCAGTCATCTCCAACTCTTTGTGACCCCATGGACTATAGCCTGTTAGTCTCCTTTGTCCATGGAATTTCCCAGGCAGGAATACTGGAGTGGGTTGCCATGCCCTCCTCCAGGGGATCTTCCCAACCCAGGGATCAACCCATTATATCACTTCCCAAGCCACTAACAGAAACTAATACAACATTATAAATCCACTATACTTCGGTAAGAAATAAAAAGAACATCCACTTCATCCCTCCTTCTCATCCCTTTTAACCACCATTCCCCACTCCAGTACTCTTGCCTGGAAAATCCCATGGATAGAGGAGCCTGGTGGGCTGCAGTCCATGGGGTCGCTAGGAGTCAGACATGGCTGAGCGACTTCACTTTCGCTTTTCACTTTCATGCGTTGGAGAAGGAAATGGAAACCCACTCCAGTGTTCTTGCCTGGAGAGTCCCAGGGACGGGGGAGCCTGGTGGCCTCCCGTCTATGGGGTCACACATAGTCGGACACGACTGAAGTGACTTAGCAGCAGCAGCACCTCTGTTTTCTGTGGATTTGACTCTTGTAGGTTCCTCATGTAGTGGAATAATACAATATTTGTCCTTTTGTAACTGACTTATTTCACTTAGCGTTCAGGGTTCATCCATGTCACAGCTTGTACTGAATTTCATTCCTTTAAGTCAGCCAGTGTTTTTTTTTAAAAAATAATTATGTTTATTTATTTTTCCTGTGTTAGATCTTCGTTGCTTCGAGGCCTACTCACTAATTGTGTGCAGGCTTCTCACTGTGGTGGCTTCTCTCATTACAGAGCACGGGTTCTAGGACATGCGGGCTTCAGTAGCTGTGGCTCCTGGGCTTTAGACCACAGGCTCGTTATTTGTGGGGCACAGGACTTAGTTGCTCTGGGATCTTCCTGGACCAGGGTTCGAACCTGTGTCACCTGCATTGCCAGGCGGATTCTTTACCTCTGAGCCACCAGGGAAGTCCCAGCCATTGTCTTTTAAGACTCGAGAGTTTCAGTGTTTTTAGTTTTTGTAGCCAGAGGTGGGTTTTTCTTCCAGATCTATCCTTGGCCTGTTCCTGGAATGACTATTCCAAGGACATGCCCTATTCTTCTTGAATGGTCTTTCTTCTGGGGAGCTGAGTAGCAAAACTGAGGCAATAAATGTCAGAGCAACAAATGAGCACCTACTGTATGTCAGAGGCTCTATGTCTGACCAGAGATTGATGGTGCAGTCTTTTGAAGGAGAGAGCTGTATACTCTGCTAACTACAGTGTCATGTGCTAAGTGCTAGAAAAAGGACCAGAAGGGATCCAATCATCTGCTGAGGACTGTGAGCAAAATTTAAGAAAGATTCAAAGAAAGGGTCATGTTTCAAATGCGCCTTGAAGGATGAATAGGATTTCAAGACAGAGAAAAAAAAGGATGGCATTCCACGAATGGCCTGAACCATGGCGAGGTAAATACGTGGTTCATTGGAAGAATAGAAAAGGACTGTGGATGTAGAAAGCAGAGGAGGGTAGAGGGATGGTGGGGGGCTTAGAGGAGCTTGAACACCTTGCTGAGGAGTTCACTTTGGGGGAATGGGTCACTTGGTGGCTTCATGCAGTTAGACTGACCTGATTGGATCCTGGGTTGACAGGGTGGCAGATGGAACTGAGTAGGAGAGATGGGGATTGGAGAGCAGTGTGTACAGAGGAGAGGGAGAGTGAGGTGACAAGGTGGTTGCTACATTTCAGGCAAGGGATGCTGGTGGCCTGGACCGAGGCAGCTATGGACAAGAGTTTGCTCATGGTCAGTAGCGTTGGGTTTGTTGACATCAGAGTTTGTTGGACCACCTCTGCCTAACCTTTTTTTTAACATTCTGAAATTCTTATCATTTCAGCTTCAATTTAGAGTTTTGTTTTTGTGAAATTTCCATTAGACTCTCATTGTAACCAGAGTGGCAAGAAGGGATTGATTTATAAAAGACAGCCGGATAGATTCCTACCTCCAGGCTTTCCACTCAGTAATGCACTTTTGGGAAGTAGTTTTTTTTTTCATGTATTATTAGTCTTTATTAATATGAATATATTATAAATACTATTTTAAAGTATTTTAAGATAGTATTTTACCACCCTGTAATTTATTTTTCCCCTTTTCCTTGTCCTGCCCACAATATGACAATGAAGACCAATAATTATTAAATCCATCTGTAGGGTAGATATATTTAACTCAAAATTCCAGTCTTTCCTAACCCCTACCCTAAGTTCTGAAAAAATTATCCACATTTGCTAACTCTATTTTCTCTGGGAAGGGGGTAGTTTTTAATAGTCTTCCACGTGCTAAATGATGTGGGATCTAACACCTAGAAAGAGACGATTGTTACGATTGAAATACACATAGAATAGTTGCAGTACAACCATAATTAGAACAAATCAGCCAGGGTACCTCGGGGGTTCTCTCTGCTCTCCCCGTGATCTCTTGGTAACTGGAGAACTCAGGCAAACTTTCTTGTGAGTGAGTAAACTGAAATTGTGAAGTGCGTGGGTGCTAAGTTGCTTCAGTCGTGTCCAACTCTTTGCAACCCTATGGACTGTAGCCCCCCAGGGTCTTCTGTCCATGAGATTCTCCAGGCGAGAATACTGGAGGGGGTTGCTATTTCCTCCTCCAGGGGATCTTCCCGACCCAGGGATCGAACCCACATCTCTTTTATCTCCTGCATTGACAGGTGGGTTCTTCACCACTAGCGGCACCTGGGGAGCCCTGTAACTTTGAAGAACAAAGCTCAAAAATTGTTGGCACAGCCATTAGAGCTTCTCTAGTGGTCCATAAAGAACTCAGGTCTTAGGAAGTGCTTTCATAGTCCACTTAACAGGAAAAGACAGTGTCCCTGCCCATAGGCAGTTTATATTCTAAGTCATAAAATGTTAGCAGTTATGCTGGAAAATTAGAAAAAAATGGAATTCAGTCAGTACTCTTAAAGAATGATGTGTCAGAAGGTCCCCAAACATTCACATACACAAAGGGAAAATACTACTCAGTACAAATATTGAAAGAAAATACCCAGAAGTCATTAGTCAACTAAAAGCTGATTGAGGAAAAAGTGCTGAAATATACTAAAAATAAGATGAGTTTCAAAGAAAATAACCCTTTTGCTAACCTTTGCATTAGTCAGTTCCTTATTAGAATATTCTTTCCCGTTTTAGTCACTGCTTTAAAAGTGTGTCTAAATATAGAAGATCAAGAGGAGTGGGATTAAAATAATTTAAGATGTAGGACATGACTTTTAAAAGAAAAGGTTAGAGAAATCTGGGGAATTAAAATGGGCTGACTTTGTTATCTTCAATATAAAAATAAAAAATAAAAAGACTATTTATGAGAAAGCCAGTGTGAATGATACCAAGAAGTTTAAACCACGCACTCTGCCCTGAGGAAGGTTTAATCCAGTGGCCAGGTTTTCACCATGCAGTTGACTAATCCAAACATTTTTTTTAGGTTCTGAAGAAGCACTCAGTGAAAGAAAATGCATGTTAAGTTTTGGGAGTTATTTTGAATGATCCACAGAGCCCAGCAGAATGCCTTGTAACCACCCAGTGCAAGGTGAGGGCTTTCCTTCCTGGAGGCTAAAAGGGCTGAGCCGGAGAGCTTCCTGAAGGGTTTGGACCACAGGATCTCGATTATGTAATCCCTTTCCATTTTAAGATTGAAAGGAAAGTTTAGCGAGAGATGGGTCATTGACTGTCCTGGGAGTATAAGAGTCAACACCCAAAATAAATGTATATTTCTAAGGCTTTAAAAAAAAAAAAAAAAAAAAAACCTGTCTTGGTCATCCCAAAGGATATTCAGGTTCTCCTTCTGTAGTTTTTTTTTTTTTTTTTTTTTAATTTAATTTTTATTTTATATTGGAGTATAGTTGATTTACAGTGTTGGGTTAGCTTCAGATGTACAGCAAAGTGATTCAGTTATACATATATCCTCTCTTTTTCAGATTAGTTTCCCATGTAGGTTATAACAGAATATTGAGTAGAGTTCCTGGTGATATATAGTAGATCCTTGTTGATTATCTGTTTTATGTATATTTCATGTATATGTTAATCCTAAACTCCTAATTAACTCCCCCTACCTTTCTCCTTTAATAACCATTAATTTGTTTTCAAAGTCTAAGTCTGCTTCTGTTTTGTGAGTTCATTTGTTTCCTTCTGTAGTTTTTAATCTCACTTGATTGTGGCCTTCTTAACAATGATGACAACTTGCAAATATTTCTTTATTTCTCCTCTTATTCTTTTGTCTGTCTCGCCCTTACAGGATGAGTGCCATGAGGACAGGCACCCTGTCTGTTTTGCTCCTTACTATTTTTTCTGGCATCAGGCACAATGTCGACACATAATAGATACTCAAGAATAGTGGTTGACTAAACGGGAAAAGAGCTTGAAAAAAATACGTGTATATGTGTAACTGAACCACTTCGTTGTACTGAAACTGTGCTGTACCTGAAACCAGTACAACATTGTGAATCAACTAGCTGACAGTATAAAATAAAATAAAAAAAGAATAGTGGTTGAATAAATGAACAAGTGGGAGCTCCCCGGGGAGAAGTAGGGGGACAAGGGAAGGAAAGTGCTACAGAGACCAGTCAGTGGGTCATGGTCTCCTGGAAGGGATGCTTACCTGGGGGTTAAGGGAAGGGAGAGGGGATGAAAGTAGAAGGAAGGAGAGTGAATTCACAAGGCCTTGTCTCCTGCTGTTGCCCCTGCATTAGGTAAGAATGAGAGTCATACGGTGTCATAAAAAGCAGGAGACAACATGGGCTAGTCCTCAGACACCAGATCTTGGAAGCAGTTCATGATGACATGGCACTGGATAAAGTTTGTTAATTTTTTTTGTTTTTTTTTTAAACAGCCAAAGGCTCTGTAAAAACCTAGTTTTCCTGGTTTGTAAGTCACTTGAGAATTTATTTGTGTGTGTGTGTGTGTTTTAAGCATCTGACTCCTGTATTTATATTCTCTGTCCCTGGCCTTCAGATATTTTCTGAGTGACTCTAGATTAGATTATCTGCATGGAGCTAATGGAGCAATTTTGCGGCCAACTGCCTCTGTGCTTTGGGCTGTCCAACTCTTTTTGTCCTGAGTAGAGGAAAAAAAAAAAATCTTGATTTAGTCTGGTCTGCTCTGTTTTAGTCTGACTTAAGGACATAAAGTCCCAGATCTTAGGATGCTTCACTCAAAACATTCACATATTAACAAAAGGGCAAAATAAAATAAGAACAAAAAAGCACCTCTTCCCAAACAAACAATCCCACCCGTACCCAAATAATTCACCTTTTACAAGCTGCCCTGTGCTGATGGAGCTTTCCAGGGAAATTTTTTTTTTTTTTTGGAACCACTGAGTTCCTTCCTAGCCAGAACAATATTCCGAGGACTACAGAGACAATTCTGACTCCACCATCCCACCACACTCTTGCCATCTCTGGATTCTATCATGAGAAGATTGGCTGGGAGCCCGTTCAGCTACCTGCATTTATCTGCTTAAAATTTTTTTACTTTATAGTTGATTTACAATATTGTGTTTCAGATATACAGCTTCAAATTCTTTTCCATTAAAGGATATCAGAGGATAGTGAATATCGTTTCCTGTGCTATACAGCAGGACCTTGTTGTTTCAGTTAAGTTCAGTCGCTCAGTCGTGTCCGACTCTTTGCGACCCCGTGAACCGCAGCACACCAGGCCTCCCTGTCAATCACCAGCTCCCGGAGTCCACCCAAACCCATGTCCATTGAATCGCTGATGCCATCCAACCGTCTCATTCTCGGTCATCCCCTTCTCCTCCTGCCCTCAATCTTTCCCAGCATTATGGTCTTTTCAAATGAGTCAGCTCTTTGCATCAGGTGGCCAAAGTGTTGGAGTTTCAGCTTCAACATCAGTCCTTCCAAAGAACACCCAGGACTGATCTCCTTTAGGATGGACTGGTTGGATCTCCTTGCAGTCCAAAGGACTCTCAAGAGTCTTCTCCAACACCACAATTCAAAAGCATCAATTCTTCAGCATTCAGCTTTCTTTATAGTCCAACTCTCACATCCATACATGGCCACTGGAAAAACCATAGCCTTGACTAGACAGACCTTTGTTGGCAAAGTAATGTCTCTGCTTTTTAATATGCTGTGTAGGTTGGTCATAACTTTCCAAGGAGTAAGCGTCTTTTAATTTCATGGCTGCCATCACCATCTGCAGTGATTTTGGAGCCCCCAGAAAATAAAGTCAGCCTTTATTTCCACTGTTTCCCCATCTGTTTCCCATGAAGTGATGGGACCAGATGCCATGATCTTAGTTTTCTGAATGTTGAGCTTTAAGCCAACTTTTTCACTCTCCTCTTTCACTTTCATCAAGAGGCTTTTTAGTGCCTCTTCACTTTCTGCCATAAGGGTGGTGTCATCTGCATATCTGAGGTCATTGATATTTCCCCCTTGTTGTTTATCTATCTTATATATAGTTGTATGTATTTGTTGATTCCAAACTCCTAATTTATCCCTCTGTACCCCTTTTCCCTTTGGGAACTGTAAGTTTTCTATGTCTGTGCATGTGTTTCTGTTTTGTAAATAAATTGATGTGTTTTTTTTTTTTAGATTCCACATGTAAGTAATATATAATATCTGCCTTTCTCTGACTTACTTCACTTAGTCACTTAGTATAATGATAATCTCTAGGTATATCCTTGTTGCTGTTGCTATAAGTGGTAATATTTCATTCCTTTTTATGGGTGAATAATATTCCATTAAATATATATGTGTGTGTGTGTGTGTAGAGAGAGATACACACACACACACACACACACACACACATACATATATCATATATTCTTTACCCTTTCCTCCATCAATGGACACTTAGGTTACTTCCATATCATGACTATTGTAAATAGTGCTGCTGTGAACATTGGAGTGCAGGTATCTTTGTTAGAGTTTTCATCTTTTCCAGGTATATACCCGGGAGTGGGGTTGCTGGATCATATGGTAGCTCTATTTTTAGTTTTTTAAGGAACTTCCATACTCTTCTCCATAGTGACTGTGCCAATTTACCTTCCCACAAGTAGCGTAAAAGGGTTCCCTTTTCTCTACACCTTCCGAGCGTTTATTATTTGAAGACTTTTGGATGATGACCATTCTGAACCGTGTTAAGCGTTTTTAATAACCACAGAAGCACAGAGAAACGACAGTGAGAGACTTGAGCCTATGGATTTTTTCAGAATCATTTCAAGAAATTAGTATTGTGGCAGGGCTCCTGTGTTCTGGAGTTGTCTCTGAGCTTCTGTGGTTTTAAACACCCTTGAGGGTCTGTGGCTCAGAGGTCTCCTGCCAAGACCTCTTCAGCACAAGGATGGTAAGAAGCAAGTGTTCCTTCTACCGATGCGCCTGTGTCTGAGCCCTTGGAAGGAGAATAACAGCGCCTTTCATTCGTCAAGCTGCTTCTAAAATATTTGCCTTTGTTATCTGGTTCCATCCTGATAATAACCATGTGAGAAAAGCAGTGTGGTGTCCTTCTTGTCCTTGTCCACATGCGGGGAAGCTGATGCCCAGGGAGGTTAAGTCACCCTGTTTGGTAAAGGGCAGAGCGGGGAGCAGACTCGGTGTCTTTTGGCTGCAAGAGACACAGAGTCTGCAGTGCCAGGTGGGCTTTCGTGAAGCATCCCAAAAACAAACAGTGGGTAGAGAGCCTGATGCTGAGAACTTTAGCTGTTAGAGGCACGTGAACAGTCATTCTTCCTCATCAGTAAAATAGGGAATCCATGTCCTCTGGGCCTCGGTGGTGGTGGCCCACCTCCATAGGCACTCTTCTCTAATGACGTGAAGTTTAAGCGCTGGAGAAACAGCAGGGCCAACTGGACTGTCATTTGAGAGTGGGACAGATAAGAGAGTGAGTCTTAGGTGGACTGAACTCCGAGGAGTTCTTACATTGACAGGTGACAGGGCTGGCAGAGCCGCTGACGGCCTTACTTCCTGCCCCCCTAACTCTCCTTCGAGGCCCAGACAATTAGGAGCTGGGTGTTTGCTTGGACAACTGACTGCATCCAGGCTGTACCGCTTTGCTTTCTGATGGGGCACGTGTTTACCTTTCGAGTTCTATAAATGGAGTCGGGGGGTGACATCTAGTCTGCAGTGGACCTGGGGCCTGAAGTTGGGCTCTTTTGTTTGGGGAGCCCTCTGTTCTCTCGCGAACACTCTGTACAATCAGGTGGGCCCGCCCGCCAAGGGACCAACTCCCGTGTGTTTGAAAAGGAAGACAAACCTGTATGTTGGAGAAAGGGCCTATTGTTCCCAGGGAGTGCTGGTGGCCAGCTTCTCAGGCTCCTTTGGCTGGCTCTGAAGAGGGAGCTGAGGTCAGAATGCTAATCAGCGACTTGCGAGACACCAGCTCTCAGACCTCAGGGAACTGGCAAGAAAGTAAACAAAAGTGCTCCATTTCAGATTCCAGAAGAAGAGCCAGCAGGATCAGAGAGGTGGAGATGAGAAAAATGTGTGGCTGAAGAAACACAAAAGTTCTCACCCCCTGCTTCTCTGAAGCAAAAGAAAGAAAGCTTGCGGTGGAGAGGCTGGTTCTCCATTAGGGGACTTGCCGAGGTGGGCAGCTCACCCTCTGGGAGGTGGTCTCCTGAGCTCAGAGCGGGCGCGTACCTGTAGGGATTCCCCCTGTTCTGAACTACAGGATAGCCCCACCGGAGCTGGACACAGACTTCTTGATTCTAGTTGTGCCCTGCATTTCCAGTGACTCATTTTGTGCCCTCAGTTTCCCCCGCCCTAGTTCCAGGCTGAGGTTGAGAATTCTGTCCTCTTGAAGGAGCACTTTCTGCTATAAGTGAGACATCTGGGGGTGGTTGGAACTATGGTGTTGGTCCTAGGGGTGGGTCTGTGAAATGATCTCAGTTTGGGTTAGCCCTGATGGAGTTCCTTCTCTTAGTGTAGGGAGAGAACTCTTTTCCTCTCTCTGACTGCCCTTCAGCCTCCTACATGGAGATGTGTATATTCTAATCTGGACCTTTTCTTTAAATTGGGGTATGGTTAACTCACAATGCCCTGTTAGTTTCTGCTGTACAACGAAGTGACTCAGCCACACATACACATATATCCCCTCTGGGGCCTCCCTCCCACTGCTCATCCCACCCCTCTAGGTCATCTCGGAGCACCAAGCTGAGCTCCTTGTGCTATACAGCAGCTTCTACTAGCTGTGTATTTCACACATGGTCAGGTATATATGTCAATCCCAGTGTCCCAGTTCATCCCCCATCCTCTCCACACGTTCATTCTCTCTATTTCTGCCCTGCAAATAGGTTCATCTGTACCATTTTTCTAGATTGCACGTATATGTGTTAACATATATTTCTTTTTCTTTTTCTAACTTACTTCAATCTGTATGACAGACTCTAGGTCCATCCATGTCTCTACAAATTACCCAGTTAATTCCTTTTTATGGCTGAGTAATACTCCATTGAATATATGTACCACATCATCTTGATCCATTCACCTGTTGATAAACATCTAGGTAGCTTCCATGTCCTGGCTGTTGTAAAAGTGCTGCAGTAAACATTAGGGTGGACTTTTTCTTTTTTGATTCAGCGCCAGTTTACACAAACTCCAACTCCTCTCCATGGCAGGTGGCTAAAATGATCTATCCTTCAGTCCAGCTTGGTGGAAAGAGCTCTGGCCATGGAGTGGAGGAATCTGGGTCTAGAGCTTACCCTGTCAGTGACCTGAGTTGTCACTCAGCTGGTTATGTCACTTCACAGGGCCATATTCACCTGTTAATTGAGGCTGGACTAGATCATGACTAGGAGAATTTTAACCTCAGCCTTCTCTCCTTCTAAACTATAGCATATTAATTGGCCTTTGAACAGGATCTGTTCATAAGCGGCTTGAAGCCTATCCATTCCTCTCTAACACCTATATTTGTGATTCTCCCAGCCTGATTCCCTAGTCTGGCGAGTAGAGAAGTCATCTCCATCTGTAGGGAGCACACATCAAAAGCTCCACTTGCTCTCCAGGCTAACATTCGATTCCCACAGAGGAGAGCACGCACCACCACACACAACCTTGATCTCTAACCAAGACTGGAATAAGCCAGAGCTGGGATTCATCAGCTTCCCAGGTAGCTCAGCAGTAAAGAATCCACCGGCCAATGCAAGAGACATAGGTTCGATCCCAGGTCAGGAAAATCCCCTGGAGGAGGAAAGGGAAACCCACTCCAGTATCCTTGCCTGGGAAACCCCATCGGCAGAGGAACCTGGTGGGCTACAGTCCATGGGGTCCCCAGAGAGTCAGACACAACTTAGCGACTAAACAACAACAACGGGGCTTATGGGACTCGTGGGAGCAGCTTAAGTTCAGGGTTGTGGAGTCCTGATGAGAAAAATTAACAATGTATGGACCAGGGATTGAAGACAAATAAAGCACTCCTACTGTTGGCTCTTTGGGGGAGTCCTGTTGCCTCCTAGGGGCTTCCCAGGTGGCACAGTGTTAAAGAATCTGCCTGCTAATGCAGGAGACTCCAGTTTGATCCCTGGGTCCAGAAGATCTCTTGGAGAAGGAAATGGCAACCCACTCCAGTATTCTTGCCTGGGAAATCCCATGGACAGAGGAGCCTGGTGGGTTTCAGTCCGTGGGGTCACAAACACAAGTGACTGACATGCACACAGGTTGCCTCCTACCTATTGATTAGACTAGGCTAGAAGCTGGATGGAAGATGAGAAATTTGTTTGGGGACTTGGCTAGACTCGCCATGGTGCCATAGTATGTTTCTTAAGGACACTTGAGGGGTGAGGTTCCACATTCCTGGGAGCTGTTTCCTCCTGGTTGCCCGTAATCTGAACATCTCAGAGGCCCTGGGCTCCCATCTGTCTTGTGTGTACCTCTTTCTACAAGCCTTGCTGTGTTACCCTTATTAACAGGATACCATTTGTGGTACACCACCATGTGGGATGGGCATTGTTTCATTCCAGGCTTCTAAAAAAATCACGCATGTGACTCTGCCTGGGTTCTGATGCCTCCAGCTAACTTTTGGAACTGTTCATGCCTTCTGTACAGCTGAAACCCAGCGCCACTCAGGCCGCTCTGCTATCCCACCGGTTTATTTTTGTTACCCTTGCCCCCGCCCACCTTGTTTTTCAGCCTTCAGTGAGTTTTTATTGAGTTATTCAGACATTCAGTCAGACTCTGTGGGGGAATAAAAAGATGTTGTAAGAAGCTGTCTCAGAAGTTCACAGACTTAAAATCCATTTGAGCAGCAAAGGGCTAAGCACATAAAGAGTCATCTAGAGTATCAGTCCATGGATGGAGGAGACAACGTGATTCGAGAAGGCATGAGTTGTGTTCAGGAGTGGTCAGGGGGCTGATCTTGCAAATGGCCTGAAGACTTGGTTTTTCTCCCTTTGTCTCAAATGTAATATTTGATATTATATATAAGAAGATATGTACATTACAGAGCATAGTGATAAAATGACCCCCCAGCCTTGCCACTGAGTTAGCTACCATTCTTTAATTTAGTCCTTTGCCCTTTTTGAAAGTCTTTGTAGAACCCATATGACTTCATTGGAGATCTCATAATTTTCTGTGAAACATGAGAGTTCAGTTGCTCAGTTGTGTCCGACTCTTTATGACCCCATGAACCGCAGCACGCTAGGCCTCCCCGTCCATCACCAATTCCTGGAGTCCACCCAAACCCATGTCCATTGAGTTGGTGATGCCATCCAACCATCTCATCCTCTGTTGTTCATTTCTCCTCCTGCCCTCAATCTTTCCCAGCATCAGCGTCTTTTCAAATGAGTCAGCTCTTCGCATCAGGTGGCCAGAGTATTGGAGTTTCAGTATCTGAAGGCAATAAGGGCCTACGTGATGGTTAATATGTGTCAACTCGGCTGGGCCACACTGCTCAGATATATGGTCTACTGTTATTCTGGATGCTTCTGTGAAGATGTTTACAGATGAGATTAACATTTAATTTTTTAAAAAGCGGTCTTTATTTTTAGCCGCATCGGGCCTTCATTTCTGTGCACGGACTTTCTCTTGTTGCAGGGAGAGGGGACTACTCTCTGGTTGCATCGTTTGTGCTTCTCGTTGCTGGCTTCCCTCATTGCGGGGCACAGGCTCTAGGCTCACAGGCTCAGTAGTTGTGGCGCATGGGTTTAGTTGCCCCACGGCATGTGGGATCTTCCCATACCAGGGATTGAACCTGTGTCCCCTGCATTGGCAGGTGAATATTAACCACTGGGCCACCAGGGAAGTTCTAACATTTAACTTGGTGGACTTTGAGTAAAGCAGGTTGGCCTTCATAATGAGGGTGAGCCTTGTCCAATCAGTTGAAGATCTGAATAGAAGAAAAGACTGACCTCTCCCAAGGAGGGGATCAGCAGACAGCCTTCAAGCTTGAACGGCCCTCCCTGTAGATTTTGGAACTTGTTGGCCTCTGTAAACCTATGAACCAATACTCCTATGTATATACACACATGCCTTTGGTTTTGTTTCTCTGGAAAGCCCTGACTAATACAGCATGTCACGCTTCTCCACATGCCACATAGGCAGCCTTATAGAACTGACGTGCAGGGACTCCTTACGTCAGTAGGGCAGCGGTGTATTAATCACATGCTGGGAAAGCATTTGGCTGACTCTAGCCTAGGCCTGGAAGAAAAGCCCTTGGAGCAAAGGCAGCCCTCTTTTCTCCTCTCTAGCTCTCCTCCACCCCACCCCACACCCCGGCCTGGCTTATGAGATCTTAGTTCCCCAACCAGGGATTGAACCTGTGCCTTCTACAGCAGAAGCACAAAGTCATAACCACCGGATACACCAGGGAAGTCCCCTTTCTCATCTTTAGTGCTCTGTCCCCATCCAAAGTTCTCTAGCTTTCCCTGGTCATTCAGAAACCCTCTCCTACCCCCGACTCCCACCCCAAATACACCCATCCTTCGCAGCATGTATGCCCGACCACACCTGTGTGTCCTCGTACCTTCTGTGTGGAGTCTTGTTCTGCCTGTCACCAGGTTCATTTCTCCATCCTAATTGCGGAAGGAGCAGAAGTAACTCCATTTAAGTGTAGAAATCTTCTGATTTTTACTCTTAACTGTATAAAATACTGTTTTTTTTTTGGGGGGGGACTTTATTTTTTGCTGTATTTGCATAACTTTATTTTTTAAATTAATATTTTGGAGTACAGTTGATTTACAGTGTTTTGTTAGTTACAGGTGTACAGCAAAGTGAATCAGTTATACATATATCCACTCTACTTTAGGTTATTTTCCCATATAGGCTGTGTCACAGTGTTGAGCAGAGTTGCCTGTGCTATACAGTAGGTCCTTATTAGTTATCTGTTTTATATATAGTAGTGTGTATATGTCAGAAATAGTCTTTCTAAACTACCTCCCTTCTCTCAGTGTGGTGACCTAACTGGGTAGGACATCCAAAAAAGAGGGGATATATGTATACATACAGCTGATTCACTTTGTTGTACAATAGGAACTAACACAGCATTGTAAAGCAACTGTACTCTGATAAAAATTAATTAAAAAGTAAAACACTTCCCTTCTTTTTTCTTCATATATCCTGCTTCCCCCTCTTCTCGACTCTCGGGGAGATGCTGGGATGTGGAGATACTGTTTTTGACCCCAGATTCCTTTTCTGAGGGAGAGAGAATGTTCGTGGATGCCATTGTTTTCTGCAAGACATCAATGCTGCATCCTTGACTTTGCAGACATTTCTCCCTAAAGCATTTTCAACACACCTGTCATACGAGGTAACAATGGCTTCTGGGCCCTTTTAGGGGCTCGTTCGTAACTACTCAGAAATGAGTAAAAAAAAAAAAAAGAAGAATACTCATCTGAAGTCGTGATTTATATGTCATTTCCTTGTTTTCTTCAACATCATTATTTTTGAACCAGCAAGTATTCTGATCAACATTTTTTGAGGAAGAATTGTGCAGTATTTCCCAACCTCCTCTTCCCCCTCTCCCCCCCGGCCCGTGGGTGGAATTGCATCACTGAATCACTTTTCTCTATTTTTTTTTTTTTTTTTTTCCGCTTTCTGTCTCCTGTTTTGTCAAGGCTCCAGCAACCCCATTTGGTGTTTTTCAGTCCTGAAGTTTTATCGTGGCATCTGTGACTGTGTCAATTTCCCATCATTATTTCCCAGCCCATCAAGGAAGCCTCCTAGAAACAAAGCACTTTGGTTAATCCTCAGGTGAAAGTGTAAGCCTTAGTAAACAGGGACCCTCCTGTCTCACTTTTTTAGCAGCCCTAGAAGTCAGAGGATGGTGATCTTATCGGCTCTCGGCAAAGTGAAGTGCTCTCCTTTTATTTGCCTTTGCCTTATTCCCTGTTTCATCCACACATCTGTTTTCAGGGATAAAAATGCTATTTAAGCCATCCCACATGTGATCAGAGGTGTAGCATTTTAACCTGGTCTGAGACTTAAGATGAATGCCAGCTCTGCAAGTGGCTTGTGCAGAGTGAAGGGGCTGGACCCCAGTCTCAGTCCATCATTTCATAGAAGTGTGACCTCGGGACACCTCTCAGAGGTGCATCATGCCATCCTTGGTGGGGATGATGTGACTGGTTGTTCCATCTGTATCAGTCAGGGTTCTCCAGAGAAACAGAACCAATAGGGTGTATGTGTAAGTATGGAGAGAGAAAGACTGAGTTCTTTGGCCGATGAGGTTGTAGAGGCTGGCAAGTTGACTAGACTCAGGGACGAGTTGAGGTTGGCAATAAGGAGGATGAATTCCATCTTCCTGGAGGACCTCAGTCTGTTTGTTTGTTTTTTTCCCCGATTAAAAAAGATTTTGTTGGAGCTTATATAGAGGGCTCAGAGGTAAAGAATCCACCTACCAATGCAGGAGACACAGGTTCCATCCCTGGGTCGGGAAGATCCTCTGGAGAAGGAAATGGCAACCCACTCCAGTATTCTTGCCTGGAAAATCCCATGGACAGAGGAGCCTGGTGGGCTACAGTCCATGATGTTGCAAAAGAATCAGATACCACTTAGCGACTAAACAAGAACAAACATGGTTCATTTACAATGTTCTGTTAATTTCTGCTGTACAGCAAAGTGAATCAGCTATACATATAGCCTCTCTTTTTTTTAGATTCTCTTTTCATGTAGGTCCTTAGAGAGTATTGAGTAGAGTTCCCTGTACTATACCATAGGTCCTAGTTTTTATTTTTTTGGTCCCACCATGTGGCATGTGGAATCTTAGTTCCCTGACCAGGGATCAAACCTGTGCCCGCTGCAGTGAAAGTGCCTAGTCTTAATGTCTAGATGGCCAGAAAATCCCCTGAGTCTCTTTTTAATCAAGGGCTTCAACTAATTGGAAGAGACCCACCCACATTGTAGATGATAATACGCTTTACTCAGAGTCCACTGATTTAAATGTTCGTCTCATCTAAATGTAACCTTCACAGCAACATCTGGACTGGTATTTGACCACATATCTGGGTTCCATGACTCAATCACGTCAACATGTAAAAATCACTCTCACACCAGCTCTCAGGGCTTTTTATGAGCATCAACTATGAATAGTCAGGAGCTGAAGGCATGGGAGGAGAAGGGGACAACAGAGGATGAGACGGTTGCATGGCATCACCGATGGGATGGGCATGGGTTTCAGTAGGCTCCAGGAGTTGGTGATGGACAGGGAAGCCTGGCGTGCTACAGTCCATGGGGTCACAAAGGTTCGGACACGACGGAGCAACTGAACAGAACTGAAGGCATGTGGGAAGGAGGCAGCCATCCTTTACTTCCTGAATTTTTCTTCTCTTCTCTCACTTTTACCTCTTCCCTCCTGTTTCCCACCTAGACCCTTCTTCTCCCACCCAGTCCATTTGAGATGGGAACACTTTTGAAGTGAGAGTAAAGGAAAGCAAGCCAGTATAGGATGAATTTATCGTGGAAAGAGAAGAGACCTTGAGGTCACACAGACTGGAAGTTAATCTTGCCTTTTTGTGATCAGGGGCAGATGGACAGGTGTCTCTGAGCTTCTGGTCACTTCTCTCTAAAATGAGGATAATATTTATTGGATACAATTCTTGTGGTAATTAAATGACCTAACAGGTCCTTGTGCATTTCCCTCACTTTCAAACGTTTGCCCATCTCTGAGTGTTTTTTCCTAGATTTAAAACATTACTCATTTTGAACTCCTTCAGGTCTCATATGCCTAGACTTTCCATTAAGGTCAGGTTAACTATTTTAAAATGATTGTAAATTATTGTTTCAGTGAAGCCTCCAATGAATGTTCTCATAGGCTAGTCTCCTTTGCTGTGTCTTAAATGTGCAAACCACGCTCTGACCGCAGGGCCTTAGCACTTGCGGTTTTCTCTACCTGTTGCCCTTCTCTGTGGCTCAGATGGTAAAGAATCTGCCTGTAATGCAGGAGACCTGGGTTCGAAATCTGGATCAGGAAGATCCCCTGGAGAAGGGAAATAGCAACCCACTCCAGTATTCTTAGCTGGAGAATCCCATGGACAGAGGAGCCTGGCGGGCTGCAGTCCAAGAGGCCACAGAGCGTCAGACACGACTGAGCGACTAACACTCCATGTAGCCCTTCTCTCAGGCCTTGACTTGGCCTATTCTTACACGTCTTTCAGGTATCTTCTCAAATGTCACCTCCTCAGAAAGGTGTTTCCTGAAATCACCTTATATAAAATAATACAATCTCTCACTTTTGTTTTACTTACTTTGCTTTTTTCTATCATAGTATTCTCTGAAATAAATATCTATTTTCTATCTACACCTGTCACTAGTGGACGGTCTCAACCTTGGATGTTCATTATAATCACCACGGGAGTTTTTTGTTTGTTCGTTTTTACAATCCTAATGCACTCCAGAACATTGGAATTAGAAACTCTGAGGGAGAGGCCCAGGCATCAGTATTTTCAGAAGCTTTCCAGGTGACTCCTGTATGCAGCCCCGTTAAGAACCAGGGCTCTGGTCTAGAGCCTTACTCCAGAGAACGAGAACTGCTGGCTTCAGCATCACCCAGAAGCTTATTAGAAATGCAGGTGCCTGACCCCACCCCAGACCTCCTGAGTCCAGTTCCACTGCTTGGCAAGATCCCTGAGTGATTCAGATGCCTTTGAAGTTGGAGATGCAGTGCCCTGGGATGTAAGTTAGTAGCCACATCTTGTGGCACTCTTAGTGCTCAAACAGTGCCGCGCACATAGTA
This sequence comes from Bubalus bubalis, assembly GCF_019923935.1. NCBI lineage: Eukaryota > Metazoa > Chordata > Mammalia > Artiodactyla > Bovidae > Bubalus > Bubalus bubalis. The sequence continues at coordinate 21,706,799 of NC_059160.1, forward strand.
GGCACTCGTGTGTGTACATGAGCCTGTGTGCTCAGTTGCTTTAGTTGTGTTGGATTCCTTGCAACCCCGTGGACTCTAGTTCATCAGGCTTCTCTGTTCATGGGATTCTCCAGCCAAGAATACTGGAGTGGGTTGCCATGCCCTCCTCCAGGGGATCTCCCTGACCCAGGGATTGAACCTGTGTCTCTTCTTACCTCTCCTGCACTGGCTGGAGAGTTCTTTACCACTGAGCCACCTGGGATGCCAAGTAGCACTCACTAAACACTTATTAAGCAGATGATGGATTAAAGTTAGAGATCAGAGGGAGAAGGAGGTGATAAGGGAGAGATAAGGGAAAGGGGACAGAGAAGGAGAGGGAAAGGAAGACAGAGAAGAAAGCCTTGCCCTGCCCATGTTCTCTGGGCACAAGAATGGGCGGGGCTGCTCTCTGCTCTCTCCTCCCAGTGAAAACCTCACAAGCCTCCTGCTTATCATCTCATAGGCTTGCCTCCAGCCTGCTCTACTTTTCAAGGTGATGGCTGACTAATCAAAGATATTGTGATAAGGAATTGCCAAACTGCCTGGCCCTGCTTCTTCTCCTCAAGCATAGATTTGATTAGGAGCCTGGTGAAACCAATTAACCAATTAAGTAATAATTCCTTAGGACTTTATGGACTATCTACCACATGTGTGGCTTAACGTGCCTTGGGAGGCTAAGAACCAAAGAGGGAAAAGACACAACTCCCAGTCCAGCAGGAGAGAGATGCGCGGAGGTGAATGATTATAATAGCCACTTGCTGTAAGGCACATGTATACATGTAGACAGACTATTGTGGAAGGTCAGGAGGAAATGATTATTTCAGTTTAGGGAATTGAAGCAGACTTCCTGGGAGGCTACAGAGGCCTCGTGCATGGACCACACAGCCAGACAGGTCACACATCTAGCTACACATGGCCTGCAAATGCCTAAATGAACTGTCTAAACAGTTAAGGGGCTTCCAGGTGGCTCAATGGTAAAGAATCCTCTTGCCAATGCAGGAGACTTGGGTTTGATCCCTGGGTCCTTGTTGCTTACTTCCCATGACTTAGCGACTTAACAACAACCAGCCCATCTAAGCTGTGTTCTTTATTGCCATGCCCTGCTGGCTCCTGACTCAGCACTCCCTCCCACTCCTGCTGATGAGTTGATCTTTTAAAGGAAGGTCAGACATTGTTCTCCTCATTTCTGGACAAAGGTTTGTTCTCTCTGATTATCATAAATTGGGGTTTTGTGAGAGCTGATTCTTTAACTTGGTCACAGTTAACCCAACATGACCTTTGGAAGTATTAAACTCTCTGAGTTCCTTAAAAAAAACTTGAAGTGTAAGAGGGGAAAACAAACTCAAATCTGAGAATTTCTCTCAGGTTTCCTTATTAGGTTTCTTCTAAAAATTAAATAGTCAGCAATTCTTTCTTCACATAAATGGGAGAGCCCTGGGAAGAATGGTGACCCTTGTCCTGGCTGTATCCAGCCTACCATCTTGGTTAAAGGGAATTTGTTCTCTGGGTCTGATTGCTGGGTAAGATTGAAGGCAAGAGGAGAAGGGGGCAACAGAGGATGAGGTGATTGGATGGCATCACCGACTCAATGGACTTGAGTTTGGGCAAATTCCAGGAGATAGTGAAGGACAGGGAACCCTGGCGTGTTGCAGTTCATGGGGTCGCAAAGAGTCGGACATGACTTAGCCACTGAATGACAACAGGGTCTCCTACTGAAAAGTTGAAGAAAGCAACAGCTTGCTCATTACCCTTATGTGTCAGAACATGCGGGCCCAGTTTGGTGGAGACTGGGGAGTTCAAGGCTGTGATCTGGTTACTGGCTTATGCCACCCAGACGAGTCGACCTGAACGAGTGGGCTGCATCCAGACTGCTTCCGTTTCTGCACTGGTGCTTCTATTAGTGTTGGGTGAAAGTTGGTCCATTTGGGGTTGAAACTGGTGGACGTGGGTGGAGCAGGACTGGTTTCGGTCTTTCATACTCTGATCTGGGTCTGCTCCAAAGAGGCTCAGAAAGACTCAGCATGCAGATCAGCTGCCCACCTACCCTCCACATCCCCTTTATCTGGCTGTGAAATAAAGGACCCAGTCAGGAGGGTCACACTTCTCCCTTCCAGCTCTAAAATTCTGGGATTTTTCTTTTACATGGTGAGTAGACTAACCATCAGAGCTGCTGGGTCAGGTTTTGCTTCTTTCTTCCTGTATTGAGTAATTCAGCACCTGTTGGCGTCGTCCAGTCCTGAGAACACCTTGGTGGCTTCAAAGCAGTGGTATGAAGTCTATAAAGAACCCTGTCTTATGCATAGGTGCAGATTTTTATCTCTTATATCTAGAATAATTCTGTGGATTTTGATGAAAGGGCCGGCCTGGCTCAAAGCAGGCTCTCATCCGAGCAGCTGTTTCAGAAGGTGGCGTGGGCACTTCTGGCCTTCCGTGTACAGAGGTGAGAGCTTCCCTGGGCCTCAGGGAACAACCTTTGTTTTGCCTGTCATTGCTCTTCCCATCTCCTGCATGCTAATCATATTCTTCTGGTCCCAATACAGCAGCATCTTCTCAACTTCATTTTCTTCCTTTTCTCAAGATGCAGACACCCAGCTCTGCTTTGCTGAGAGAGGACAGACCTGGAGCCCAGGGTACCCTGTTTCCAGCCTTGGCAGTTGCTTCTGGTCTCTTGTCTCATCACTGGTTAGGACGAGTCAGCAGTGCTGAGTGACACACAGCTTGTCAAATATACCTGCTTCCTGCTGATCTCATGGCTCAGGAGGAGAGGCCATGCACGAGGATCAGACAGACAGGGGTGACAGGCAGGGGTGCTCTGAAATATTTCCTTTACCTAAAGAGAGCAACTGCCCTTTTGAGAAGGACGCAGTTGTTTTCCTCCTAGTATAATACTGTCATGCTGTGTGTGTGTGTGTTGAGTAAAGAGCATCCATCCATCTCTTGCTGTCGTGTCTGAGAACATACATAAAAAATGCAACCCTGTATGGCTGCAGGTTATCGCAGGACAGCTGTGGACACGTTCGAAGAAGTAGTGTCTTCTGGAGGTGGAAGGTGCTCAGTCACCTCCTACTCTTTGCAACCCCGTGGACTGTAGCCCACCAGGCTCCTCTGTCCATGGGATTCTCCAGGCAAGAATACTGGAGTGGGTAGCCATTTCCTTCTCCAGGGGATCTTCCCAACCTAGGGATCAAACCCAGGTCTCCTGCATTGCAGGCAGATTCTTTACTGTCTAAGCCACCAGGGCTCCTTTTGAAAAAACTTGGGGAAAGGCCACTTCTTAGAAGACACACTTGGGTACAGCTCTCCTGCTATAGTTTATTAGGTCATTGATGATCATTGGGGAGTTTGTGCCCAGCCAGACCATAGACCATGAGTGGCCCCAATATTCCCACCTGTCGTCCTGGTCGCTGTGGGGTCCTGTCCTGTAAGACTTAGCACCACTACCAGCTCTGTAGCTGACAGAGCCTGGACTGGCGGCCGAGGATGGACAGCCTGAAAGTGTACTTGTCTCCATTCCAACAGCCCTCATCTGCTGCACATGTCTCTCCAGCTGTGGAGCAAAGGAAAAACCAACAGACGGTGAACTTTTTATTTATTTGGCTGCATCGAGTCTTAATTGCAGCACTTGGGATCTTTCATTGTGACTCACAGGACTCTCGAGTTGTGGCACATGGGCTCAGTAGTTGTGGCAGGAGGGTTTGGTTGCCCCGAGGCATGTGGGTTCTTAGTTCCCCGACCAAAGACAGAACCTGCAGCCTGCATCACAAGCCGGATTCTTAACCACTGGACCACCAGGGCAGTCTCTGAAGGCCAACATTTTTAATGAGCTTCTTCTCTGAAACACCAGGGGAAAGTCAGACTTTGTATAAACCAGTGAGTGAGAGAATGAGGCCTGTAATCAAAGATATGAGATGGATGTGGGGAGTGACCGAAGTGAGCAGTACTTGGTGGGGGAGTTTGAGAAGCTGTTGCTGGAGCCACCGTGGCCGGTGGCATTGCCCCCTCCCCACACCCCGTGCACCCCCCTCTCTGTAGGTCAGTCACCGTTCGCACAGGTCGGAAGCCTCACCCACACCCTGCTTGGCCACACCCTGCTTCTATTGGCACAGCTACCCTGGCTTACTAGGTGGTTCACAGTGATTCTTTGACTGAAGTTCAAGTGCTCGGCAGGACTGGCTGCTCATCTTGTGAGGCCCAGGGCAAAAGGAACGTGCAAGGTCCCTTGTTCAGAAGTTCTAAAGGACTTCAGGATGGCCTCGGCAGACAGGCCCAGACACAGATCCTGTGGAACTGTACACAGGAAGCCAGCCTGGCACTTAAGATTGTAGCTTGGAATTAGCAGGGGTCGCTTTGAGGGGCTATCTGCCTCTCAAGTGCCATCACTGGGCCATCCCCACCCTGTGATTCAGAAAGAGTCATTCAGACAGGAACTGCCTGGGGTCTGGGCTCACGTCTCTTTTCCCTCCTAGTTGAGGCTGAGCAGGGTGCATTTGTCCAGTGTTTCGTCTAGCTTGGTAGGGCAGTCAGTGGGGTTTCTCTGGCATCTCCAGGCCTGGCAGTAGACCAAGTGAGCTCAAGGATGTTGAGGCTTCCTGGGGGCTGGCCACAGTGCCCTCCTGTCCGTGAGTCCATGGGGAGAGGGGACCCACTTTCCTGGAGTCTAGGATCCATTCGCTCCAGGTGGGAGGACTGCATTCAAATTAGGAGGCCCCGCCTGGGTCTCCAGTGTCACATGGATGTCTTTTGGTGGAGAAAATAGGGTCCTTGTTCCAAATTATTTTACAATCTCTCAGGCAAGGGAACGCATAGAAAAATCCCAACAATCTTGAGATCCATGAAACATAATGATCTTCTAGGCTTAGAATGTGCTGGAGACAACAAATGCTATGGACTGGGGAAGGAAGAGATTCCCCCCCCCCCCACCCCCCCACGGAGGACCAGCTTTTGTAGTATTTCCTGCACTGAGAGTACATCACTCACCAGGAAAGCAAGAAAGGAGCCAATGCCTAGTGATGAAGCAAGCCCATTTGCGTGTTTATAGGATGCTAATTGCTATTGCTAAGTCACTTCAGTCGTGTCCGACTCTGTGCGACCTCATAGACAGCAGCCCACCAGGCTTCCGCGTCCCTGGGATTCTCCAGACAAGAACGCTGGAGTGGGTTGCCATTTCCTTCTCCAATGCATGAAAGTGAAAAGTGAAAGTGAAGTCGCTCAGTCGTGTCCGACCCTCAGCAACCCCATGGACTGCAGCCTTCCAGGCTCCTCCATCCATGGGATTTTCCAGGCAAGAGTACTGGAGTGGGGTGCCATTGCCTTCTCCGATAGGATGCTAAATAAAGGTGAATTTCTCTCTGGTCAGTACCTGGAGGCCTTGGTGCTTCTTCCAGTGAGAGACTTGGGGTGCTGGGGCAGAGTTGCAGCGGGCAGCCTGGCTGGTGAGGCTTGGGGAAGAGAAAAGGCAAGTTGAGGCACTAAACCCAGCAGTGGTGGGCTGGGTAAGGGGACAGGAGCAGACACCAGGGAGTGGAAGATGGGGATTGAGACTGTAAACAGGTCTCTTCCTCCTTCCTCCCATCTGCTGGACCGTTCAGCTCCTTCCCTCCCTGAAATGGGAAGCAGCCGTGTGGTGACACCGAGGGCATGGCTTGGGCTGCGTGGGCATCCTGGCACACTTGCCTGCCCTGAGTCATCCGGGAAGTCAAGGCGCCTCTTCCGACCTCCTCTCCCCTCCGTGGCCTCAGGCTTCTGCTGTGCAGGAAATGCCTGTTCTCCCAGCAACCCGAAGCTGTGAACGAGATCTGCGGGCGTCTGGACAGATTGGGTAAAGGGGTGGGAGCTGATTTATTAGAGCGGATGGAAGGGAGAAGGGTAGACACCTGAGGATGCTATGAGGGGCTTCTGACCACGCTGTTAGCACATCCAGGTACGGCCTTCATCTTTAAAAGTCAAAAATAGCGATTAGCACAGTCATCTCCCAGATGCATTGGGAGCACTGTCTCTGACAGAGTTCTGTGTAGATATAAGTAAGGCTAACTTTTTTTTAAATTGAAGTATGGTTGATTTACAATGTTGTGTTAACTTCAGGTATACAGCAAAGTGATTCAATTATTTATATATATATTTATATGTAAATTTATATATATATAATACATATATATTTTACAGATTCTTTTTCAGGTTATTACAAGATATTACATCTAGTTCCCTGTACTGTACAATAGGTGTTTGGGATTAACAGTGGCTGACTTGGGTAGTAGAAAGAGCATAGTTTTGTCAGGCAGAGAAGATAGCTCTGTATTCAGATCTGTGGCACTTACTAACTTAAATTCTCTAAGCCTTGGTTTTCTCTATAAAATCAGGATAAAAAGCTTCTTGCCCAGTTGTTTTAGAATTAAGTGACTGTGTTCCTAAGGTGGCCAACAGAAGTTCCGGCACCCTAGAATATTTTTGTTCTCAGTTGTATCTGACTCTTTGTGACCCCATGAACTGCAGCATGCCAGGCTTCTCTGCTCTTCACTGTCTCCAGGAGTTTGCTCAGACTCACGTCCATTGGGTTGGTGATGCCATCCAACCATCTCGTCCACTGTTGCCCACCCCTGCCCCCCTGCTTCTCCTTCTGGAATATAGCAGGTGCCTAATTCACATCAGGTCTCTTGTTTCTCTTATGAGCATTGAAGACGCATGTATTCCGTTAGGTGAGGTTAAGTTAGAAAGGTAGGGAAAGCCAGTGTTGAAAATGGGACCTGTAGAGACATCACCACTTCTGAGCCTCTCTTGCTGTCATCAACATTGTCCATGACCTTGGCATTTTTAAGAGTTGTAATTTAAGAGATCACAGGCTACCTCTAGAAATTCTAGAATGTGAATTTCTAGAATGTGAATTATGCTTCTCTTTACTTGTCGGTGAGCTAAAACTATAAAGTTAGACTGGCCTGATGGTGTGTGATAATTAGGAGTGGGGTTCGGGGTGGTAAGGGCATGGAAAATCAGAGCCTGTAGATCATCCCTGTGTCTCATTTTAGCCGATAACAATTCTTTTCCCACCAAGTCTTCACCAGAACTGCTAACAAGGAGAAAAATTGACTGGTTTGAGGTTAGTCACCTTTCACTCTCCCCTGCTGATCCTCAGCAGAGGTGCTAATGAACAGTGAAATGGCCAAAAGGTGGGCTGCTCCAGGGCCCAGACACAAAAGGCTTTGGTCATCTACTCACTGGGTCATTGGTTTGCATCATTGAATTAACTCCTGGAGAAAAGGACAGAGAATGCCACCTGCCCTGTATCACTGGAAGCTAAATTAACACACTAAAGGCAAAGCTCTCAAGTTCCCTTTTCATCTAGTGGTAGATATGTCGGGTCACCGCTCACTGGTGGTGAGTTGCCATGAAGGAGTTAAACCATCCTAAGAATATCCAGGGATTCTCAACCCCTCCTCACTTCTTTATGTCACAGGATGAAATCAGAGAAACCGTATTGACTTTTCTGAAAATGATGACCATTAAGACTGCTCTCCCAAGCCCCAACTGCAGGCTGTGCCCTAAACTAAAAGAAATGGAGGACCCAAGTATTTTGACCTTTGCCCATTGCCTGGTGAAGCCACTGAGGGAGACGTGTTTTATTATCTGCTTTACTGTAGCCACTCAATGGAAATGCACTGTACCATCATGAGTGGCGTGGTGCTCAAGCTTTGCTATTCGTCACAGTCACCTAGTTGTTTTGCTCCGTCACTCAGTCGTGTCTGACTCTTTGTGACCCCATGAATTACAGCACGGCAGGCTTCCCTGTCCTTCATTATCTCCCTGAGTTTGCTCAAACTCGTGTCCATTGAGTCGGTGATGCCATGCGACCATCTCATCCTTTGTCGTCTATTTCTCTTCTGTTTTATTGAGTCTGCTTAGGATCAAGGATTTGCGAATCTAAAAAGTTCCCAGGTTCTGGGGACCAAACCTTGAGAACCTCAGGTTTCATGGATGAGAGGTGAGAAGGGAATTAGACACTTGGGTTTGACTACCCCCAGCCGCCCACTGCCCCCATCTCTCACCTGATGGTTGTGTGACTGAGTAGTTGGAGCTGACATATCCCTTGGTACCCACTTTCCCTCGTGTATGAAGTGGAAATACTGTTATCTCGTAGGCCTGAGTGTTAAATGAATTAACACATGGTAAGCCCTTAGCTTCCCTGGTGGCTCAGATGGTAAAGAGTCTGCTTGCAATGCAGGAGACCCAGGTTCAGTCCCTGGGTCAGAAAGATCCCCTGGAGAAGGAAATGGCAACCCATTCCGGTATTTCTGCCTGGGAAATCCCATGGACAGAGGAGCCTAGTGGGCTAGTCTATGGGGTTGCAAAGGATCAGATATGACATAATGACTCAACAACAAGCCCTTAGGCTATTACCTGCCATATGCAGTTCCAGGTCCTTATAACCATGCCCAGGGTTTACTGAGCACTTTCTGTATGCCAGAGACTGATTGAGTACTTTACAAGGATTATCCCGTTTAATACCCACAGTCTCTCCTCCCTTTTTCTCTTCCTGCTTCTCTTCTATTATCCTTTCCTTCCTACCTGCCTCCCATTCTCTTGCTGTCTGTAATCAACACTGTAACAACATTAATAAAATTCTCTCATTTGTCATCATCAGGTGTGACCTCCAAGAGTCTGGCTCTCTGAGGACAGCCCCCTTCTTCATGTTGATATTCCAGGGTGGTACTAGGCACAAGGAGGAGCTTGGTTTATTGCGCTAAATCCTATCATCCTTACAATCAAACAGGTTTTATCCATCAGGGTTCCCATCTGGTCCTTCATCCTGTCCTGCTTCTCCTTAACTGACACCTTGGTGAGTTTAGCCTCTGTCTCTTCTTCCTCCTAGTGCAGGCACCCACATGCCCAGGTAAGTTGGCATTGCCAACTGTCTACAAGGCTTTCTTGTCACTGGCTGCTGCCTGGAGTGAAATGAAAGGTTTTCACACAAGTCGTCCCTGGGACAAGGCAAGGTTCTTCCTGAGAACCTCCAGGAAGCCTGTGGGACTCCTGGGTGGGGAGGGAGGAGCCTACACTCCTGAGGGTTCCTGGAGTGAGCTGTGCGCCCTCACCCAGCGCCTCCAGCAGCCCCCGCCGCCCCACTCCTCACGTGTCAGCCCAACTCTGGGTCTTGTAGGGAAGTGTGTTGCCAGGTATGGCCCAGTTACAGTCGGTTTAAACTCACCCCTAAACTGGGACTGCCTCCAGATCGCAAGCAGGTCAGCTGCCCAGGTCTCCGGTTACTTGTGCGGCTCAGGTTTCCCTCAGACCGGTCCTGATGGGGGCCTGTTTGGCACAGTCAATGTGGTCAGGGCTGACGGCAAGGTTTAAGATTTCCACATGCAGCCTCCTTCGCAGGCAGCACCTAGAGAGTGTGTCCAGAGGCTTGGGAAGGGAGCTGCCTTCCATGCAAGGTGTGTTCACACACCTTCAGTATCTGGAGCCAATTTTGTGGATCTGTGCAGGTCAGCGCTGCAGAAAGTTATCTCTAGGGAGAGTCTGTAAACCATGTCATGTTTCAAGGGTCTATTTTCTCATTGTCTTGCTTAACTTGACCCATGACTGGGTGTTCGGAAGCCTTGATTGAGAAGCTGCCGTGTGTCCAACTTTCCGTTACATATCCATGAGGATGGGTAGGAGGATATGGAGACTGACAAGAGCAGCCCTTCAGGAAGCCTTTTTGCTCTGTGTTATCAGCAGAGGGTTGAATTGCTATAAGAACAAGGAGTTGGGGGAAGAGGACCTGAGATATAATGATAAGCCTTAGAGAAGTAGGGAGAAAGTCTTAACTGTTTAGACAGTTCATTAAGGTATTCGTAGTGGAGTATAGGTTGACACAGGACCTGTCTGGTTGTGTGTTCTACACATGAGACCTTTTGCAGCCTCCTCTACTTTTTTTTTTTTAATCTCTCTCCATTTATTTATTTTTTAAAATTTTATTTTATAAATTGGAGTATAGCCGATTAACAATGTTGTGATAGTTTCAGCAAAGGGACTCAGCTATACATATGCAGTGGCAGATTTTATTTTCTTTGGCTCCAAAATTACTGTGGATGGTGACTGCAGCCATGGAATTAAGATACTTGCTCCTTGGAAGAAAAGCTGATAAACCTAGATAGTGTATTAAAAAGCAGAAACATCACTTTGCAAACAAAGGTCCGTAAAAATCAAAGCTATGGTTTTTCCAGTAGTCATGTACGGATGTGAGAGCTGGACAATAAAAAAGGGCTGAGCACTGAAGAATCGATGCTTACAAATTGTGGTGCTGGAGAAAACTCTTGAGAGTCCCATGGACAGCAGGGAGATCAAAGTAGTCAATCCTATTAAGGAAATCAACCCTGAATATTCATTGAAAGGACTGATGCTGAAGCTGAAGCTCCAATACTTTGGCCTATCTAGCAAAGAACTGCGGAGAAGGCAATGGCAACCCACTCCAGTACTCTTGCCTGGAAAGTCCCATGGACGGAGGAGCCTGGTGGGCTGCAGTCCATGGGGTTGCGAAGAGTCGGACACGACCGAGCGAATTCCCTTTCACTTTTCACTTTAATGCATTGGAGAAGGAAATGGCAACCCATTCCAGTGTTCTTGCCTGGAGAATCCCAGGCATGGGGGAGCCTGATGGGCTGCCATCTATGGGGTCGTACAGAGTCGGACACAACTGAAGCAACTTAGCAGCAGCAGCAGCAAAGAACTGACTCATTGGAAAAGACCCTGATTCTGGAAAGGATTGAGGGCAGGAGGAAAGATGGCAGAGGATGAGATGGTTAGATATCATCACCAACTCAGTGGATATGCATGTGAGCAAACTCTGGGAGATAGTGAAGGACAGAGGATATTCTGGTGTGTGCAGTCCATGGGGTCACAGAGTCAGACACAACCTAGCAACCAAACAACAACAACATACATGTGTGTGTGTATCCATTCTCCCCCAAACTTCCCTGCTGTCGAGGCTGCCACGTGGCATTGAGCAGAGTTCCCTGTGCTCTACAGTAGATCCTTGTTGGTTGCTTCTCACACTGCTTTTGACTGGGTGCTTCGCCTTAGTGTGAATTTAGGTAAGAGGAGACCCCCCCTTATCACATGACACCAAGGTTTCAGGTGGGGCTGCTCTAGTGTCCCACAGATGAGCTTTGTCCTCCTGCCCTGGGTTCTTCAACTTTCCATCTGGGAAGACTGGAGTCTTATGACCATGCATTTCTTCTATCTAAACTGGATACCACCTGCTTCCTGTCCACTCTGTCATCAGGTTTCTCCAGGATCCTTTCCTTTGCCTAGAATTGGCAGAGAGCTTTAAAGACTTCTGTTTCTTTTTCTTTAAAAAAAAAAAAACAAAAACAAAACTCAATACCTAGTCTGGCACTAAAAACTTACATTTCCTGCTGTTATGTGTGGAATGGATTGGGCAGAATGGAATGGATTGGACAGAATTCCAGGTCTGAGTTGCAGGAAGATTCTTTTGTTTTGCATTGCACATTGCCTAACATGAGAGAAGCTACTGACAAGGACTTGGCAGTCCTGAAGGTTTGTTTGGAATGACATTTGCCTTAATAAGTTTTGTAATAGACAAGGATGGGATTTCCCTTTTACCTCCTTTTTCAACAAAGTTACATGCATTAAAGGTCCATCTCAAAGGCAGTATGGTGGTGGTGGTTTAGTTGCTAAGTTGTGTCCGACTCTTGCGACCCCATGGACTGTAGTCTGCCAGGCTCCTCTGTCCATGGGATTCTCCAGGCAAGAATACTGGAGTGGTTTGCCATTTCCTTCTCCAGGGAATCTTCCCTACCCAGGAATTGAACCCGGGTCTCCTGCATTGCAGGCAGATTCTTTACCGACTGAGCTACAGTGGAAGCCCCAAAGATAGTATATATGTTTTTAAATTTCGGAATAGTGTTTCCCGGCTGAATTATGACTTCTTCCTCTTTGTCCCACAGGACTCGCAGATAACACTCTTTCACATTTGGTTCGCTGTGTCATTTTGAAGGTGTATTTCCTTCCTGTATGAGTCCCTTTGGCAGCCTCAAGGGCAGGCAGGAATCGAGTCTTGTCATTTCCACGTGTAAGTGTGGATCCACAGTGCCTTCCGTTGGCACACAGTATGTACCCAGGAAATGTTTATGGTCTCAACAAGTAGACTCGAGAGGAATGCACTCAAGAAACGATCAAATGAATGGATAACTTGGTTTCTGAGCATTCTTAAGGGCATTCCGGGTGGCTGAGGGGTGTGTTAGAAGAAGGGGTGTGAGCAGCTAGTGGGCCAAAAGGGGATCAGCCATATCCACAGCTCATAGTAGTTTCCTCTGGAAGCATTACCAGCTATTATGGGATGTTCAGTACCCTGGACCACAGTTGTCAAGTTGGGCACCCACTCGGGGTAGACACGATGAAAGCCACATCCTTCTTCATGTCTAAGTGGGGAGATAATGTAGAAACACAGAATAATTGAAAAGTATGAATCAGTTCAGGTTAGAGAGAGGAAGGCAAATGCCTCCTGTGTGCCAGATGTTGTGTAATTCTGAGGTGGGAGCCTTTCACACACACACACACACACGTACACACTTTCATTTAATCTGCACAGCCTTCCAAGATGGGTGTCTTTATCTTCAGTTTACAGATAAGGAGGCTGAGATTCAGGGGCCAGGTCACTTGTGCCAGGTCTCACAGCTTGTAAATGTCAGTGCTGCTTGTAGGGAAGAGTCTTATGAGTGGAGGGCAGGCAGACGATGCATGAGCAGGGGGTGATGGACACCTGAGGAGGCAGCCTGTCCTGGCGAATAAACAAACACCACCTGCATGACAAGTTGTTGAACGTGGAGTTTGTCTGACTCTCCCAAGAGGGAGCCTGGTGGGCTTCTCTGGTGGCTCAGACGGTAAAGAATCTGCCTGCAATGTGGGAGACCTGGGTGCGGTCCCTGGGTTGGGAAGATTCCCCTGGAGAAGGGCATGGCAACCCACCCCAATATTCTTGCCTTGAGAAGCCCATGGAGAGAGAAACCTGGCGGGCTGCAGTCTACGGGGTCACAAAGGGTCAGACACAACTGGGCGACTAAACACAGCATAGCAGGGAGCCTAGTAGGGAGGGAATCTTGTATGACACAGATGTGCCCACATCCCATACACCCATCCTTTAGGGTCTTCTCCTCTTAAGGGCAGCATAGCTGGGGGCCTCTGCTCTATTTGTGGTGTCCATGTTCCCTTCTGTCATTTGACGTCACTGTGTTCCAGGTCCCCCTCATCCATGTCACTTGGGAGGAATAATAATTCTAAAAAATTAGAGAATAAGGAATAAAAAGAACTAAGAAAATACGGCCTCCAGCATATGTAGAGCTGGCTTTCCAGTTACAAGGCTTGATTAAAAGTGTGGGGAATGCATCTGATTTACAAGGTTATAAAAAGTGAAGAAATCTGAGTCTCGAAAGTTCTGTAGTGGCTGCATCACACGTGTGGGGAAGAAGCAGACCTGGTGGTCCACAGGTGTGTGCAGGAGCCCCAGGTGGGGGCCCCTCAGATGCTCCACGGGAGTGGACCCAGGTGGGAGAAACTGGCTCTGTTTCTAGTTATAAGACTTGGTGACCTGTAATGCGGTAAATGGCGCTTATGTAAAGAAATCTGTTGGCTGTGTATCCTTCTTCCAGCTGGACGTTTGTTCAACACAGAAGCAAACTTAGGATGGATTGTACACTAGCAAGCACTGGTGAGTCTCACAAGACGACAGTCTACATCTTAGAAAATGGGTTTCCTGTAGTTTGTGGTGATAGAGAAGATAGGGCTGGTCTTGAAGCTTCTTGAGATTGCCCTTCCAAGTTGCGATTATGACACTGCTTTTACTGTTAAAATTGGATCATAGGCACTTATACTGGAAGGAAATCTTTTAAACTTATTTATTGTTTGTTAAACATTCAAACCACTTTAACAGATTTATTTTCAATGGAGCCTTTTTCTGTAGTAACCAATACCTGCTCCTGACCTCTTCAGGTCATCAGCCCTATGCTCACATAGTCGTTCCATAGTTATTATTGATGTTTATTTACAATTTGATATGCCACTTTTAGCATTGTTTAATATCAAATTAACTGTAGGTAGTATTGTGTGTAGAGCTTTGTAGTTTACAAAACACTTGGCATATGTTATCTCTCTCTCTCTCTCTCGTTTTTTTACTCTGTGACATTCCATGGAACTGATTGGCAGCAGTTGAAGGTTCAGTTTCTAGACTGAGCTCTGCTTTAGGGTGAGAAACCATAGCAATCAACATGAACCAGCTTTAGCCTTATCTCTGTTTCCTGCTCAGGCAGGTAAGATCTGCTAAAGGAAGGAACAGTTGCCAAATAGCCAGGTGTGCCAGTTCGTGGTCTAGAAGGGGCAGCTGTTGGTTGAACTTTGCCCAGGTTTTATCTGATCTCGGGGTGTACTCCTGTGGGTGGGAGCATTAGGATCAAAAGACCTGTTCAAAGGCTTTGTTCTTTTAACCATATACTTTCTGCCATCTTGGAACAGGTGAGGGTTGAGTTGCAGAGTGGTAGGTATGGGTTCATGCCTAAAAAAATAGACTCTCCCAGGACCTAAGAGGGCTGCTCTGTGGAAATCTTTACTATGAATGAAAAGGAGGTGTGACAGGAGTAGTTAGCTTCCATTTCTGTTTGGTGAGATTGCTTCCAGTTTGAGGAGTCTCTCCTTAACCTTGAGGCAGTCTTAGTAGGACTGACTCATACCATGGGTTAGATATAGTGGCTTGGTTCATTCAGTCTTGACCTTGGTTAGATACCATTTTGAACTCTGGAAAGAACTGTGCCCTGGGCTACTGTTTCATTGGTTTTCCTCTCCACAAAGTAACTGATGTCTTTTAACAATTTTTGGTACTTTATACACCCGAAGTTGAAGGTCATCTCTTTCTTTTTAGTGAAAGGTATCCATTTTCCCCATGTTTTGCTGGATGTGAAGGTCAAGCCAGGAAGACTGGCTATCCGGGGCTCTATCCCTATGATTTTTTTTGCTGATTCACAAAGGCATTTAATTCCTCTCTCCCAACTTTGTCTAGATCTGAAAAGTAGAGAGGGGAATTCATGAACATTTTTGTCCCATGGGGGATTTTTCTGTGCAACTAAAAATCAGTGTTGATGCAACCACAGGACTTGCCGCTGGGGCGGGGAGGAGGGCAGCATTTTACTCTCTCTGGAAAGAAACCAAAGTAATGACAGAAATGGTGCACTTGACTCTGACCTTACTTTTGACAGTTTTTCCCTTTACCATCCTTCAAAATACACTCCACTCTCTCAGAGACCCGCAGCAGGCCTGTGGCCAAGTCTGTGGCCTACGCTTGCCTATGTAGGCCTCCGGGATTGTGGTGAGAAAACCCTATCCCTCTCTCGCTTCCTGATACCTTGGCACTTGGGAGGCGTCTGGAAGGAAAAGTGGTAGAAAAGCAGCCCAACCTGCTCGACAAGTCTTGTATAAACAGGGCAAGTCCAATAAGGCTCCTGGTCTGGAATTGCTCAACTCAAAGAGGCCAGTTGTACTGTGTACAAAGGTACAAGTCACCAAGGCCCCTGGGAGCTCTCAGGAGGCCTGCAGGCATGCAAGACCAGGAGTTCTGGGGACTGAGGGGCCGTCAGAACCCAGGTGGTGAGCTGAGCTCGTTGACGATGGACTCTTCGGTGAGGTGGCGTCAGTACCTGGACTGGCCGTGTGCCTGGGTGGACATTTGACAGTGTTCCTCCTGTCAAGTCCTCTGGACTTCATCCGGCAGGTGCAGCTCTTTCCACTCAGGAAGTTGGTGGGATTAGCAGGCTTGGTTCCATTTCCCTCTTTTGCTTTGGAAGGCTTGTCAGTCAGTGCATTAGAGAGGAAGTAGATGGAGAGGAAGCCTTTCTCAAGGGTCCTCAGTGGGCTACATTTGCCCTTTTCTAGAAGATTACTTTATATTTGAAACATGCTTCCAGGAGATTAGAGGATGGGAGGACGCCTTTCTCAAATATGAGTAGAGGGCAGCGTTAAGCCGTTCTTGTGAGGAGGGAAACCCGTTGACATGCCCCCTCCCCGTGGTGTAAGCCCCTCCTTGACTCACATCCTTACCACTCCATTCTAGGCTGAGTACCTCCCATGTACGTGGTGACCCAGAAAAGGGGAAAGTGAAGCTCCCTTTGGGGCATTGCTGTTTGTGATTAGAAAGCACTGCTCAGGAGAAATTAAATGAATGTGAAGTTTTGGGGGAGGGCATGGCAACCCACTCTAGTACTCTTGCCTGGAGAATCCCATGGACAGGATAGCCTGGCGGGCTGCAGTCCACAGGGCTGCAGAGTCAGACACGACTGAAGTGACGGCACACGACTCTCTTTCTGTGTTTCAGCAAGTATAAGCATGAAGTCCCCAAACCCGTTTTTGATCTTCAGGTGATTGATAAATGAAATGAAAATATACTCTCCTTATTCAGCATTGTATTCTCTGCTACTATCAGAGTACTTAAAGACAACAGAATTTTTTGTTTTTTCCCTTGAAAATACAAGTAGATGCTTGAGTGCACAGGTGCTACTTAAGTGCATGTATTTATTGTTTCTAATCAGATGGTTTTCTACTTGTGCACAATTATATGTATAAAGAATTTAGGATGTTTACAGAGAAAAAGGGCTATTTATTTCTCCATAATATTTCTATCTGACAGCAAGAGCTGGCTAAACTTTGAAATTCCCCACTGTTCTTAAGAGGGAACAGTTTTTTTGTTTTGTTTTTCCTTTTTTCCTATCTTCTTGGCCAATAAGGAATAGCAAATTTCAGAAAAACATGGGACGGAACAGGAAGTGTTTAGAGGTTTAGTCATACTTGTTAGGTATGAAAAAGCCCCACTGCATTCTCATATTGTTTCTTTTATGGACTTAACACTTCCTACTTTGAGAATACCTTCCTCCCCCAGGGCTTGATGCTCTTTACAGTCATTAATCTTCATTCTGCTTCTTTTCGTAAAGACTCGAAATGTTAACTACCGCTTAGCTAGTGTCATACCAGCCAAAACATGCAGCTAAATGCATTTTATCTCTGTGGGTTCATTAGCTCAGTTGAGAATGTGGCCCTACTCAAGGCAGTTGAGGGGCCCATTTGTCCTGGTTTCTTTGGGACTTTCCTGGTTTTAGCCTTGAAATCCCAACATCCCAGGAATCAACTCAACCCCAGTAAACTATGGTCCGTCATCCAAGACCGTGACAATGAGGGTCACCCTAGGTAAAGAGGCATCCTTTAGCGGACTCCTTTAGAGGAGTCTGGTGGGCTACAGTCCATGGGATCGTGAAGAGTCAGTACAACTGTGACTGAGCACGCATGCACTGCACTGTTCACAGAGCACCCTCTAGGTCATTTCAGCACCTGGCCAGCTGTGTGCCTGCTCAATCGTGTCTGCCTCTTGCGACCCCATCGACTCTAGCCTGCAAGGCTCCTCTGTCCATGGGAGTTCCCAGGCAAGAAAACTGGAGTAGATTGCCATTTCCTTCCCCAGGGGATCTTCCTGACCCAGGGATCGAATCTGCGTCTCCTGCACTGGCAGTCGGATTGTTTTTTGCTGAGCCAGCCACGTGGGAAGCTAGAGCAGTTGAGCACACACACCTTTAATGCCATGGCAATGGAATTAGGGAAATTTACAAGATATGTAGGGCTGTCTTTGTGTCTACAAGTTAAAAATTCATGTTTCTTGCTTGTGGATTTTTTGTTTTGTTTTCTGTCTACCCTTCTTTCTTTTTATGACAGAATATGGTGAAAAACGAAAACAGGAACTGATCACTACCTGATTCCTGAAACAAGAAGTGTGATTGCAGAGACTTCTGTTGGTCTCAGATTTTTCCTCTGAAAAATGAGGATGCTGGTCTCGATTTCTAGGGTCCCTTTCTGCTCGTACTTATCGTGAGGAAAGAAGTAGGAAGTAGGAAGCCAGAGAGGCCAGAAAGAAAATGGACTCTGTCTCCTTCCCTAAGCTCTACTCACAAGGAGAACAGTTTCCTTTAAGTGTAAATCTCTCCAGATACGCAGGGCATCTTCATCCGTCATATCGCACCCCTTCTTCTTCATCTGTTGTTTGAATGTGCTGCATTTTCAGAGCTGGGGAAGGTGTGGGTGGCTGCCCTGGTTCTCTGGGGGTACCTGCCACGCAGTCATCCATTCCAAATTCCGCCTCTGGAGATCCTAAGGCAACCCTTGCTCTTAGCACACCTGACGCTGGGCCTAAATACATTATCCCCCTTGTCAGAATATGCTTTTTTCTGTTTAAGTTACCCAACTCCAGACTTGCAATCACCTTGGGAAACACTGAAACTTTAAAAACCTTCTAAACTATTTCAAACTATCTTCCCTGAGTCTATGGTACCACTTGTCGTTTTGCCAAAGATCCTTCCTCCTCATTTTGGTGGAGAAAAATGTAAAAGTGTGGCTTTAGAATCTGACCTGCTGCTGCTGCTGCTAAGTCACTTCAGTCATGTCCGACTCTGTGTGACCCCAGAGACGGCAGGCCACCAGGCCCCCCCGTCCCTGGGATTCTCCAGGCAAGAACACTGGAGTGGGTTGCCATTTCCTTCTCCAATGCAAGAAAGTGAAAAGTGAAAGTGAAGTTGCTCAGTCGCATCTGACTCTCAGCGACCCCCTGGACTGCAGCCTACCAGGCTCCTCCGTCCATGCAATTTTCCAGGTAAGAGTACTGGAGTGGGGTGCCATTGCCTTCTCCAAGAATCTGACCTACCTTGATTCAAATTCTAGCCCCACTTGTTGTGTGATATTGGGAAAACCAGTTTAGCTCTGTGAGACTTGGTGTCTTTATTTCTGAAACAGAAATGTCTCATTGTTTTCGGTATTTGGCACATAGAAGGTGCTGAATATATTTGGTAGACCTCTTTATTTTCCTTTGGGCTTCTCTTGTGGCTCAGCTGGTAAAGAATCTGCCTGCAATGCAAGAGACCTGGGTTCAATTCCTGGGTTGGGAAGATCCCCTGGAGAAGGGAATGGCTCCCCACTCCAGTATTCTGGCCTGGAGAATTCCATGGGCTGTATAGTCCATGGGGTGGCAAAGAGCTGGACACGACTGGGCGACTTTCACGTTCACTTTATTTTCCTTTAGCCCTTCTTCCTGCGCCATGCTCCCTGGCACATCACTTTGTTTCCATTCTTTACCTTCTGTTTAATTTCAGAGGCTACAGAAAAGGTGTCTGTGACAGGTGAATGGATAGTGAGTGGCTGCTGATTAAGTACATCAGACTCTCCTCCTGACAATTCATACTGGGCTATGCTGCCCCCTGAATGTTTGTGTAACCAAGTGGGAAAGAAGTGTCATTAGCAAGAACCAGTTACCTCCATGCAGAGAATGAAGTGTGTTCGTTATTGGAGCAAGGCAGACATTCCCCATACCACCAGCCCCAAGCTCCATGATCCTGAAGTTGTTTAGTCACTCAATCGTCCAGTCCGACTCTTTGTGACCCATGGACTGCAGCACGTAGTCCCTCTCTTCACCATCTCCTAGGGTTTGCTCAAGCTCATGTCCATTGAGTCGGTGATGCCATCCAACCATCTCATCCTCTGTTGTCCCCTTCTCCTCTTGCTTTCAATCTTTCCCAGCATCAAGATCTTTTCCAAAGAGTCAGCCCTTCACATCAGGTGGCCACAGTATTGGAGCTTCAGTTTCAGCATCAGTCCTTCCAATGAATATTCAGGACTAATTTCCTTTAGGATTGACTGCTTTGATCTCCTTGCTGTCCAAGGGACTCTCAAGAGTCTTCTCCAACACCACAGTTCAAAAGCATCAATTCTTTGTTGCTCAGCTTTCTTTATAGTCCAACTCTCACATCCATACATGACCACTGGAAAAACCATAGCTTTGACTAGACAGACCTTTGTTGGCAAAGTAATGTCTCTGCTTTTTAATATGCTGTCTTGGTTTGTCATAGCTTTTCTTCCAAGGAGCAAGTGTCTTTTAATTTCGTGGCTGCAGTCGCCATCTGCAGTGATTTTGGAGCCCCCCAAAATAAAGTCTGTCACTGTTTTCACTGCTCCCACATCTATTTGCCATGAAGTGATGGGACCAGATGCCATGATCTTTGTTTTCTGAATGTTGGGTTTTAAGCCAAATTTTTCACTCTCCTCTTTCACCTTCATCAAGAGGCTGTTTAATTCCTCTTCACTTTCTGCTGTTAGGGTAGTGTTGTCTGCATATCTGAGGTTATTGATATTTCTTCCCAAAATCTTGGTTCCAGGAAGAGTTGATCCATTAACCAGTACAAATGATGCTGAGAGGCAGCCCCCTGCACTGATCCTCGTGACAAACAGTGGGAAACCTCGTCTCAGTGACCTCTTGATGTTCTATCTGTAGCCATTCAAATGCTCATCCAAAGAAGCAGAGGCATGTTTTCTCTTTGGGCAGAGCATGGGTAACAGTGTTACAGAAAGTCCCTTGAGATCTCTCTACCCAATCTAGAGGGATGGAATGTCTGATCCTGCTGAGACATGCAGACCTAGCAGTGGCCATGTCTGCTTATTGCAGGATCTTTATAGGAATTGAGTCTTTTTTTTTTTTTTTTTTTCTGTTTTTATTTATTTGGCTGTACCAGGTCTTTAATTGTGTCACGTGGTGTCACGTGGGATCTGTTTGCTGACCAGGGATCAAACCTGGGCTCCTTGCATTTGGGAGGGGAGAGTCTTAGCCACTGGACCACCAGGGAAGTCCCAGGAATTGAGTCTTTTGATTTCCCCTATTTTTTTTTTCCTGCTTGAAAACAGATGATTTGCAAGGTACTTAAAAGTGACTTAAACTTGCTAATGGATAATAGTTTTGTTGGATTGGCCAAAATGTTTGAGTTTTTCCGTGAGGTCTTACAGAAATACATGACTGTTGTGTCTTTTATTACATGATTTTCTGTGTAATTATAAAATATTTTGAGCTTATTACAAATGAAACCACCAAACCATTTCAGAAACAACCATCTCTATAGTTGTGCCTATTTGTCAGTCCTGAAGATTTATACCACCACACAGACACATGTTTTTGTCATTGATATTTGTTAAGCTGTTTACGCACGAGGCCCTGTGCTGAGTTCTAGTGTATTAGCTCCTTCACAACCTTTTGCAATAGATAGAACCAGTGTTTCATTATCACTGGTTGGTTCATTACCAGTATCATTATCCCATTTTCAAGAAACTGAGGTATGGGGAGTTTAAAAACTTGTCCAGAGTCATGCACGAGCCAAGGTTCAAAACAAGTCTGAGTATCTCAAAGCTGTAAGCTCTTCACTACCACCCTCTACACTCAAAAATATTTTTAAAACTGAATGAAGAATTCTAAGAGAAAGGAAAGCATGGTCCTTAGATTTTAATGTCTTTTGTGATAACTATACGAAACCTGTTGTTTTTCAAATGTCACTGAAATGAAACTTGAAAGCCTCTACCTTTCATCTTCTACTTAGTAAGAATGAGTAAATGTCTTGCTAATTTATGGCACGTGTCTCGAAGGTGGCCCCCTTTAGTGACACCAGTTCCTGCTTCTGAGCCACCTCCTTCCTTCCAGTTCCTGTGTACCGGTATCTATCTGGTGTGTACTCCACCTGCCCATCTCTAGGCATTTAAAAAAATTATTTGTTTGGCTATGCCAGGCCTTAGTTGCAGCATGTGGAATCTAATTCCCAACCAGGGATGGAATCTGGGTCCCCTGCATTGGGAGCACAGAATCTTAGCCACTGGACCACCAGGGAAATCCCATCTGTGGGCATATGTAGACCCAGCAACATTCACATTGAAACTTCTACTAAAAACCCTTCACTGCATCATTGGTGCACAGATCCGGGGTGGTTGACCTCAGATTGGAAAAGCCTCAGGCTTCTTGATACCCATGTGAGCCAGGGCTAAGGGAGATGGTCTTTGGTGAACTTCTTAGATCAGAGTTGGTGGGTCATCTAACATGCTTTCTGGAGTAGTAAGGGTGGGTTAAGGCCAGGAAAGGTTAGGCCCCATGTTAGCACCCAGTTATCCATGTCAGTGTGTCTCCTTCAAAAGAATTTCAAAAGTAGTCACTTATAAGACAGTACATTTCCTTGAGTTTTACACCCTTCCTTGGTGTCAAGGAAAAAAGGACCTAGGTTTTTCTGTCCTTAGGCTCTGGGTTCAAAGACCGGCTTGTAACTGATTAACATTATGCAAGTTATGCAGCATTGCTGAATGCTAATTGTTTAGTCTCTAAAATGGGAATTTAAATATCATGCTTATTTGATTGGTGGGACATTTAAGTGAAATGATGTATGTGTGTGTTACATAAGAGTTGATATTATAGTAAACAATACTTTCTTTTCCTTTTCTTTTAAATTATTTTTCCCCCTTTAGATGTTAAGCTCCTTAAAGATGATAGAATTTTTTTTTTCATCCTCATGTCCATATTCTCAGCAACGGAGGAGCCTGGTAGGCTGCAGTCCATGCTAAGGGTCGGACACGACTGAGCAACTTCACTTTCACTTTTCACTTTCCTGCATTGGAGAAGGAAATGGCAACCCACTCCAGTGTTCTTGCCTGGAGAATCCCAGGGACGGGGGAGCCTGGTGGGCTGCTGTCTGTGGGGTCGCACAGAGTTGGACATGACTGAAGTGACTCAGCAGCAGCAGCAATGCCAGACATGTACTTGATGAAGCAAAGAAAAATCTTTCAGGAAGGTCTTCAGATCATTTGCTCGTTCACTTACCAGTCACTAGCTGTGTGTCTACAGTGTATCAGGCGAATGCAGTCAACAGCAGAAACAAAGACTGTGTCCCCACTCTTGTAGTCTAGCTGGAAGAGAAACCTTACACAGTTATATAGTAATGAACAACTTTGATCCTTGAGGTGAGAGCTGAGTTTTGGACATTGCTGAAATCATTTGGCATCAAGTTCAATGAGTAAGGCTTCCAAGTTAAAATGGTTCTTGGTCAGATCCAAGACATAGTATGAAACTGTTACCTGTTGTTGCTTCTGAAACTCCCAAAGAGGTGTATTTAGGGTGTTCTTAAGGAATGATGGCATCATTGGAATAAGTATAGTGATAGTCACTCAGTTGTGTTTGACTCTTTGCGACCCACCAGGCTCCTTTGTCCATGGAATTCTCTAGGCAAGAATACTGGACTGGGTTGCCATTCGCTTCTCCAGGGGATCTTCCTGACTCAGAGATTGAACCTGGGTCTCCTGCATTCAGGCAGATTCTTTACCATCTGAGCTACATTATCAAGTCTCTCTCTCTCTCTCTCAGCTGCAGGGTTGAAATAGGAACTTTTTTAGGAAAGGTGTAGCAGGAACGTGGAATGGCCTAGAATAAGGCCTAAGAACAAGTTACATTAACTGGATAAAAGGGCAGTGAGTGTGTCTCCTACAGAGAAGTAGCAGGAGAAGGGCAGCATTGGCAGCTTGTAGCAAGACTTTTGTGTAGACAGTTGAACTTAAAACTGTGTCCAAAAGTCACTGGATGGCCCCAGGAGAAAACACAGGACAAAAGATGAGTTTGTATTGGCATCAAGAAGTGCGCTGCATGAGACTGTCTAATGAGGCTCGTTCATTCATTCAGTAAATATGTAACGAGAGTTGTTGTGAGCCCAGAGGTGCCGCTCTGGGTACAGGATGGGCAGTGTCCCCTGCTCAGGCCAAGTTTGCTGCCAATGACAACCTTGCCTTCCAGGTGAGAGGGTGGTCCTGGGGCCCCCATATGTTTTGGGGAACTGAG
Organism: Bubalus bubalis; assembly: GCF_019923935.1. Taxonomy (NCBI): domain Eukaryota; kingdom Metazoa; phylum Chordata; class Mammalia; order Artiodactyla; family Bovidae; genus Bubalus; species Bubalus bubalis. The sequence continues at coordinate 21,730,515 of NC_059160.1, forward strand.
AGACACGTGAAGGTGAGATAGACCTCCCAACCGTGGATGTGGACACAGAAAAATGGAAGTTGAAGCTCTAGCAAATGATTGACCTCAAAACAGGGAATTGGAAAGGAGGAGACCTAGATTCAAAGTCAAGGGCAAGGTCTGCTGAGGGCGTCAGGCAAATGTGGGTGGAAGAGACTTGGCTGGGACAAGGCAGGATAGGAAGTTCCAAAGGGGGACCATCCAGCTGAGCCCTGGATGGGGGAGGAGATGCTGGAAGCACCGACCTGGGACGATGGAGTTAAAAATCTTGTTCAGTGGCTAAATTGCGTCCAATTCTTTGGAACAACCCAAAGAGTCCTAACCCAAGGACTACATCACACCAGGCTCCTTTGTGTTCCACTCTCTCCCAGAGTTTGCTCCAACTCCTGTCTGTTGAGTTGATGATGCCATCCAACCATCTCATGTTCTGCCACACCCTTCTCCTTTTGCCTTCAGTCTTTCTCAGCATCAGGGTCTTTTCCAGTGGGTTGACGCTTCATGTTAGGTGGCCGAAGTACCCACAGTCAGCTGTAAGAATTTTTCTAAACACCCTTATTGAACTAGAAAGTGTGTATCGACAGTGGTTTGAACAGAGTAGGATTTTTTTGTTTAGGTCATAGGATACTCGGGGCCAGGCAGAGATTCCCAGCTTATCAAAGTTTGTCCTGTAATCTGATGAATCACACTCCAGGCCAGCTTCTGGACATCAGACTGATGTAGTTTTCTAGTCTGAACTGAGGAAAATTCTACCTGTCCTTCTCTTCCCAACCATGTAATGCTTAATGTTTGTACATGAAAAGGGTATCATACAGTGAGACAGTGCATATGAATTTTTTTAAGCTCTGCTTGAAAGGAATGGGCAAGCCAATCAGCTTGAGTCTTTGGACCTTGGTCTGAAAGCTCTGAAAACCATTGCATAAGAATAATAAGGTTGGCATAGCCTTTTTACCTATTTTAACTCAATCGATTGACCCAGAACCTCACCAATCAGTGAGCAGAGTTGTCTCCATTTTATAGCTGAGGAAACTGAGATTCAAGTCTGCACTTCCCCACTTTTTGTACGTTTTCTGGGTTAAAAAAATTTTTTTTCTCATCTTTTTTTTTTAATATTTATTTTATATTGGAATTTAGTTGGTTAATACTGTTGTGTTAGTTTCAGGTGTATAGCAAAATGATTCAGTTACACATATACATGTATCTGTTCTTTTTCAAATCCTTTTCCCACTTAGGTTACTACAGAATATTGAGCAGAGTTCCCTCTGCTATACAGCAGGTCCTTGTTGGTTATCTCTTTTAAATATAGCAATGGGTACATGTCCAGCCCTAACTCCCAATCTATCCCTCCCCCACACCCTTCCCCCCACCCCACCCCCAGTAACCATACATTCATTCTCTTAAGTCTGAGTCTGTTTCTTAGGTAAATTAATTTGTGTCATATTTTAGTTTCCACATATAAGTGGTATCATATGGTACTTGTCTTTCTCTTTCTAACTTAACATCACTTAGTATGATAATCTCTAGGTCTGTCTATGTTGCTGCAAATGTCATGACTTCATTCCTTCCAACGGCTGAGTAATAGTCCATTTTACCTAAGTACCACATTTTCTTTACCCGTAGTTGCCTATTTCATCTATAGCAATTAACTTAGGACCTCATCAACCAGTGAGCACTGTTGTCTCCATTTTGTAGTGGAGGAAACTGAGACTTGAGCCTGCACCTCCCCCATTTTTATAGTTTTTGTAGTTTTAGAGGGAGTAATCAGTGTGGAATATGGAGTATTTGTTCAGGGTTCTACTTATGTTGTTTTCTCCTCTTGTGAGTAGGGGAAAGGAGATAAGGATGGTTAACATTGTTAAAAGAATAAAGGCAAGTTGCATTAAAATTGTAAGATTAGTCTTAGAAAGAGGCTGAATCTGGTGGTGGGGGGAGGGGATATGCCTTATCAAAGGTCCTTATGAAACATTCTTCCTTTTAAGAAGGTCCTTCAGATGGAACATCAGTCATAGCCTAGGGAGCCTGTGTTCCTTTTCAACATCTGTTGTACCTGCTGTGTGGAGTCAGGTCAGGCATGTGAGGATGGGTCCAACCCAGACTTGCTCTCAAGGGGTGTTGAATCGTGTCTTTTACTCCATATGGAGCTTTCCTTCTGCTTCAATTCTGTTTTTTCCTAATTAGAAGCGTCTTTCCTCTGATGAAGGCAAAGTATCTTTTGAGAAGTTTAAACCTCTGTTTTTATGGGACAGAATTCTGGATGGTAGAAATAATTAGTATTAAACCATGTGCCCCAGAGCTGGCTTATATTTCTGGGCCTATCTTAAGGATTGTGGCCAAGTTCAGGAATGACCCACACGAGGAAAGGTTGCAATGCACAGTGACAGTTCATGCTGGGGAGGAGAGCTGAAACTCTGCAGTGTGGTGTCCTATGAGAACTCGTTTCTCAGCCCCCAGGGAAGTTGGTTAGGTACTCAAAGGGAGAAAGAGAAAGAGACATATTGATAGAGAAGAAGGCAAAAGACTTGACCTGATGGAAACTCAACTCCTCTGTATTTTTGCTGAGTGCTGGGAGCGCATGGTCTCTGAGTACAGAAGCAAGAAGGACTTCTAGACCCTTCATCCTTCTCTATAGATGGCTGTCAGTCTGGAGAACTCTGATGACTGCCTCTTGCAAGTGGAGAAATGAAGCGAGAGGAACACGATCATCTGTGGCCATTGCCCGTCCAGAGTTGAGGATGCTTCTGAAAGGATGTGCAATCGCATCCTGCCTGCGCCTCCGCCCATCCCTGTCTGTGCTCACTGCCCCGGGACCTAGCCCTCAGTGTGCTGTGTGGTCACCAGCAGCTCCATGAGGCTGTGAGCACCGCAGGTGGCTCGTGCAGTAGAGAAACTGAATTCTTAACCTATTCAGTTTTAATTAATTTGAATTTTTAAATGTACTGGGTTCACTTATTAAAAATCTTTTAAAAGCTGTTTGGAACAGCATTGGGTATGCAAATTTACCTTTTTAGCTATAAATTCTGTGAACTTTGAAGACAGATCAAGTTTTTCCAGTGAAAATTTACTGAGAGATTTGAACTGGAAACTAGACAGTACATTTCAGGGACTTGGTATAAAAAAAAAAAGTAGCATCTCAATAACTATATATTGATTATATGTTGAAAAAATAGTTTTGGCATGTTGGCTTAAATGTAATAAACTAATGTTAGTTTCTGCATCCACTAGAAAACATACGATTACACACGTGGCTTGCGTTATATTTCTGTCAGATGTGCTTGTCCGGATAATGCCTTATGGGAAGTGGGATCAAAACTTCCTAGGGGAAGTTGCTAGACTACAAAAGTTAGAGATACATTTTTTTTAATTGTCTTACTGTGGTCTTTTATGAGGATGGGTTTGTGACAGTTGAGGGTAAATTCATTGAGAAGATAGCTTTGCTTGTGTTCGTCAGAATGATTTTTAGATGCTTTTCGCCCAGTCAGAAACCACAGGTTCTCATGAGAACAAAGACGTATATACTACATACTGTCTGGCTGATTCATTCACCTTTCCTTCAGGCAGGAATCTTGGTGATGGTCAGCATCGATTTGATTGGCTTGTGGCAAGGAATATAAAGTAGTACAACTAGAGAGAATTCCTTAGTGATAAAAGAAATATTAGCCCTTTCTAAGCTCTTGTTTCAACCCTACAAGGTGCAATTGATTTTTAGAGCCTGTAGTTTAGCTTTTTGGTTAAACTTTCCAGATCTTCCTATTGATAGATTTCAGTTGTTGGCATCTCCGTGTTGTAACTGTTGACACCATCCTGAGGCTTGGCTAGCAATGCTTTCATAGTGTAGCTTGCAAGGTGCTTCCTAAAGACGCAAAGAGAATCGCTGCCCACCCTGGGACTTTGAACAGCTGAGTGAATTTCAGATGATAAAGCCGTCTTTATGCCACCATGCTATCATGTATGTTTTATAATTGTATTTTGCTTAAAGGAACAAGAGTTAAAATACTAATAACCTGAAGATGCTTGGAAACTGTTGAAAATTTTGTTTTATTGGCAAGGCTTCAGTTTCCAGTGGCTTCTTTGGAGTATGTTTGTATCAATGAATGAATGAATAAATCAGCCTGGTTCTTAAATGTGCTCCCATTCTGCTTAAGGGCCACTTTGTGCACAGACTTGACCGTGATGACCAAGAGTTTAAACAACACTATAGGCAGGAAGTTAACTCGGGAGAAAGATGACATCTTTGGGCTTAGGACACTGCTCCCTCCAGAGCAGTTACAGAATTCACTCAAGAACCTTGTCAACCCATCCACCTCAGTTCCTACACCTGTCAAGTAGGTTTTGTGCCTGTTCTGGTGACAGGACTCCTAGGGGTGTTAGGAGGACATTGCAGTATGTCATGGAAGGACTTTCCATGATCTTGGTGAAGAACTTAGCAGCCTCAACGTGTCTACTAGTTTCGGGTTCCAAGATTTCATGAAGAACTCAGCTGCTTAGAAGTCAAGACCTTTCTCCAGAGTATAGTTAGTTGACGGTTCACGTGCAAAAGTAGACCCTATCACTAGTAGTAAGGCTGAAAGTGAAAGTCATAGTTGTTCAGTCATATCCAACTCTTTGTGATCCCAGGGACTGTAACCCGCCAGGCAGCTCTGTCCATGGGATTTCCCAGGCAAGAATACCAGAGTGGGCTGCCATTTCTTCTCCAAGGGATCTTCCCAACTCAGGAATCGAACCCACGTCTCCTGTGTCTCCTGCATTGGCAGGCGGATTCTTTACCGTCTGAACCACCAGGGTAGTAAAGTTACTTTGGGGATAAGCGGTGTCCCACTTGCCGTTTTCGAGGGGCATATGGGCAGCCCTGACAGCCATCGTGGGGCTCATCCACCTCACCTGGGGAAAAGAGGCTCCCCAGACTCCAAGGTGCTGGATGTGGGTTCATTCTTGAGCTGGAGAAAGGAGGTCTGGGGTCTGAGCATATGGAGACAGACAGACCCTTCTGGGTGGGAGAGGGGAAGGGAGGGCAAGCTGGAAGTGGAGTGGGTCTTTGTGCCCTCTAACTTCTCCACCAATACGCTTCTGTTAAGTCCAGCTTCTGCTGAGAACAAGGGCTCCGGGTGGATCTCCAGAAAGTGAAGCCGAGCAGCTTCCCTGGGGGTGGGGCTGGGGGAACTCCAGAGGCAGTTGGGAGGGAAGAGGAACCGCTGTAGACACACCTGTCTGTGGCATCGGCTCCTATGTGGGTCAGGTCCTCATCAGGCAGGAACTTCCTGTATTACACTGATAATCTCTGTTTTATGGTTAAAGGCAGAACAATAGCAGTTTACTCAGCAGGGAAGGACAATTAGTAAATGGGTTAATGAGGTTTCTACAAAACTATTGCGAAAGATACTCATTTAGCCCTTGTCTGGATTTACTCATTTATTGATTGAAGATGCTGATTTTCAGCCTTACCTCTCTGCATATTGGAATCCCGCATAGATTTTGTGGTGAGGGGGGCAATTAAAGACAACCATTGTATTTATTTTTATATTCTTTTCCATTACGGTTTGTCACAGGGTAGTGAATGAAGTCCCCTGTGCTATGCAGTGAGACATTGTTTATCCATCCTACATATATATAATAGTTTCTCTCTGATATAACGGACGCTGGAATTTCTTTTGCCTTAAAGTTTCTTCAGATGATTCTCATGTGCAGCCAGGATTCAGAATACCTGTGGTAAAATGTGTGTTTCCCAAAAGCTTAGATGATCGGGAGTCCTTGAAGTACGTGGAAACTTGAGCATATTTTTCATGTACTGTTGAGCACGATAGTCTTAGTGAAGGCACAGGATCTTATGTAAATGATTAATTAGTCTTAATAGGGCTGCAGGAGTCAGCACATGAGTTTATTATTTCAAGTCACTTTTATTCTGTTCATCACTGTCATCACACGCATGCACACACCATCCTATATTTCACTCTCATTCTTAAGTCACTAAGTTTTTAGAGTGCTACTGGTACTAATGTTCAGAGAAGGCAATGGCACCCACTCCAGTACTCTCGCCTGGAGAATCCCATGGGCGGAGGAGCCTGGTGGGCTGCCCTCTATGGGGTTGCACAGAGTCGGACACGACTGAAGTGACTTAGCAGCAGCAGTACTAATGGTATTTTTCCTATTAGTACTCCTCCTCCTCAGTGGAACTTGTTTTTGATCATCAGTGGTCCAAAAATACAAAAAAAAACAACAAAAAACCAACCAAACTCCTAGAACTTTCTAACTGACCACAGTGAAAGGGAAGATGCCTTTTCTGAATCCCTGTAAGGAGTCATGTGTCTATAAAAATTAGGAAATTTCTATGGTTCCTGGCAAAGTATATGAGAAATTACTTGCCAAGATGGTCATGACTTCTGGAAAAATTTTTCTAAAAGAGGAAATGTAAGTGTGTGACTCTTAATTGCCATTTGGGGTTATCTCTAGGTTACTTCTGAGTTACAGAGGCTGCCGGGTGTCGGTGGGGAGGGATCAAATCTGCCCTGATTTCTCAGTCAGTCGTAGAGTGAGGTCATCGTCCATCCTCATTTGTGGTTTCAGTTAACTTAATTTTCCTTTCTATAACATGAAGTCAGGTTGAATTCTTAAGGCATCCATAAAAAGGTAGTGCTTTATTTAGGACTTCTCAAATTTCTCATTGTAATAATGGCTTGCATTTATAGAGAGCCTTCCTTTCAAGAAAGCATAATATTTCATAAGCTTCATCTCACTTATCCTTAAAAATAGCATTCTGTGATGGTAAAGGTTGGGAATTGTAATGCCTGTTTCCTTAGCATATAGTGAAACTTATTTCCTTTATGTTTCTTTTTTTTTTTTAAATTGGACGATAATTGCTTTACAATATTGTGCTAGTTTCTGCTGTACAACAAAGTGAATCAGCTATATGTATACATGTATCCCCTCCCCCTTCAGCCTCTCTGCCACCCCACCTCCATCCCTCCCTTCCAGGTCACCACAAATCACCAAGCTGAGCTCCCTGTGCTGTACAGCAACTTTCTGCTAGTTATCTATTTTACATATGGTAATGTATATATGACAGTGCTATTCTCAATTTTTCTCACCCTCTCCTTCCCTCACCCCATGTCCACAAGTCCATTCGCTACATGTGCATCTCTATTCCTTCCCTGCAAATAGGTTCATCAGTGTCAATTTTCTAGATTTCATACATGTGCATTAATACACAGTATTTGTTTTTCTTTTCCTGACTTACTCTGTGTGACAGACTCTGGGTTCATCCACATCACTACAAATGACTCAGTTTCTTTCCTTTTTATGGCTGAGTAATATTCCACTGTGGGTTTCCCTGGTGGCTCAGATAGTGAAGAATCCACCTGCAATGCAGGAGACCCAGGTTCAACTCCTGGCTCGGGAAGATCCCTCGAAGAAGGTAATGGTTATTCACGCCAGGATTCTTGCCCAGTTATTTCTTTGGACAGAGAAGCCTGGCAAGCTACAGTCCATGGGGTCGCAGAGTCAGACTCCACTGAGTGACTAAAACTTTCACTTTTAAATATTCTGTTGTATGTATGTAACATGTTGTCTTTATCCATTCATCTGTAGATGGACATCTAGGTTGCTTCCATGTCCTAGCTATTGTAAATAGTGCTGCAGTGAACATCAGGGTGATGATTTTCTAAGGGTACATGCCCAGTAGTGGGATTGGTGGATCATATGATAGTTTTATGTTTGGTGTTTTAAGGAACCTCCATACTGTTCTCCACAGTGGCTATATCAGTTTACATTCCCACCAACAGTATAAGAGGGTTCCCTTTTCTCCAAGCATTTTATGTTGCTTTTTAAGTATAGTGTTCTTATAGGATTTTGTTGAAAATTCCTTTGGTAGTAAACATTTTCCAGACCTAAATCTTTTCCAGGCCTAATATGCACTTGTTACTCTAGGTGTAGTTTACAGACCTTTTTCTATTTCTTTCTCAGCCAGAAGCAACCCAGGAATTATCTGGTATATGTAGAGCAAGGGAAGTGTTCAACTTGCCCCTGGCAGTGGTTCTGACCCAGGCTTTTCCCTTCCTGATTGAGGTGTGGGGGTGGGTGAGTGTCTAGTTCGAATAAGAGTACTCCAGAGAAATGCTGAAGAAAGTCCCTCTAAGATAACAGTCCCAGTGAAGTCTGCAGGAAGTCCCGCAAGGTCCTAACTTGGAGCAACCCATTTCCAATGAACTAGGCATGGGGCTGGGTGGGTGGGTGACTCCCGGTTCACTGGAAGTGGACTACATGTAGTTAGGACTTCAAGGGGCTTCCTGGGGCTGTTATTTTAGAAACTTTCTTCATATTTCTCTGGAATATCTTTACTTGAACTAGAATGAACATCCTGCCCTGGTAACCAATCTTTAAATCCTAATATTTCTCATTCAGGGCTTGCCAGGTGACTCAGTGGTAAAGAATCCCCCAGCCAATGCAGAAGACACAGGTTTGATCCCTGGGTTGGGAAGATCCCCCAGAGCAGGAAATGGCAACCCACTCCAGTATTCCTGCCTGGAGAATTGCATGGACAGTGGAACCTGGTAGGCTACAGTCCATTGGGGTTGCAAAAGAGTCAGACACATCTTAGCGACTCACCAACAACAGTTTCTCAGTGTGTGGTCTATTTAAGCTGTCAAGATTTTGTGAAGATGTATCACAGAGCAAAAATATCTTTTCAATTATAAAGGAGATCTGAGTTGCCTCCCCCTCCAACCATCCCTAGCCACCAGCTGAGGGTGTGAGTTGCAGCCGAAACTTCTCTTTCTCTCTTACTTTTATTTTTTTTTTTTAACAAGACTTTCAGGTACAGTCATTCTGGAAAGAAATGAAGATGGGGGCTAAGCCTAGAGTGATGCAGTAACAGAAAGAAGAAAGCTGCTTGGGGTCGGGGAGAAGGTTTATGAGGCAGAAGAAGGCAGGTAGAGAGGGAGGGAGGAGCGAATGGTTAAGTACAGATTCAGAGCATCCCTCTGGAGCTGCCTCTCCTGCTTCTGCCTCTGATCTGCAGTCTCCACATGAGCCTGACCCTCATCCTTTCCTCCGCCTAGATCTTCAGGTCCCATGAGTCCCCTGGGACACTGTGAGTGCAGTAGGAGAGCAACTGTATGGCAGGTAGAACTGCCTGGAAGGTTTCTTTCCTTTAGGGGCAGATATTGAGAAGCTCTCTCTAATGGCGCCCTTGATACAACTAAATAGTAACACTCGCAGTTCATTACTTGTTAGCCCCAGGCAGGGACACTGCAGACTGGCTAATTTTAATCGCCAAAGCATTAGAGGAAAAAGCATAATGGAGTAGAAAGCAGCTAATCAAGAGCCGAACTTGGCCGCACTTGATTGCGCCCTGGATATAAGCTGCTTTTCATTTAAGTTCTTGTTGCTTCTGCTACTAGAATTAGTTAAGAAATCCTTTGTTACGGCCTCTTAGATGCACCCATCATTTGAAAGTGGACATTTAATTTCCAAATATATGGGAATTTAAAAAGTATCTTTGATATTAATTTCTCATTTAGATGCTTTCTTTTCTAAAATCACCCTCTGTGTTTCTTCAGTCTTTTAACTTTACTGAGGCTATCAATGCCTAAGTTAAAGCATTCTCTTGGTAAATGTCACATTGGGCTTGAAAATACAAGAGTTATTTTCAAATATCTTCTAATAGTGATTTCTAACATAATTCTGTAGTGAGAAGAGAACAGACTCTGTATGATTTCAATACGTGAAATTTTTGCACCTTGTTTTATGTCCCTGGATATGTTCCAGTGTCTCCTAGTTTATAGTCTATGGGAACTTGAATAGGATTTCTATCCTGTTATTGTGTGAACACTATATAAATTATGTTGAATTGGTTCATAGTGCTTTTCAGGTCTACTAATCCTTTGACTTTTCTGTCTCTTCATTCTGTTAATTTTTGAGAGTTTGATATTGAAACTCCAACTAAAAGTCTTACTTAAAAAATAATTGTAATATGTAGTTGAACTAGGCTTCCCTGGTGGTTCAGTGGTAAACCTGCCTGCCAGTGCAAGAGACATAAGAAACACGAGTTTGATCCCTGGGTCAGGAAGATCCCCTGGAGAAGGAAAAGGCAACTCACTCCAATCTTCTTGCCTGGGCAATCCCATGGACAGAGCAGCCTGGCTGGCTACAGGCCACGGGATCCCAAAGTGACGGACACGACTCTGACTGAACACACACGCATAGACAAACACGACTCAGTAACTGAACACCCACATAGTTGAACTATATGTAACTTTGTTCTGTATTTTCCAAGTCTCCTGTAAATTTGTTATCATACTTTTAAAAAATTAAACAAAAACACTTTAAAAAATTAGGAAGAAAGGATTCGGTGACCCTGCTTTCAAAAGGTGTATCAAAAGCTTAGGGGCATCCATGGATAAATCCCACAGCCTGACTATTTTTCCCAGAGGCGACACTGGCTGTTTCTGTGTGAAGTCCCACCGCCTTTCTTACACCGGAGTGATGCACTATCAGTAGGTCATGCACTTCTGGGGTTTGCAGGATGCTGATGTGTGATGCTCACCTCATCTCCACCAGAGATGCCATCATCTGCATCCTGGCAGGGATTAGGGGTATAATCTGGGCCGTGGGGTGGCATGCATCTCATTTTCCCCATCGTGTCTTAGGCCTTAACCTTGCCTGCCTCGGCACTGGCTTCCAGCCAAAGGAGCTGAGCATCCTTCAAGCATAGGCCTCCCTGGAAACCACAACCTGGCATGAGAAGAAATCACAGCTTGAGAGTCTGCTTACTATTCATGTCAGAAATATTTCAGAAATTCAGAAGAAAAAAAAATTCATAGCATCTCAGGGTTGGAAAGGATCTTAATTAAGATGTTTTACAATTAGAACAATAAAGAAAGCTACTTGCGGATTTGGCTTTGGTGCTTGTCTTCAAAAGGGGTGCTCCAAGTTGTAGATACTAGTGCTTTTTTCTAATTGTGTAGAACCCTTGGATCGTGTGCAGGGCCCCGGGGTGGAGGGTGGGGGGCTAGTTGATAGAGAAGGGAATCTATCTCCTGGTCTTTTTTTTTTTGGATCTGTTCTGCCCACAATGTAATGAATAAGCATTGACTTGCTGGGAGATATGAGAACATGTAGAAGCAGCATCTTGGAGTTTAGTTATAAGGCACCTTCAGGTTCTACTTTAGTTAATTCCCAGCCTAGGGACCCCTTTCAGAATCACCCTTCTGCCTCAGCTTAAATTGGCTTGTTGTTTAGTCTCTAAGTTACATCTGACTTTTTGGCAATGCTAAGGACTGTAGCCTACCTTCACTCTGTCTTACATGAGCCTTTATGTATTTTAAAACATCTGTGAGGATCTGTTCAATCTTTCTCCCCCGCAGGCCCCCACAGTGCCTCCATCCCTCCCTCATTTGCCAGAAGGAGAGGGTGAGTCTTCAGACCACTGGATCAGCCTTGCTGGATGGTGGCCATTGTGATGGGCTGCTGGACTCAGCACCTCCTCAGTACAGGGCTCAAGGCACCAATAGACCCCCGAATAGATGATGACCAGGCCTTTCCTCCCCACTGCTCCTGTTCATCTCACCTGCACATTTAGATTTGTCACTCCTGGTTATATGGAAAGGCATTGAGTAAGGGAAATGGTTTTGTGTTGAAGAAAATGTTAGAGAAAAAGGAGCATAGAAATCCAGAAATAGAAAAAGGAGCATAAATATTCAGAAATCTCCTAAGATGAGCTTTCTGTACGAGGTGAAGTCCTTATAGGCACCAGTGATCTGTAACTTCCCTGACGGCCCTGCTGAGGGAGCCCTCCAGGTAAATTGCACCCCTGGGTGGATTTCAGGGGTCATGCCAGGGGGCTTCCTCATACGTTCTGTTTAGTACCCTTCCTTCAGCTAAAGGCACTTACTCCTTGCATCTGTGTTCCCAGTATGAGAAGCCACGGCTTAAGGAAGTCAGCCTCCTGGCTCAGAGGCTTCTGTGGGGTGACCCTCAGGGACCCCACTGGAATATTTGCAATGAAATATTCCAGAACTGCAGCTGTTCTTATAAGCTTGAACTTACCTCATGGGATTCCTCAGAACTTTTGAAGCCACTGTTGATGGACTGGCCCAACTTGCATATAATTTCTCATTTCTCCTCTTTTTACCAGCCATACCATCTCCTGAGCAGGTGCCTTGCAGAGATGGCCTACTCCCTGCCATCTTCAGATCAGGTTCTTCGTGTGGAATGGGGGTCATGAGACTTCCTTGCAGGGTTACTGTGAGTCTGAAATAAAATAGAGGGCTCGTGAGAAGCATATACCCAGCGCTCCCTTAATGCTACCAGCTTCCCTCCCTGGTTGTTGCAATGACTGTTTTTTTCCAACAAAGGTTGGAACATGTGTTCTGAGGAGTATATTTATGAGTGTGTATGTGCTCAGTCGCTGAGTCGTGTCTGACTCTTGCAACCCCATGGACCGTAGGCCACCAGGCTGTCCTGTCCATGGGATTTCCCAGGCAAGAATACGGGAGTGGGTTGCCATTTCCTTCTCCAAGGGATCTTCCTGACCCAGGAATCAAACCCATGTCTCCTGCTTGGCAGGTGGATTCTTTACCACTGTGCCACCTGGGAATCCCATATTTATATATGAGTACCTATATGTATTTATGGGTAAAGTGATACAGATGTTTTTAAATTAATTTTTATTAGAGTATAGTTGATTTACAATATTGTGTTAGTTTCTGTGGTATAGCAGAGTGAATCAGTTATACATATATCCCCTCTTTTTTAGATTTTATTCCCATATAGGTCATTACAGAGTATTGAATAGAGTTCTTTGTGCTATTTTGTAGGTTCTTTTTTTTTTTTTTTTTAGCATTTATTTATTTGGCTGCATCAGGTCTTGTTGTGGCACACAGGATCTTCAGTCTTCACTGTGGCATATGAGGCCCTTAGTTGCAACATGCAAACTCTTACCTGCAGCATGTTTGATCTAGCTCCCTGATCATGGGTCAAACTCAGGACCCAGGTCTTAGCTACTGGACCACCATGGAAGTCCCCAGTTGGTTCTTACTAGTTATCTGTTGTATATATAGTAGTGTACGTATGTCAATCCCAATCTCCCAATTTATCCTTTCCCTCCTTTCCCCCTTGATAACCATAAATTTATTCTCTACACCTGTGACACTATTTCTGTTCACTAAATAGGTTCATTTGTACCATTTTTTAAGATCCCACATATAAGCAGTATCATAATATATTTGTATCTCTCCACCTGACTGAGTTTACTCAGAATGGCAAGCTCTAAGTCCATCCATGTTGCTGCAAATAGCATCATTTCATCCTTTTTTTTTATGGTGGCTGAGTAATATTCCACTGTATATGTATACCACATCTTTTCTATCCATTCCTCTGTCGATGGACGTTTGGGTTGCTTCCATGTCCTGGCCAGAAATTTTTAGTATTGGGGCCATCTTTGGAATTCCAGGATTTAATGGGGGCAGAATTCATAATGTCTGGTCCAGACCTCGGCTCATAGTGGATGCTTGGTAAATGCTGAACAATTTCATAACAGTCATAGGAAGAATGAACTCTTAATGACATTTTACAGTAGTGCTTGATTGCAGGGCCTGTTGCCAATGCTTCTATTTATTTATCCATTTGTGCACTGATAACTCAGTTCTGGGCAAAAGAAAGATTGAAGGTGCTTTGACTTAATTGTAGCTCTTAAATACAATACACTGTCTTCTGACTTTAGGATGTAATAGGTAGGCCAGGAAGAGGAGAAAATGGACTATTTCAGTTATAAGTATGTAGTTGTTGTTTAGTCGCTAAGTCATGTCCAACTCTTTGAGACCCCATGGACTGTAGGACACCAGGCTTCCCTGTCCTTGATTATCTCCCAGAGTTTGCTCAAACTCATGTTCATTGAGTCAGTGATGCTATCAAATCATCTCATCTTCTGTCACCCCCTTCTCCTCCTGCCTTCAATCTTTTCCAGCATCAAGGTCTTTTCCAGTGAATTGGCTCTTGGCATTAGGTAGCCAAAGTATTGGAGCTTCGGTATCAGACCTTCCAGTGAATATTTGGGGTTGATTTCCTTAAGAATTGACTGGCATGTAAGTACGTAGGAAACTACATAATTCACATCCTGAATCCATCTTCTTCAGTGTCCAAAGGAAGAGCACTCCTTGGGGAGGTGAAGCTGGGCTCCTAGGAAGGACTCCACTTCAGTGGGTGTGTAGATGGTGGGGTGCACCCTCCCTTCCAGGACTGCATGGGCATCTGGAAGACCAAGCTAGGGGTGTAGCTCCAGAGACCAGGAGTGTAGTTCCTGCCCACCCTGTTTTCATGGAATATTGCCATTTTTCTTATTCATTTATTTGAATAAGATATTGGGTCATATATCTTTGAATAAGAATACCTTTGAATAAGGCATTGGGTCTTTGTTGCTGCATGCAGGCTTTCTCTAGTTGTGGTGAGCTGGGGCTACTCTATAACTATAGTGCTCAGGCTTCTCATTGCAGCGGCTTCTCTTGTTGCAGAGCACAGGCTCTAGGGTGAGCGGGCTTCAGTAGTTGTGGCACATGGGCTTAGTTATTCTATGGCACATGGGATCTTCCTGGACTAGGGATGAAATCCATGTTCCCTATATTGGCTGGTGGATTCTTAACCTCTGGACCACCAGGAAAGTCCTCCATTTTTCTTCTGGAAGTGACAGCAAGCATGTTAAAAGCTAAAGATCAATTGGGGTATAAAAATCTATTGTCTCAGCACCCAGAAAGGATGGTTCCCTCAGGAGATGAGCTGGACTCTTAAGAGGAAAGCTGACTCAGGCCACTTGTTGGGACATCTTCTGCAGCCTCTGTGGGTAGGAAAGATAGCACCACAACTTCACTGCTGTGATCTGATGGACCTGGTTTTCTCTTCCAAAATTCGTATTTGATTTCCTCAGATCCTAACATTACTCTCCTCACCCCAGATCCTAAAGTACACTGATTCTTTCTGGAAAGATATCAAAGATGCTGTGAGCTGTGACAGTGTATACATTTTAGCAAAGAGTGACGTTTACATCTTTTCTCAAGTTCTTTAAGTTGATCTTGCTAAATTTGGGGATGAACAAAATATTCAATGTAGTTTTTCAAGTGAAAGACGCTGGCATTCAAGAATGTGTTAGTTTAGGTTCTCATGTGTGCTATTTGCATCCCTGACACTAAAAACCTAGAAAACTGTGCAGCTCAAAATTCAGTCTTGTTCAGTTTTTTGGTGATGTGTTGCTTTTGCTTATTAATGAAAGCTTATTTAATGAAAACCTAAACCACCACTTTGAATTATTTTGCAGCCAGAAGAGTGTAGTTAAATGATTGTGTATGCAGACTTCAGTTTAGTTGTTGTTGTTTAGTCACTTAGTCATGTCGGACTCTTTGGGACCACATGGACTTTAGCCAGCCAGGCTCCTCTGTCCATGGGAATTCCTAAGCAAGGATACTGGAGTGGGTTGCAATAGTAAATCACACCGAATAGTTTTTCATAGGAGAGATTTCTTCTTTTAGTCTATAGAAGATGACTATAGTACAAGCCTCAGTTTTCCCAGGCAACTTTCCTCAAAGCCTGCAGGGTGGAAACGAGAGCCTTCCCTGGAAGTATTGAATGTTACCAGCATGACCACTGTGTCTTTGGTGCCTGTTGCTTTCTCTCTTGTCTGGGTTGCCAGTTTTCAGCACAGTAAAGGGACACCAAAAGTGGAACAGGACAAAAAGTGCACCTGTAGCATTTTTACCGTATTTCCTTGGGAAATGGTCAAGAGATACCACTGTTTCCATGACAGTCTTTGTCCTCAAGGCTTTACCTGGGCTTCAGAAACCTCCACTGGAGTAGTTCTGGCACTCAGTATGGGGGTTGTTTTTGGGAAAAGTTCCTAAATCAAGGGCATCGCAGCTCTATGGTCAAGGAATCTTTGAAATTGCCTCTAAAACATCTTTTTACAAGTACAGTTGTCCCTTGATATCTGTGGGAGTCTGGTTCCATGTCCCCTGAGGATACCAGAATCCGTGGATGCTTAAGGCCCTTACCAAAAAAGGCCGTAGTATTTGCATATAATCAATACACATCCTCCCGTATACCTTAAACCATCTCTTGATTGCTTATAACAGCAATACCTATACGATGTAAATTGTATGTAAATAGTTCCAGCACGTGGCAAATTCAAGTTGTGCATTTTGGAACTTCCCAAAATTTCTTTTTCCCCTCAAATGTTTTCTATCTGTGGTTGGTTGGGGGAAAATGGACTGTATAAGCAAACTTTGTTTCTGTTTTTCTTGATTCCAGAAATGCTTTATCTTTATTTCCAGAAGGTTCTTATTTAATGAGGAATAGGCTTTAAGCTCCTCAGGCCTGCAGCTTTTTCAAAGAGCCCATGGTATAAAAACAAATGCATGGATCCCTATGATTTCTAGAAGTGCTATATTAAATCACTTTGAAAAGGAAAGGGGTTTTTTTTTTGTGATAATAATATTCAGTTTTTAACTCTTGTAGTCTGTAAAATGCAGTCATAGAGAAGACATGGGAGCAGGAGAAACACCATTCTCCTAACTGAACCCGGAATGCATGAGGTTGATTTACACTATTGTCACAGATTCTAAGCAGTCAGCTTAAAAATCAGCAGAATTATTACTTATTAGATGCATATCCAAACTACAGTGAGGTACTACCAAACCTTGGTCAGAATGGCCATCATTTAAAAAAATCTACAAATAACAAATGCGGGAAGGGATATGGAGAAAAAGGAACCCTCCTACACTGTTGATAGGAATGTAAATTGGTACAACCACTATGGAAAATGGTATGGAGAGTCCTTAAAAAAATAGAAAAGTTGCCATATGATCCAGCAGTCCCACTCTTGGGTACATATCCAGACAGAACTATAATTCGAAAAGATACATGCACCCCCTATGTTCACAGCAGCACTATTCACTATAGCCAAGACATGGGAACAACCTAAACGTCCATCGACAGATGAACGGATAAAGAAGATGTGGTGTGTCTATAAAATGGAATACTACTCAGCCATAAAAAAGAAAGAGATAATGCCATTTGCAACTACATGGAGGGATCTAGAGATTAACAAACTAAGTGAAGTAAGTCAGACAAAGACAAGTACCATATGTATCACTTATCTGTGGTATTCAAAATATGACACAACTGAATTTATCTGGAAGCAAGTTAGAACTGGACATGGAACAGCAGACTGGTTCCAAATAGGAAAAGGAGTACGTCAAGGCTGTATATTGTCACCCTGCTTATTTAACTTATATGCAGAGTACATCATGAGAAACGCTGGGCTGGAAGAAGCACAAGCTAGAATCAAGATTGCTGGGAGAAATATCAATAACCTCAGATATGCAGATGACACCACCCTTATGGCAGAAAGTGAAGAGGAACTAAAAAGCCTCTTGATGAAAGAGAAAGAGGAGAGTGAAAAAGTTGGCTTAAAGCTCAATATTCAAAAATCTAAGATCATGGCATCTGGTCCCATCACTTCATGGCAAATAGATTATTCAAAAATCTAAGATCATGGCATCTGGTCCCATCACTTCATGGCAAATAGATAGGGAAACAGTGGAAACAGTGGCTGACTTTATTTTTCTGGGCTCCAAAATCACTGCAGATGGTGACTGCAGCCATGAAATTAAAAGACGCTTACTCCTTGGAAAGAAAGTTATGACCAACCTAGATAGCATATTCAAAAGCAGAGACATTACTTTGCCAAGAAAGGTCCGTCTAGTCAAGGCTATGGTTTTTCCTGTGGTCATGTATGGATGTGAGAATTTGACTGTGAAGAAAGCTGAGCACCGAAGAATTGATGCTTTTGAACTGTGGTATTGGAGAAGACTCTTGCGAATCCCTTGGACTGCAAAGAGATCCAACCAGTCCATTCTAAAGGAGATCAGTCCTGGGTGTTCTTTGGAAGGACTGATGCTGAAGCTGAAACTCCCATACTTTGGCTACCTCATGCGAAGAGTTGACTCATTGGAAAAGACTCTGATGCTGGGAGGGATTGGGGGCAGGAGGAGAAGGGGACGACAGAGGATGAGATGGCTGGATGGCATCACTGACTCGATGGACATGAGTTTGGGTGAACTCTGGGAGTTGGTGATAGACAGGGAGGCCTGGCGTGCTGCAGTTCATGGGGTCGCAAAGAGTCGGACATGACTGAGCGACTGAACTGAACTGAAGTGATAGAAACAGACTCACAGTCATGGCAACAGACTTGTGGTTGCCAAGGGGAAGGTGGGGATGGGAAGGATGGATTGGGAGTTTGGGATTAGCAGATGCAAACTAGTATATAGACAATGGATAAACGACAGAATCCTACTGTATAGCACAGTATAGTTCAGTATCCTGTGATAAACTATAATGGAAAAGAATATGAAAAATGTGTGTGTGGGTGTGTACACACACCCACACACACACACATGTATACACACATATGTGTGTACATACATATATACATACATGCATATATGTACATATGTATATAAACGTGTGTACACATACGTGTGTGTGTGTGTGTGTGTATGTTTAGTTGCTAAGTCATGACAGACATTTTTTGTGACCCCCTGGATGGTAGCCCGCCAGGCTTCTCTGTCCATGGGATTTCCCAGGCAAGAATAGTGGATCCCCTGTTTCAGGGGATTTTTTCAACCCAGAGATTGAACCTGTGTCTCCTGAGTTGGCAGGCAGATTCTTTACCACTGAGCCACCAGGGAAGCCCCGTGTGTGTGTGTGTGTGTGTGTGTGTGTGTGCATGTAACTTTGCTTTACAGCAGGAATTAATACAGCATTATAAATCAACTACACTTTAATAAAATAAAGCCTTAAAGCAACGAGCAGAATTAGATGGGCACCATGTGATCCTCTGCAGTCAGGGAGGAGTGAGGAAAGGGATGGATGGAACTCACTTTGGTTTCCGTAGCATGCCTGCTGCAACCCTAACTCCACATTCCATTTTTAAAAAAAATTTAAGCTTTCTATAATGGTGAGTAACATTTACATTTCATTCTTTGCCTAAAACTATTTCTAGCTTTATTTTCTCTTTCCAGAGCTTGGCACCACTCTTCCAACCCCCCCACCCCCACCCCCGAGGTATTACCGTCGGCCTTAGAAATGGCATTGCTCCCTTTTGTTCTGCCCGCTGGTTTGATAGGTTGTGTCTGCACATTTGAGAGCAGCATGTTTTCCTTTTTCAGCATCTAAACAATCCTGTAACTGCATCACAGCATTTTTAGTCACATCATTGACCTCCACCAGTGGTGAACCCCCCTCCAACACTTAAATGCATTAATATCACCGTCTGCAGCATTTTAATTTAATTAGAGCAGTGCTTATAATCCTCCTGAGGAAATGGTTATTCCCCTCTGTAATGTTAAAATAAAACACCTCTGCTTTTCATCCAACTGACAATTTGCTCTCGAGGTGAATGTACCGTAAACGGGTACTCGCCGTCCCTTCCTTGGGGTTGGGCCAGAGAAGCAGTTCTGAGAATGAAGAGGTTTCCTTTATTTGGAGAATGGGATGTTAGTCTCTTGACGTCTCTCTGCTTGGATGTCTCCATCAGAGATATTGGTGTTTGTTTCGTGTTTCTGACTTTTGACAGTCTGCTGATTGTGCCATGGTAGGTGGTAAGTGCCCTGCTGGAGTAATAGATTTAAAAATGAAGACCACGTCAGTCCCCCTAGAGATGAACAGAAAGAGAAACAAAGGAGATAAGTGTGTGGTATGGGATGCCCAAGTGAGTGTTTTGTCCTCCTTGGAAAGGAACCCATAGGCTGGACAGCATCCTTTCTGTGGTCCAATGAGTGTTGTCCTGGCTGCCGAACCCAGGGTCACAGTCGGTGTGTTACTGCCACTAGCAAATTGCTCAAGGCCCTAGAAGCACATTTTACTTATCCCCCTCAGAGTCAAGGTACCCATTCTTTTTTTTGTTACTGACAAACCTATTCATTAAATCTTTTAACAAGAACTTCCCAACCCAGACTTACTGTGTTGCCACATTGCTGAGTGGAAACCTGTATCAGAAGTGAGAAGCATTCAAGGTCCATGATACTCAGTCTCTGGCCTTCTTTTTTAATAATTTTATTTATTTATTGACTGTGCTGGGTCTTCGTTGCAGCATGGACGTTTCTCTAGTTGCAGCGAGCAGGGGCTACTCTCTAGTTTCAGTACGCAGGCTTCACAGTACAGTGGCTTCTCTTATGTGAAGCATAGGCTCGAGGGCGTGGGGGCTTCAGTAGTTCTGGCTCGAGAGCTCTGTAGTTGTGGTTCCTGGGCTCTGGAGCACAGGTTCAAGAGTTGTGGTGTTCTGGCTTAGCTGCTCCTTGGTATGTGGGATCTTCCCGAACCAGGGATCATATTTGTGTCTCCTGCACTGGCAAGCAGATTCTTTACTGCCGAACCACCAGGGAAGACCTGGCCTTCTTTTTATGAAACAGCAAGGTAGTCTTCTGGAATTGTTTGGATGTGGAGGGGAGGGCATGAAATCCCAGGGCAAGCCCTGAAGTGTGACATTCAGTGTCGCAGTAGACAGGGAACCACACACACGTAAACACACATAGGGCTGCCTTCGAAAATTATAGTAAAAAGAAGCTTGTCATTGAGTCACCAAGTCGTGTCTGACTCTTGCAACCCCATGGACTGTAGCCTGCTATGCTCCTCTGTCCATGGTATTCTCCAGGCAGAATACTGGAGTGGGTTGCCATTCCCTTCTCTAGGGGATCTTCTCCACCCAGGGATCGAACGCAGGTCTCCTGCACTGCAGGTGAATTCTTTACCACTGAGCCACCAGGGAAGCCCCCAAAGAAGGTACAACATGATAATTTACCAAGTCAGAATATATACATTTTAAAGGTGATACCTGGCTTGACTCTTTTTCTCAGCAGGCTGGTGATACATGTTCCCAAGAAATAAAGTAGAATCTGCTTGGAGAGCTGGGTTTCTCCCTCCTCATCATCCTAGATGGAGATGGTAAGGGGACTGAGGTGGCCTCTCACTCACGAAGACTAGTTATAGAATCTTGTCTTCCAGAGAAAGTCACCGTCTTACGAAATGACATCTTTTTTTCTTCTCGTACTCATGCCTTGCCATTTGAAAGGTCTCTGGTTGCACAGGGTTTTCTTCATCAACAGTTTCACTTCTGCAAAAACCCTAACAAAACAGAAAGCTATTTCTGGGAATAAAGTAACGGTAGATAAGATATCAAGGCGTATGTTGGGACTGGGGTGGGGTGAGGGGTTATTCAAGGGTTGAAGTGTATGAAGAATTTGTTAAACTAGAAAAAACAGACTCCACTTAAAATATTTTAAAAACCTAACTCACCTTGAAAAACCCCTCAACAGATTTCATATGTTTCCCATATGTGTGTTTATGTCTTTGCCTTTTTCACCTCAAAAACCCCAAACCAAACACCGAAAATATAACTCATCCCTAAGTTAGAGTTGCTCAGAATATGTGTGATGTTTGGTAAAGTTCAAGAAAAGTGAAGTTGAAGGTTTTGCCCCTGGGTGACCTTTCACAGGACACCTCAATCAATCTAGAAATGAAATCTAGGGTGTATGTGTCTTCCCTGAATTAAGAAATTCACCAGGAAACTTTAGGATGTGTGTTTAAGCAGAAATATTCCAAAGGCCCTAGTTGCCAGTTGAGGATGCCTCAGGGAAGGTATAGCGATTCCATTCGGAAATTACAAAAATATGTATATGTTCATTTAAAATCGAAACTTCCTACCACAACCGCCTAACTTTCCAGGTTATGAGAAGAGAAGCTTTAATTTGGTTACAGGGCTGGGGGACCCCCACGCTTCCCTTTGCATATTTTACGGACTATAAAATGTTAGAGAATGCTTTGTAAAACCTAAACACCCCCTTGGCCTTATTTTAATCTGTAATTTTTCTTTTGCTCTTGATTTTTGTTTTCACAATGGCATCTTGCCGATCTCCCCTATCCCCACCCCCAGCCTATTTTTGGACTGCGTGTGTCCCACTTTACTTTGCCCAGTTAAACCACAGAAACTAACGGAAGTTGTGTTTATGTATGGACTGCAAGTCAAACCAGTTGGTACACAGATCTAAGATGCAAATTGCACTACTCTCCCCAGTGAACAGCATAGTTAGTTTCTTGCCATTATTTGCCACATTTTAACTTAAAACTAATCCCTCCCAGCCCATGGCATTGTTTTAATCGATGTAGCAAACACTGCCCTTTTGAATTTAAACAGGGGAGGTGCTGACTTTCCCCTCCCCCTTTCCTTGTCCGTTGAGTAAGTACCTTCAATTAAACCGAACTTCCTTAAATGCAGAGGATTCTTTGAATGAGCTCTTGAAATGCTTCAGAAGGAAAGGGAATATTGATTCTAAGATGGAGCACGAGGGGAGGAAGGAGATAACTGGTTGATGTGGCAGATAATTCTCAGCTGTGAAGGAAAAAGTGAAACCCTGGAGATTTTTGGTGGTGATGGTTGTATAATGGGATAGGTAGGTGATAGACAAATATTGCTTGCAGATTTATTAACTGAAACCTCAAACTTATAAGCTATCACTTTGGGCTCACCTCTCATTGGATCTAAGTATGGAATCCTACTTTGATCAGAAGCTGGGGATATTGCCAGAGAAGAGAAAAATGGTTTTTAATGTATTGGTGACATAAATTATGTGACTGGGAAGAGTAATTTTTGAGAGAGGAGTCTTTAATGACATTCTCTTGGGATATATTGTTTCATCCCCTTCATCTTGCCTCCCCTCTTTACTGGAACAAACCACTAATACAAAGAAGAAAAAAAAAAAATGAACACCTATTGACCCCAGCGCACAGGAAAAGCCCTATCTTAAAGCTTTTCAGCATTTTGTTATAAATCCCGAGTGCTGGCGATCTGAAAGACAACTGCACAGAGAGGGGTCTCCTCTGAGAGGTGACCCGCACCCAGACGCCCCCACCCACCCCCTCGCGGCTGTCACCCCTCAGTTCCAGGCTTTCATTGTCTTTTCTCCCCTTCCCCTCTCTCTGCCTTTCTTTTTAACAGCAGGAACGAATTTCATACACACCCCCCGAGAGCCCGGTGCCCAGTTACGCTTCCTCGACGCCGCTTCATGTGCCAGTGCCCAGAGCGCTCAGGATGGAGGAAGACTCGATCCGCCTGCCCGCGCACCTGCGTGAGTGTTCGTGCGTCCTGGATGGATGGGGGATGGATGGAATGGGTGGACGGACAGACTGTCAAACAGAAGGGACGGACAGACTGTCAAACAGAAGGGTCAACCGCATGGGCTGAGGGAGGTAGGGCTGCAAGCCTGGGCAGGGGGCACACTCTGAGATGGTTTTCCTACAGTGTCCAGAAACTCTTTTGGCATCGTTCACCTCCCGCCGCCCCATCCCCCAAAATGGCTTTGAAAACTGTGCGATTCCGAGATTCCTGGGCGTTCCGTTGTTTCTCTGTGCATTGATTTCACCTCTGACTATGACAGGGGCACTACAGGTTCCACTGAATCTCCCAAGAGGCAAGGTGGACTCTGGGGGAGAGTCTGTCTTCCTAAAGTTCACACTTCCTCCCCTTCTGTGTCTTCATTGCCCCAAAATTTTGCAGGGCTTCTGTGCCAGTCTCCCTCCCCCTCTGCTTTTTGCTGGGTACTTGGATTGAACTTTCTTTGCAGGGCTGTCCCCTCCTCTTCCATGGTCGTCGCTCTGTTCCTTCCTCTTATGCCAACACAGGGCCTTTCTCCCTCCCCACCTGTCTTCTCCGCCTCTCTTGTACCTTCATTGCCTCTATGGCTCCCATTGTGGGTACTCAGTCGCTCAGTCATGTCCCACTCATTGCGAACCCATGGACTGTAGCTCTCCAGGTTCCTCTGTTCATGGGATTCTCCAGGCAAGGATACTGAAGTGGGTTGCCATTCCCTTCTCCGAGGGATCTTCCGGACCCAGGGATGGGACCTGCATCTCTTGCGTTGGCAGGCAGATTCTTCACCCGTGAGCCACCTGACACCTCCCATTATTTTGTAATAGTTCTACCTTTCTCTTCTGAGTTTCCTCTGCCCCTTCCTCTTCCACTTCCCCTGCCTGAATCCTCAGCTGCAGCTGGGCAGGGCATCAGGGGCCCCACACTTGGGCTGCTGGGGCCAGGCTCCAAAGCACCTGACACCTGTCCCTCTCTTTTTTGTCTCTCTTCTGAGCTGCCACTCAGCCCCGATGATCCAGGGTGCTGGGTGTGGCTGGGGAGAATGGATCACTTGATTTCCACCCTGGCTGCGGTGTCCAAGAAAATGCCGGGTGCTCTGGCTTGACTGTTACCCTCGGGACACAGGTTCAGATTATGGAGGACTCGGCAGGGGGAGGGAGTCACCTTGGCCCTTCCCTACTTGATCTCTCATGACTTGAATGGTTGTCTGGTTGTACCTGCCGTCTCTTTCTGCCACAGTCGTGCTCCCTGGGTTATTGTGCTCTTCATGGTTTATCCCTCCTGAGAAAGCCCAAGGCTGCCTACTAAGAGTGGGGAGCGAGAAGAGAAGATGCAGGCTTCTGTGTCCTCTGTCTGTGTCTACTCAGCAGATCTGATGACTGTGATGCTAGGAGGTACTGGGGGGTGTTACTGGCATATCCCTTCTCTTTCACAGTGAGGATGGTAGCTGTAAACTTCAAGGGGTTTTGGAGCATCCTTCACCTCCTTCAGCCAGCCTGCCATGTCTATCAATGTTTACAAATCTGGTATACTGTGGTCAGCACCTTCCAGCCTCAGTCTACCATCTTCTCCACAATGAACTTGAGGGTGTCAGGGTCATGACTGTGGGCACGGTCGTCTGCAGTATACTGGAGCGTTGTGGTACCAGTGAGTGTTGTGAGCAGACAGACTGGGAAAGAGACCACAGCCAGGTGTGAGCCTTCTTTTCTCCAGAAGCTGCTCTGTGATTAGGACATTCACTTCAGGATGGAATAGACTCAGGCCGTCTGCAGTATACTGGAGCGTTGTGGTACCAGTGAGTGTTGTGAGCAGACAGACTGGGAAAGAGACCACAGCCAGGTGTGAGCCTTCTTTTCTCCAGAAGCTGCTCTGTGATTAGGACATTCACTTCAGGATGGAATAGACTCAGGCCATTCAGACAAAGCATGCCTGCTACTAATCTCATTCATTTATTCATTCCACAAGCAGTTACTGATTACCTGCACTATGCCAGGCACTTTGAAGTAAATAGAGTAGACCCAACTCCTTGCCCTTGTGGAGCTTGGAGTCTCCATAAAGAGAGAAAAGGAAATAATAAACTCCTGTACCAAATAGGCTGAGGTTTCTTTCATGGCTTTTGAATTCTGTACTATGACACATTCACTCCCCCCGACCCCGCCCTGCATCCCAAGAAAGCCGTAACTCTTGGTTTGCCGCTGAATGACTTTCACATATGGAGGCTCTTTTACCCTAGCGCTGCCTCTCCATAAAAAGTTATCATGATAAAATGCACTAACAAACAATGAACCGGCGCTCAGATTTTAATCCTTAACTAGTTCTGCTGTTAGACGAGCTGTTTGACTGTGAGTCAGTCGTCATAACACACAGTTTTCCTACCATGCAAGATGGCAATTGGGCAGGAGAATGTTTAACAGCCCTCTTACCTTGAAAATATTATGACCTCACCTAAGACATCATTTTCCCTACTTGGATCTGTTTCTTCCATACAGACATTTTAATGTTTTTTCTTGAGTAGACAGTTTCCTCATTGAGTCACAGCTGTGCTGTTCACCACTGTTTGGCCAGGCCCTGCTATGTGCCTAGCACATAAGCATCATAGCTAATATTTATTTATTGGGATGACTCTGTAGCAGGCACTGTGTGAAGTCCTTGATGGAAATTATTTTATTTATTCTCCCAGCAATCCTTGTAGATATTTTTTCTATATCCACATCACACATAAGGAATTTAGGGTTTAAGAGAATGTGAGCAAACTAACAAGGTCACCCAGTCAGCGAGAGAGTCGGGGTTCAAACTCAGTTCTGTCTGACTGCAGAGCCTGTGTGTCTGTGTGTGTGCTCATGTCCACATGAGTCATGTCCAACTCTTCTGGAAACCATGGGCCATAGCTGGCCAGGCTCCTCTGTCCATGGGATTCTCCAGGCAAGAATACTGGAGTGTGTTGCCATTTCCTTCTCCAGGGGATCTTCCCAACCCAGGAATTGAACCCACGCCTCCCAAGTCTCTTGCATTGACAGGCAGATTCTTTACCACTGCGCCACCGGGGCTCTTATCTATCCTGCCACGATGTAAGTATATTTACTATGTACCTTTTGGATGGATGGATGAGTTCAGGGTTAACACTTAGCCAGTATTCACTGATGTGGCCAGAGGGCTGGTTTCTGGCTGGAATCTGTTCTAACTGGGGGATCAGTTGTCGAATAGTTTGCATTTCTTGCTTGGATAATGGATGGATGAGTAGATGGATGGTTGGCTGGATACCCACGTAGAGAATTATCCGATATAGAACTGTAGCAGGGCACTGCTAGCCTTAAAACATAGTCAGTCATTAGGTGATGGATTTAGGTTTCATGGTGATAGTTTTGTCTGAGTGCTACTCTCTGAGCAGCCTGACGTTAGGGCCCTCCTTGGCATCTGCATTGGCCCTCTCGTAACACCACTGGTTCCCACATCTGGAACGAATCCTCCAGTTCCCAGGCTCTTGCCATCTGTCCTCAGCTGGGACTTTCCACGAGAGGCTGAGCTGCCTGCCTCTCTCGTGAGTTCCAAAACTCAGCTGCCCGTTGTGCTGTTTGAGAAACATCTCCTGATGCTTCTAGGTTGGTTGCGGCTGGGCTGTACACTTGAGGATGCCTCCCAGCTGGGTTTCCAAGCTGAAAAGAAAATAAATCTTCTGACAAGGGAATTTGGTTATTGCTGTTCAAATCTGGGATTCCAGACAATTCCCAGTGGAATGCTCATGGAAAGTACGGGGAAGAATCCAAGAGCCAAGACAGCAGCGGGACATTTATGGTATTGCTAGTTCGAAAGCGTTTTTAGCTGCTTGTTTTAAAGAGACACTCACCAGCCTGGTATGCCTCCAGTGGCTTCTTTTCTCCCTTTATCCTCATTGATCTCCAGATAAATCCTCTCTCTCTTTTAACCCTTCCGTTTCCTCCTTTCTGAAATCGATATCTAGACTTTCCTGGTTAAAAGGGAAGGCGAGGATCGTAATATTCTTGTAAGGTTCTTGTATGGTGGGTTTCTCACCATTTTGTTCTGCAAACACAGGGCCAAATGGAAGACACAGTGTGACCAATTAGGAAGCTGTTAAGAAGTAGAAAGTAATGCCTTTTCCTCTTACTTGCCTGTGTTTAAAAAAAAAAAAAAAAAACAGACAGTGATAAATAGGGCAACCTGTTAAATAGTGATTCTAGAGAACTTGATAGGGGCAGGCAGGGCAGTTTGGGCCCAGGAGAGGAGGGGAGCCCAGAGGAAAAGGGCTTGCCTGCCATCCTTGTCTGGCCTCCTGACCCCCACTCCCCACTCCCTTGCAGGAGTCCTCCAGCAGCTTCTTGGAACTTCCCTGCTGCACCAGGAAGCAAACACAAGTGTGTTTATTGAAAAGACAGAAAGATATTTTTTTCCCCTTCCTTCCGTCTAAGGTATTAAAAAAAAATTTTTTTTTAAGCTTGAGGCTAGAGGAGCTGAAGTGTGACAATTAGAGCAGGTAGACGAAAATGAAAAGTTCCATTCTTTAAAGGGGACATAATCCTTTAATGAGTCTGTGCTAAGTCCCTTCAGTCATGTCCAACTCTTTGCAACCCCATGGACGGTAAACTGCCAGGCTCCTCTGTCCATGAAATTCTCCAGGCAAGAATACTAGAATGGGTTGCCATTTCCTTCTCCAGGGGATCTTCCCAACCCAGGGATTGAACCCAAGTCTCTAATATCTCCTGCACTGCAGGTGGATTCTTTACCATTAGCACCACCTGGGAAGTCCCCAAACCTTTCATGATACCTTGAAAAAACTCATAGGACCATGGTGCCCCCGAGAGTGGCTGGACAAGGCCAGTTTTGATTCTCTGAGCAGTGAAGGGCCTCATTGGACCCTCATGGTGTGAAGGAGAGATTCTTTCTAGTTTGTCTGCCCAGGGGTCACTTTTTTTTTTTTCTAAATTCATGGGTGGTGGGTGGCAAGGAGGACAGCAGAGATACCTTATGGGCTGGTGCCAGCCCTGTGACATACTCAGCCTCAAATCACGATGTCCAGGGCCACCTAAGTGGTCACAAAGCATATATTTCAGATCTATGGGGCAGAATTGAAATCACTAAATGCCTTTACTTTATTAAATTCCTTTTCACATAATCATCTTGCATTTAGTTGACATGATCACCTCTAATCACAGGCTGAGGTGATGCCGTCTGCCTAGAGTCTCTGCCTTCCCTGGTGCCAATTTGCTCTTGTAAAATTCCTGTGGTTGATATTTAAAAATCAGAACCCAGGGCTCATTCATCACATTGAATCGGGTTATGGTGTATGATGTTGCAGGTTAATAAATAGCCGTAATAGCCACTCAGAGTTTTCTAGCATCAGAACACCAGAAATAGTCCCTTAGCTCTCTCCTTCCTATGCTTGTGAATCTTCCAGAACTCTTACATTAAGGCTCCTACTTGCGTGTGTTTAATAATTTAATTTAATGCCTTCCTATGGAAACGTTCCCTGGTTGCTCACCCTCTTTGGCGATTTTGCACTCTCAGCAGAGTGTTGGAGTGTCAGAGAGTCATGTGACATGCAGCACCCAGTTAGAGCCAGGGAGTGAAAGGAGATGCTGTGTCTCTCTTAGTTACTGAGTGGAGCAACCAACAATTTTATATACTTTCAAGCTCTTCCCTGTCCCAGAGAAGAGGCAAAAAATGAGAATTAAGTATAATCATAGTTAGCGTTTTACACTATTGTAAGTAACAAAACATGTTCGTATATATGGTCTCATTTAATCATGCAGCCCTCCTAGGTGTTATTAATCCTATTTTATTGATTAGATTACCGGGGCTCGGATAGTTTTACTGAATACGGCGCCTGAAGAATCTGATGTGATTTCTGTTCCCAAAGTCACCACTTAGCCTTTTGGGGAGAAAACATGATGACAGAGTGTCACAGACGTGAAAGCAGAGGCAATGCTGACCTTTGGTGTCTGGGCGGCTGTGGGTGTGGGGACTCGGGGCAGCGAGGGCTCTAGGAATGCACTAGCCCGTTCATTGGTGCTGATCCTCCAGCAGGCTGGCTTCTGGCAGGAACAGGCGCCTGTCCTGATGGATAATCATTTTGGTTTTTCTCACCCGTTTCTCCTGCTCCTCCCTCTTTACTGTCCTGTGAGCTGAGGTTAAAGACCAGTATCTCTCTTGCCACTAGAAGAACAGCGCTAGCCACAGAGGACTCACCCAAGTCCACAACTTCCCTGGCATTTCATCAGGAGTTACCTCTCGGGATCAGGGCTCACTGCTCTTTCTGAGTTTCTCAGTGAAAAAGCATAGCAATAGAAAAGACTTGGGCTGGGACAGACGCAAGAGACTGGCCTCCCAGGGCTGCCTCTGTTAGATGAGTTCCCCTCTCCAAGACTCAAATTGCATAACACACCTACTGATGAGGGTTTCTTTTTAAATCTTTATCCCTAAATACTTCTGTGTATTTTTCTAAGAACAAGGGTATTCTCTTACATAATCACAGTATGATTATCAAAATCCAGAAAATTTTTTGAAATATATTAATTTCAGATGTACAGGAATTCAATATATGTATATATTGTGAAATGATCATAATAATCTGAAAAGGGAACGTGTTAATTGCTCAGTCATGTCTGACTCTTTGTGACCCCATGGACTGTAACCCATCAGGCTCCTCTGTCCGTGGGATTCTCCAGGCAAGAGTACTGGAGTGGGTTGCCATGCCCTCCTCCAGGGGATCTTCCTAACCCAGGGATCGAATCTAGGTCTCCTGCATTGCAGACACTCTTTACCACTGAGCCACCAGTGAAGCCCATAATAAATCTAGTTAAGATCTGTTACCACATGTAGTTTCTCTTGTGATGAGAACTTTTAAGATCTGCTCTCTTAGCAACTTTTGTTTTTCAAGGGTTTAAAATATTTTTTTTTAATTGAAATAGAGTTGATGAGTGTTTCCTATACGTATCAGAGGTAGTTTGCGTGTAGCACCTAGCGCAGTGCCTGGCGAACAGTGACCACAAACTCACTGAGAGCTCTATTTCAGTTTTCACGGCTAGTGAATCGCCTGTTTAGGAGGGACATCCTCCCTTTCAAGGGCGGAGAGGAGCATGGATGTGCTTGCTTGCTTCATTAAAGAAAGGTCCTGGAGTTCTGCCTGCATGTTCTGAGGCTATTTCCCGAAGTCACAATGTAAATGAGGTCTATTTTCTAACCCGGTGATTCCTGGGAACTTGGTTCTGCCCTGGGGCACTCCACTCCAGGGCCTTGACCATTCCCACACTGCAAGTGTACTTCTGTCTGAAACTACTTTCTTTCCTTGCCTGGATCTGTCATCTTTTTCTTCAACCGTCCCCACTCTCCTCCCCAGACCCAGCAGATCCTCCCTGTCCTCAGCCAAATGTCAGGGCTCCCCAGATGCCTGTGGTGTGCTGTGACGTCACTGGCAGAGTTGAGGCAAGGACACAGAGAAGGATTTCCTTCTCAGTATCTCGACAAAGCAGTCGTGACTTCTAACAACGATGGCCAGCCACCGGCATTTTCTGTTGTGTTTCCCGCAAGCCTTCTTTGGGGGCCTTTACTTTCTAGTTTCAAATGCTTGAAGGCTTTCTGCTTTTCCAGCCTCGTGGGGTCCTGGGTAGCTACTTCAAAGAGCTCGAAGAGAAAAAACAGGCCACAACAGAACAGCCAGGATGCTTTTGGAAGGGAAATTTCCTTTTTGGGTTTGCTGTCTGCAAGAATTTCCGATGCAGGCAGACATTAATTCCTAGCTCCATGCTTCCTGATAAGGAAGCAACTTCAATAAATGCAGCTATTTATAGATGTCTTTTTTTAAAAAAAAGAAAAAAAATATATAACCAGAGGTCTATTGACCTTTTCTTTCGCTTCGCATTTCATGCCGTGCGCTCCGTGTACATTTAAGGCAGTTCCTCTGGCAAACGCTCCAACACAGTGGCTCTCTGGTCCTGCAAGGAATGGGGGAAGGGCTCTCACTGTCGTTGAAATTTTGAAGTAAACATCAGAAGCCTCTGGCTGTGGGTTGTCCTTACCTGATGCTGTGGGTTATTTACCATGAGAGAGATACAGAGATACCTGGCTCCATTCTACACCCAGTGTTGAATGTTTATGACAGATTAAGTGAGAGAGCCGTCTAAAAAGCAGAGCCGATGGGAACCAGTCTGTTCTATGAATAGACTTGAACAACAGGAAATAAGAAATGTTATTTCCATTTCTTCTATGTCCCTTCTCCCATCTCCCCTTGGATCTTCCCCACTATCTGTACCACTGTGATCTTTCTCTTGGTATTTTCGGGGGTTCTGCAGATTGACGGCTCCCTGTCCATCATCCTCACATCTGTCTACCTAACACTTGCTGGCTGGTCTGATAAAGATTTAACGTCACGTTGGCTCAGATGTGCTCGGCCTAGGTTCCTCCCCACCTCCTCTATGTTATCACAAAGCATATTGATTGGGCCAAGTCTGTACAAATGTAAGCAAGTTTCCATCATCAAGTAACAGGTATTTTTTTTTCCCCCATTTGCTTCATGCCTGAGTTCACAGAAGCTCAGACTCTTGGAGTTTCTTTCTTTCTTTGTTTTTGGCTGTGCCGGGTCTTTGTTGTGGTGCACGGGCTTCTCAACGCGGTGGCTTTTCTTGTTGCAGAGCATGGGCTCTAGGGGCACAGGCTTCAGTATCTTCTCGCACCAGGGATCAAATCTGTGTCTCCTGCATTGGCAGGCAGATTCTTGACTACTGAGCCACTAGGTAAGCCCCCGCTTGGAGTTTCTGACATGACTTTGTGTGGTTTATCTTTATGTATTTCCAGAGGTCAGTGTTACCAAGGACCATTGAGTGTTGCTGATTTCACTTGTTACCATCAGAGGATTCTGGTTCGGTAACCTGAAGCATCCATGTGTGTTTTTTTTTGGGGGGGGAGGGGGGGCAGGGGCTGATTTTTCTGGTGTCTTCTGAAGGAAGATAGGGTAGGATTTGAGAGATTTAAGCAATCCCTGTCCCTAACCACATGCTGACTATAAATTCCCAAGAATAATTAGTCACCCCACCCCAATATTTACTGCTCCCAGCTTGGGTAGCTGGACTGAACCCCATTCTTCTGAAATTAGTCCTTGTTTCCTCTAGATCATAAATAGTTATTGTTCAGTCACTAAGTTGTGTCTGACTGTTTGCGACCCTATGGACTGCAGCACATCAGACTTTCCTGTCCTTCACTATATCCTGGCGTTTGCTTAAATCCATTGAGTTGGTGATGCCATCCAACCATCTCATCCTCTGCCGCCCCTTCTCCTTTTGCCTTCAGTCTTCCCTAGCATCAGAATCTTTTCCAATGAGTCGGCTCTTTGCATCAGCTGGCCACAGTATTGGAGCCTCAGCTTCAGTCCTTTCAAGATCATGCATAGAAATAGCCTCAAATGGGGCATTAAGATTTCAATCCTAGAAATGCAGACCACATGTGTGGATCCTGGATTAAGAGCTCTGGGTATGTGGTGGGTACAGATAGGATGCCTGCAAGGAAAATCCTCACCCATGCAGGGCTATGCAGAGAACATGTTGTTTGATCAGTTTCTGCTGGGGCTGGATTATCTGAGCTGGAGTAGGAGCTTTCACTATAGTGGTTCACTTCAAACAAGAAGGGGAAGGTTTGCAAGGGGGTAGATAACAGTCACTTTTTAAAAAGAAAGATACCTAGGTAAGTGTTGGCAAACAGCATGCTCTTAAAAAATATTAGAGGGCTATCGGGTATTTATGTAGCTCTACTTGGCACCCCACGCCAGTACTCTTGCCTGGAAAATCCCATGGATGGAGGAGCCTGGTAGGCTGCAGTCCACGGGGTCGCTAAGAGTCGGACACGACTGAGCGATTTCAGTTTCACTTTTCACTTACATGCATTGGAGAAGGAAATGGCAACCCACTCCAGTGTTCTTGCCTGGAGAATCCCAGGGATGGGGGAGCCTGGTGGGCTGCCATCTATGGGGTCGCACAGAGTCGGACACGACTGAAATGACTTAGCAGCAACTTTATTTTGTTTCATTTGTTTATTTATTTGGCTGTGTCGGGTTTTGGTTGTGGCACTCAAGATCTTCATCGTGTCACGGGGGCTTCTCTAGTTGTGTGCTCTCTCTGGAGCACGTGGGCTCAGTAGTTGCGGCACTTGGGCTTTTCAGTGGCCCCCTGGCCTGTGGCATCTTAGTTCCCTGACCAGAGATCGAACCTGTGTCCCCTGCATCAGAAGATGGATTCTTAACCGCTGGACCCCCAGGGAAGTCCCTGTAGCTCCACTTTAGAAGTAACAGGGTTAGGGTTTACCCATTTGTTTTCCAAGAGTGGCTTACCTTTGCAAATCAGTTTCTTTTTTTGTCATCACCCCCCACCTTACAGTTTATAAATGCTTTGATTTTCATAGGAGCCATTCTGAGGTCGACTGTGTATGAGATACCACCTTAGGGAATCTGTTGCAATAGAGTGTGGAATGAGAAATCGTTGTCACTACTGCTTACTGAACACTTTCTCAGTGCCAGAAACTTTATGTATATTATTCTGAATAATCTCTAATACTGCATGGTAGATGTCTGTCTGGTTTGTGTCTGAGTGGTGCATCACTTGCTAGAGTTCACACAGAGAAAGTGGACAAGCCACAATGTGAATCCAGATCTGATTCCAAAACCCAGGCTTGTATTCACTTCACCATGTTGCTTCATAAAAAATACTAGGAACTGTTGAAAATCATTTCCCTCTAGCTGTTGGTTAGAAAGAGAAAATGCAGACTTACAGGTTGATTTTATTTTTTCTAATTTAGGCAAAACTTATATAAATTGCCAACAAGAAATCCCAAAGGAATAAAATCAGAGACAGACACTAAATCATCTTTTGAACTTAGAAGAAGATAAACTTTCAAATTCACCAGCCTCTTTGTAGACTGGTATCTGTAACTTATTTTCAGGTGTCAATAAAGGCTGGAGTGTTAAAAACAAAATGAAGTGAAAAGAGGTTCCTGTTGTTCACAATTTTCCATCTTTTTAAAAGTGATAATCTGCCTTGCAGATTATTGTTCAACAGTAGAAATGTTGATGGGCTTACGAATGAAAACATTTCACTTCCTAATGCTTTTCGTTAATCTCACACGCTTCTTCAGAAAAGTTGTCTGGCCTGTTATGTCTTGGGTTTTACCCTCATGACCTGCATTCCAGGAAGCTCTATTGCAGAGTCACAGAGCAGTGGACGCCCTTGACAGGGGTCAGCCCTCCCAGCGTTGGCCCAGTGTGGTCAGTAGTAGGTGGGGTTGTCTTTAACACTTCACTCTTCCTCCCAGGGTCATCATTTCCTCACCCTGTGTATGTAACATCCCTGGGTTCTTCCCAGCTTAACCACTTTTTTTTTGTTCTTTAATTCCAGAAGAGAAATACAAGGCGTATCAGCAGTGGCGCTTTATCTATAAAATGCTCATGATTATTCACTTGATTTCATGTGCTCAACATCACATTTTAGTGCAGATGGTGGTATTTTAATGACGCAGGAAATTGTCTTCGGCTTTGGCTGTGATGATTTTGTGAGGATGTTCTCCTGCAAAGAAATTTGGAAATTCAACTCCCCGACGCTGAAGGGTGCTTCCCCACGCTGCCCATGCTGAGATCAGTTGATGCTTTTGTGGGTTGGGAACCCGAGCCAGCTCGTGGGCTTTGCAGGTCTCCTGAAGGCTGCCTCAGCCACTTGCATCTTCCCTTGGTTCCCAGGACCTCAGAGTAGAACTACAGGCCCACTCCCCTGTCCTCCAACCACCCCCACCCCGACCCCATTCTGGCCTGAGAATCGGCTGTGAGCCTGGCTCTTGGCCCACTGCATTACACACAGGTGTGACTTCTGGTAATTACCTCCTTGACCCCAATTGCGTGATTTGTGGGAATCCCCTCAGCAGCTAGGGGCACGTCTGCCTTTCCTGTAACCTGTACAAATGATGGACTCGCTGTGCTCCCTCTCTCGGTGGCGTCCATTGGGTTTCAGGCTTTCCAGATTGGCCACGCTCCCCTTCTTCTGCTGGTCCCACTGCACATGCACAATTAATTCCACATTAATAGTGGGAGTGGGGAAGCCTAGTTGGCCAGGGAATGGAGGCTTTCAGCTTCTCCAGTGAAAGCTTTCATGCTGAGCTTTAATGTATATTTCTATTCACACAGCTCAGCAGAGAGAATCCGTGACACTTAGACCATCCCCTGAGTATGAAAGCTCACACCCAAGAAACTATTTCTAAATGGAACCCCTGTACCAGTTACTCGAATCCTCTGCTCATTGCCACAGGCTGTGAAAAGGGGGTGTAGGATGAGGGAGAAAAGAATCAGCGGTGCTGATTCGTGAACAAAGCTGACGAGGGGTTTTATTTTGCTTCCTTCAGTAGCTCTCGAGTCACCAACATTGAGAGCTCTTTGCAGGGAAACAAATATAAGCCGATGATCTGGTGCCAGCCCTCTTGGGGACATGAAACGACTCTTTCTCCTCACGAGCCTGACTTGAGGAAGCAACTGTGTGGCCAAGCAGGTTCGCAAACCTGTTGTTCTGATGATGAGCTGGAGGGTTCATCTGTCTTGGGCGTATTTTCCTGGTAGATGACAACCAAGGGGAAGGAGGATAAATTGCTTCTCTTTCTTTTTTCACTCTGATTCCTTGCACAGCGCTGTTCTCACAGCTCTGAACTCTCACACTTACTCTTTTCACTTCTCCTGTGAAGTGGCCGTGAGGTTGGCTCGCGAAATCCCCACCCGGACAGACAGCAAGCTTATGTTCCCCTGTTTGCAGTTCCGCCCCGTGTGGTGGGGGCCACTTGCTGATCTTACAGTCTGACTGTGATTCAACGGTTCACCCAGATATTTGGGGTTTACTTTTAGGAACACGAATCTAGAAATTCCCTGAGAGAGAGACACCCCACTTGAGAGTCATGGGTTAATCTTCCTCGTGTTCTCTGATGGTGCTGAGAGGAACTTCAGAGACCCACAGAAATCTGAACAGGTGTGAAATGTGTTTGGACTTTATAAAAGAAGAATTTTTTTTTTATCTTTTGATTCCTTAGCAAAGAAGAATTTCACTTCAGATAAATCCAAATGAGTGTGCATGTGTGTTTGAGTGTGTATAGGGGAGGATGGGAGGCTTCCCAGGTGGCACTGGTGGTAAAGAACTTGCCCGCCAATGCAGGAGACGTAAGAGACAGAGGTTCAATCCCTGTATTGGGAAGATCCCCTGGAGACGGGCATGGCAACCCACTCCAGTATTCTTGCCTGGAGAATCTCACAGACAGAGGAGCCTGACAGGCTACAGTCTATTGAGTTACAAAGAGTTGGACATGACTGAAGCAACTTAACACGCACACACTAAGGGGTGGGGGAGTTTGGTTGGAAACTGTCTCAAAGCTAATACTCCAGACATCTGCTTATTGGAGCTTCTGTGATGACTCCTACCACTCAGAGGGATCCAGGGAATGAAATTAAACAAGTACAACTGGGCATTGTCGCGTTGGCATTGTACATTCAGCTGGGTAGCCATCTCTCATCTGCTGCTCCTTTGTTTGCTGAAGGAGTATTGAGATTCAGAAAGAGGCTGCCTTCTGCACTTATATTGTCCAGACAGCACTACTCTGACTCCAGAACTGAGGGCTTATCATTGTCTGTGAACAGGGCCCATGTTATGCTTTAGAAAGTGTGATCATCAGCTGCCGTGGGATAAGAGTGCCTCGAACTTGAATATCTCCCAAGATGAACTCCTGTGGTACCTGAAATTCTTCTAAGATATATTCCTTTGGATCAAGCATTTTTTCCACCTAGCTCCACTTTTTTTTTTTTTTTTAACTTATTTGGATACTTTGGGTCTCAGTTGTATCATGTGAGATCTTTCATTGTGGCATACAGACTCTCTAGCTGTGGACCATGGGTTTAGTTGTTCCCTGGCATGTGGGATCTTAGTTCCCTGACCAGGGATCAAACCCAAGTCCCCTGTATTGCAAGGTGGATTCCTAACCACTGGACCACCAGGGAAGTCCTGGTGGTCCACTTTTAAAAGTGAGTAATTGTGATAGCACATGATACGTTGGATTGAGGTAGTTGATACCTGACATCCTTGATGTCTTAATGAAAATTAGTTTAACAAATCTCTTGAATCTTTTAAACTAGACAATCCATGGTCAGATCCATGGTCAGCACAGAAGGTCAAAGTGAGGGATCTGAGTTGGAAATAAACCCCATGATTTTGCTGGGGGCTGGCTTTCCCCATGGAGGAGACTAAATAAGATTAGATGGAAAATCCAGATCCCTAGATTTAGACAAAACATTGTGAACCTGGATCTGTGAGACCAAGATGAATCATCTGATGCTTCTTATGTCTAGCTGTTGGTCTCAAGACGTTGCCTGAATCTTTATTAGCTGAACAATTTGAACCTCTCTAGCTCACTGTCAGCGTGAGAAGGTGTAAGTCATCTGCGTTTTCTTAAGAGGAGTAGTGAACTTGGAGATGTAAGTCTAGATCCTTAAGCCTTTCAACCATTCTTACCAGAGTGTCTCTGAGACTCTGGGATGACTAAATCATTGATTGCATATGTATAAGGGAGCTGTTAATCCAAGGCTGAAGTTGAAGGGCCAGGAACACCTTGGATTGTGTGGAAATTGAAGCAACTGGCCGAGCTGGGTGGCTTCTACGAGGAGTGGGCATTTGGCTTTGGGAGAAAGAGTCTTCAGAGCATTCCATATGGAGCAGTAACTTCATTTATTGAGTGCTTACGGTAGGCACTTTTCACATGTATTATATTATTTAATCCTCACAACAGACCTATGAACTGAGTTTTATTGCCCTCACTTTACTGATGAAAGGTCAGGTTTAAAGAGGTTACAGAACTTGGCCGAAGTTACAGAGCCGGTAGGTGGCCTAGCAGGTCAGACCCTTCTCTTTACACCTCTCCTCTCAGTCTGAGCCAAAGACTGAGTCTCTAGACCATTCTCTTAAAGAACTTGAAAAATGGTGTTGGATCCCCCTCTGTGATCCAACTGTGGTTAAAACCTCATAAATTTTAGAAAAACAGAATAACTCACTAAACTAGAATCGTAAATTCACTCCTCAGAAAACATCCACCGCAACCTCAAACCTCAGGGTTAATATATTCAGATTTCAGTGGGCTATAGGAGTCTTGCTAGTCCCTTAAATATCTCTCTGTTTCCTGGTAAATAATATCCCTTACCGATTCCTGGCACATGAATAGCGTAACCAGATCAGATCCTATGACTCTGCCATTCAAGTTCAGTCTGAAGTACAGAGTGAAAATCCAGGATTGCCTTAGTTCCTCCTCTGCTGTCTCTCTTTGTCCTGTCTCTTGTGATAGTTTGAAGTTCATTATCACTCCCTCGTTTTGTTCTTTAGGTCTCTGTGTCGTTTTCCTTTTCACAACTTTTTTCTTTTAATGAAATAATTTGAAATGGAAAATTAAAAACTTAACTGTGAGTCTGGCAGTTTTCTGTTAATGCCTCTGTACTAAGAAGCTTCATAAAATATTATATATTATTCTTCACTTCAGCCCAGCTGCTCTGGGTGCTTACCCACTGAGTCATTCACAGTATGTCTGAGAGATTAATTTTTATAAGGCTGTGGTTTGGGATCTTTTCTCCCCTTCCATGTTTTACTTTAAGTCCTCACCGGGAAAGTTTGTGTAGGAAAAAAAAAAAAACCTACCACCCTTGATAAAAGGTCATTTGTCAATATACGTGCTTTAGGAACTGTAATTGGCTGTTTTATTTTTGTGTACCCTCTTGGTTTGAAATACTGCCATCTTTCTACCAGAACTCTAAAATGTGTGTGGGCTTGAGGACAAGAATGGGTGCTTTGTGTTGAAGTCTGTTGTGTGAAGTAGGTACATCTTCATAGATGATTTTCTTTCTTTTTTTTTTTTTTTTTTTGAGTTTGCGCTTTTTGGAAGAAGTGGATTAAATACATAGTACATCAAATTCTACTTTAAATAATCCTGTGCAAACAGTGCAAACTCCGTTCCCTTTTCAGATTAGCCCCTTCCATTGATTCAAATAAAAATTGTGCAGGTGCAGAATTTAAAAAATTAAATAATTCAGTAAAGCTTACGGTGAAAAATAATCAGAGATGCCTATTTCTTGATGAAAGTCACAGCCACGATTCCCTCTTGGAGAATTAAAGCTCCGGGTGTGACACAGGGTGGTGGGGTTACAGGGCTCAGGAGAAGGAGGAAGATGGGGTGCCAGGGTTCATTTCAGTGGGGTCCCCACCCCCTGGGGGAGAGCCACACTGTTTATTCCAGCAGCCCAGCCGCCGCCAGCCAGCCAGGGGTGTTTTCGGGACTCAGCTGCCAAAATTTCTTTAAGCAGCTCTGCTCAAAGGCATATGCTGGGCTCACTTCTGAGGGAAATTTCCTTTTTGGGGAAGTTGAAGCAAAGGAATTTCCTGTGTGGGCAGACAGAGCTTCCTGACTTGAAGGCTTCTTGGAAGGGAAACAGTTTCATAATGAAATGACAAATTAAAGACATACCAGCCGGGTTCACTTCAAAACAGCTATTGAGAGCGCAGGCAAAGCCCTATTATACTCCCTCACAGAACAAAAATAAATCCCATCCTGACAGGTTTCTGTATGCTGGATTATATCCGTCCCCCCACACCTTCCCTCACAGCCCTCAGCATCTCCCTTCCTCCCACCCCCGCCATTAGTCTCTATCTTTAACAGGCTCTGAGCAGCCAGCCAGGAGGCTGGGAGCATCGCTAGCCGCCTTGCTTTGTGGCTTCACCC